>NW_023276807.1:128548222-128880655 GCF_003668045.3 Cricetulus griseus | reverse complement strand
GATAATTCTTATGAAATATATAGATTTATGATAATTAAGACTGAGCTAGCAGATGAGAATCCTAGGCATTGGCCGAGCAGCTTTGAACCTAATACAAGTTTCTGTGTATTTATTTGGGCCCTAACTCAGGCTGGTGGCTGGCGGTGGGGCTCAGGCGGCTTTTGGTGGAAAAATTTATGGTAACATGAGTCTGTATGAGTTCATCTAACTCTTGGGCCAATCTTCTTAGTTCAGTTGCACACACGAAATAATTCTTCAGCAGTATCCATACTCAAAAGATATTTGCATCTCAAGTGAGATTTATCTCCATGTATGCAAATGATCTACATTGATCTACATACATGTCTGCAGATAGAATCAGACAACCCAAAATGCTTTTCCTTCTTATATGCTAAATATCCAAGCAGGATGAAACAGAGAGGCAGTACAAAGCATACAGCAAAAGACACATAAGACAAGCATTCTATTTCAGTTAGGAATAGTGGGGGTTCTAAAGATGAAAATGTGGAGTCCAAGAAGAAATGTCTACATTCCAAGTATGTGCGTGATTGTAAGCCGAAATCTTGAGGGAGATTTAAGTAAGCTAGGAGTTTTACAGGGGAAAGAACATCAACGACTCCGCCATTCAGTCCTATGGCATTACATAAATCCATCTGGATATTAGAAGTTGAAAGTTCCAAATTTTGGCAACAGTGATCATTTTTCCAATACATATTGGGGTCAAATTTGTATCGAAAGGCAAACGACAGTCACTTATTTAAGTCCTTTTACTTCCAGGTCCTTAAGTCAGTCCTTAAACAGACAAATGAGTCTCTTTTGGTATCAATAAAATTGAATCCACAGCTGAATTCATAACCAAGATACAGACACAGGTCATTGTCCAGTTGCTTTGAGAATACTCCACATTTGGAAATTAACAAATGTACCTAGAACATGCCGGTGCATCCCTAACTGTTTAAGTTAAACTTTCATGTTTAAGTTCCTGCAAGGCCATTGGATGCCCATCAGAGTTGTAGTCTGGCTCCATTGATTGTGCCTTAATAAAGCTTCAGTGAGCTTAGTTACACTGAGCCCCAGAACCTAACTAAGGCAACTCTGTGGTATGTCCAACAGATCACCCTGTCTTGACATGTTTCTATGTTACATGTGTGTTTTTACTGAATGCAACTTGACCTCCCACATAGGTCAGATTACATCAGGACATTCCATTGAACGAGAAAGGGCAGAGAGAGAGAGAGAGAAAGACTGAAAAGAAAATGCTGCCTGAGCTAATGGGAAACTGATGGCCTTCCCTGGCCTCCTCTGGAACAGTGCAAGGGAGTAAAAGGGGCTTGAGCCACTAGTAGACTCAGACTTCCTCATGAGTCTTTCAGAAACATGTTTGATTTTAAATAGAGCTAGAGAGAGAGAGAGAGAGAGAGAGAGAGAGAGAGAGAGAGAGAGAGACAGACAGACAGACACACACACACACACACAGAGAGAGGGGGGAGGGACAGAGGGAGAGAGAGATGTGAAAGAGAGGATTGGTATGGCCTTAGTTGGATCATTGCTCTTCACAGGAAGGAGGTATCCTTGTCAATCACATGTGATTGCACTAGAGAATGAGCCTGGTAAGTGTGACTGTGCTACTCAGACTTTTAACAATGATATGGTAACTATTCCCACCTGGAAACTTGGTTGATGTGTCTGGGAAGGAACAGAAGACCATAATTAAACTTGAGTGATTTTGAAGGACATAATGTGAAATGAGCCTGAAGAGTGAGATTAGGAACAGATTGTGGATCGCCTCGAATGTCTTACTACAGAGTTTAGAATTCATTCCATAAGCAATACTCAGTGACTGTTAAATATGATGCCTGAAAGTGTAATGATCAGATGTGTGTCTTGGGAAGATAACAGTAGAAACCATGACAAATCCTGATGCATTTACTGTGGCTTTGCAATCGTAGAAAATATTATCATGGCTTACATACAAGTTGAAAAGTTGTTTCAAGGAATAGAGATACATTTTAAAAAGCAAGAACAAATTCAGAAGCATTAAACTAAAAGAACTTTAAATCTACCCTCTAGACAAAACATTATTATTTACATTATAAACAAGTATGATGATGTGGGATGTCCTTCTTTATGCTTAGAATATTTGTTGCTTTTATTCATTGATAAATAAAGCTGTTTTGGCCTATGACTGGCAGAATACAGCTAGGCAGGAAATCCAAATACATATAGATAGTAAAAGAAGGCAGAGTTGAGGAAATGCCATGTAGTCTCTGGGGAAATAGGTGAGATGTAATAATCCATGAGCATTGTGGTTAAATATAAAATAATATAAATGGGTAAATTTAATTGTGGGAACTAGTTAGTAGTATATCTGAACCATTGGCAAAACAATTGTAATTAATATTGATCCTTTGAGTGGCTATTGGGGAACTGCAGGCAGGACAAGAAACTTCCCACTACAGTTCCTACAATATAACAGGAACTGAAATTGTGCAATAAAAATAATCAGACAAAACTTGTCAAATAGTCAGAGAAATATCCCATTAATATCACTGGTACAAATGAAGAAAATGAAGGAAAATATTAAATTATCTTACTCTGTGTTTCTAAATAGCAAATGGTATAGTCTGACTAAAATTCAACTAGTGTTTTATGAACAAGGCATACTGAAGGATTGAAATACATTCAATTGATATCTGTAGATCAAACTGCATACTATTTATTGTTAATTACAACTAAAAGTCCAATACCCTGCAATATAACTGTGAGTGGTTCATTACCAGTGGGAAACCAATAAATTTTCCAAATGTCAGGAGTAGGTTAACCCTCACTACCTAAAACAATTATAAGTAATATATTCTGTATCCTCAGACTGATCAAATTTATGAGAGTTGAGAAAAAGTAACAAATCTGTAATTTCATGTTTATCAATCATGAATGATAAAAAGGATGTAAAAGCTGGAGGTAGGGTGGAGTGATGTGAAAGGCTGTCTTCTGAATATCTCCTGACTATGGCACTTGTGAAACTAAATCAGATACACAGACCCCTCCTCGACCACATACACAAAACCTCTGTATACTTGGCAGAGAGGTTCTTACTGCCTCATTCCTTGCTGAGGAGATATTGGCAGCTTGTAGATGTTGTGATATGAAGAATGATTTAGACATAAAACAAAAGAAAAATGACATTATTATTAATACTTAAAAATACAATAAAATTAGGATACTAACTATCACCTCAAATAGCTTCTTCAATGACAACGTAATGCATAAATTTATTTTCTATGAGGCATTTTACTTGCTAGAACACTAAAGTTGCTGAAGAATGTAGTTGCTGCTATGGCATTATGTCTCAAGCAATACACATAAGATGAAAACATCACATCAAAATAGATTAGATGCACCTAGCCTACCACACCCTGGGACTTAAGCACATATCACACTCTAGGCACTGGTTAATAAAACCAGAAATAATGAATAAAATTTCCATTCCCCTTTGATTAATAGATGCTTATAAAAAGCTTTACAAGTAGATTTTTATTTTAAAATTTTTGTAAGTTATAACAGTAAAGATAAAAGTTTAGTATATTAAAAAATGATCACAGGTGTTCGTTTGAGTGTGTGTGCATGATCATGCATAGCACACCATGTGGATATCAGTGGACAACATGTATTACTTAATTCTTCCTACCTGTCATATGACTTCTATGGATTGAATTTAGGTGTTCATGCTTGGTGGCAAGACATTTTACTCACTGAGGCATATCAATGGCCAACTCACTAGCACAGAATTTTCTTTTGGTTAGTTCTAATGAAAGCAATGGAAATGAAGGATTCTCATCATGTGTCCATACTATCCAGACTCACTTAATGTCCCAAGTGGAACAGATCACTTATGAAGCAATACTCACAGAAATGACTCTCCTTACACAAAACATGATGCACTCACAATTTAATTCATATTAAATAATAGCAAACTATACTTAGATGATTACTTAAAACTGTTTTTTATGGTCTACAAATCCATCTGCTTCTTTATGGCAGTGTCTTACCCATTCTAATTTCAGTGGTTTACTTAGTTACTGGCTATTCCCTGTGCAAACGTATTACTCCATTTCTATGTATTGTACTCATTATGTAATTCCATCTGGTCTAAGATTAAACTCATCATCACACTATACACATGGATACTGGATCCTTTAGGCTGCTGACAGGAAAGAAAAGTCCATGGCAAGATAGTCACAGAAAAGTGTATCTTTCAACAAGAGTCAGATATATGGTTTCTTTCACCAGCCTACTTTTCTCATATTTATGAATAAAAGTTTATTTGGTGTTCAGAAAAACACTGCACATTCATATACTATAAGTCATATGTCTGTCTAATGACAAATTTCTTAAATAGTATGCTTTATAAGAATGTCTAAAAAATGGTTAAAATTTGACATAGAGAATCAGAGAATATAGTTTTGTTTCTTACAAACACTTTCAAAGGTATTGTTACCAATTTTGTTTATTCCATAAATTATTAACATGTGATAAGATCAATTTGCACTGAAAATGTGGAGGCTGAATGATTTCTTCTTTTGTATATTTAGTGACATTTGGTGATTGTTGACTCATATTATTCATTTAGAGGTGATAATCAAAATGTAACTGAAATTTATGACACATTTGGAAGTTTATACTGAGTCCTTCCTGTTAGTAAATGGTTCCAGGAATAGTTTTATTCAAAATAAATTTGGCATTATTGTGTTAATAGGCCCCATTGCTTTAAATCTACCAGGAATACAAATAACTGATAATTCTGTACTCATTAGGGAACTCTCCTGTGACTTGCTTCAGTTAAATGTTCCAACAGGCATGTTTAGCACTTCTTTTGGGATTGGTAAAGTTCCAGAAGTCTGTAAATTAAAGTTCTGCAGAGTGCTATCAAATATGCATAATGAGGCCCTAGATATAAATTAAGAAGATTTATGCGTCTGCATTCTGCTTACGTTATTCAATAGTAATGCCTCACAGGTTTTTATGAAGCAAATAAAATGTTGTTTTCTTGAATTCCATTTTAAATGGTCACTGTGGATTCATTCTTTCATTACTTAGTTCACCCATTAGAGAATGAATTGCTGTTTAAATATATAATTCATCCTAAAGTTTTAGCACAGGACACAGTCAAATTACATGGTACCCCATGCATACTGCTTTAAAGAAGTCATCTAAAGTTATATGAGAAGCTCACTCAGATTCAGAGCTAAGTCCATGCTATTTTTATTAACAAATTTTCAAAATGTGATACAGGAATTATGAAATGGCATTTCAGTAAGGCCCCTGTTCTTTTTTAAGCATGATGCTGACATAGTCAAAATCCTCCTGGAATTTCAACAATGTTATGAGTTTAATGTGAAATTCTTAACATTTTCCAGACATAATACTTGACCATGACAATTTCAATACATACATATTTTATTTTATAGATTAATTAAGAAAGAGAATGTATATATGTCCTCAAACTTCTATGATTAAATAGATTAAAAAAGAATTACTTGACAAATATAAGGAGCTGAAATTCACTTAGAGAAATTGTTCTGAAATCATATGGATAAAGTGTCAGAAAACATGTTCAAAAATAATTAAGTACTTACATAAGGGTGGAGTGCAGCTCAGTCATACAATGAACATGGAGTATCATCAATGCTGTTAGTTTGGGCCTCATATCTGAAAAAAAGTATATATATGAATTTCATCAAAATGAAAGAAAGATTTATACTTAAGGAATACAAAAAGATTTTTAACAAACATGTGAATGACACATTTGTAAATATTTCAGAATGTATGTTTTAGGATATTATATTTAATTTACAACTATTGTACAGAGAGTAAGAAAAAAATATTTACTTCATGTCACAAGTTAGAAATCATTTTCCTTTTAATCTCTCAAGTTATTTCAGGAGGGTAACATGTCAGACATAATCCTACATTGACTATTTTAAACCAAATTAGAAGTTTAAAACAGACTGGATAACCACAATATTTATGATTGTAAAAGAAACATTATAAATACATGAATAATTGACCAACATGATTTCTAGATTAAAAAGATACTTATTTGCCCAAAGGTGTGCAGGTTGCATGTTTGGTCACCTGAGTAAAGTACCTGGGAGATGATAGAAATTTGAAGTTAGACACCATGATTTCTTAAATATGTAAGGTCATGATTTGAAAGATGTGTGTGTGGGGAGTCACAAGATCAGGTGTATCTTCTTCTCTAGACCCAGAAGAACATGGAATTGTTATATTTATTCCAACATATGGTCCTGCAATTACTATCTTCCATTGGCCCTCAGGTGGTGCAGCCAATCAGCAGCCCCTCCCAAGCATTCAGTATGCATTTGCACTTAAATTTACAAAACTGGAGCATACCAAAACGATTTTTAGTGCAAAAGTTGTGTTATCTGCTTCTAGTAGTGCAAAGCTGACGCATGCAATTAATAAATGGGACCCCCTGAAACAGAGAAGCTTCTGTAAGGCAAATGACACAGTCAGCAAAACAAAACGACAGCTCACAGACTGGGAAAAGATATTCACTAACCCCACATCTGACAGAGGGCTGATCTCCAAAATATACAAAAACTCAAGAAGCTAGTCTTCAAAACACCAAATAATCCAATTAAAAAGTGAGGTACAGAAATAAGTAGACAATTATCAATATAAGAATCTAAAATGGCTGAAAGAAACATAAGGAAGTGTTCAACATCCTTAGCCATCAGGGCAATGCAAATCAGAAAAACTCTCACCATCTTACACCTGTCAGAATGGCTAAAATGAAAAACACCAATGACAGTTCATGCTGTAGAGGATGTGGAATGGGGAACACTCCTCCACTGCTGGTGGGAGTGCCAACTTGTACAGCCACTTTGGAAATCAGTATGACAATCACTCAGAAAAATGGGAATGAGTCCAGCAATTTCACTCTTAGGCATATATCCAAAAGAAGTACATTCATACAACAAGGACATCTGTTCAATGATGTTCATCACATCTTTATTTGTAATAGCCACAACCTGGAAACAACCAAGATGCCCCTCAACTGAAGAATGGATAGGGGAAATGTGGTACATTTGCACAATGTAGTACTACTCAGCAGGAAAAAAAAACAATGGACTCTTGAAATTTGCAGGCAAATGGATAGAACTAGAAGAAACCATTCTGAGCCAGGTAACCGAGTCACAAAAAGACAAACATGGTATATACTTATTCATATATGGACATTGAGTAAAGTATGGCAAGCCTACAGTCCACACTGACAGAGAAGCTAGTAAACAAGGAGGACCCTAAGAGAGACATACATGGTACCCTGGAGAAGCAGAAAGGGACAAGATCTCCTGAGAAAATTGGAAGCATGCGGGGAAGGGGGAGAGGGAAGTAGGAGAATGAGAAGGGGAGAAAAGGAGAGGTGAGGAGGACATGATGGGGCAGGGAGGTTGAGTTGTGGAAGAACATGAGAGAGGTGATAAGAGATACTATAATAGAGGGAGATATTATAGGTTTGAGGAGAAATCAGGCACTAGAGAAATGTCTGGAGAGATACAAAGATGACACCAACTAACAATCTAAGCAACAGAGGACAGCCTATCTCCCCTGATAATGAGATTGATAACTAATTTATATGTCATCCTATACCCTTCATCCAGCAGCTGGTGGAAGTAGAAGCAGACACCCACAGCTAAACCCTGAACTGAACTGGAATCCAGTTGCAGAGAAGGAGGACTTATGAGCAAAGTGGACCACATCAGGCTGGTGAAACCCACAGAAAAAGCTGACCTGAACAAGGGAAAACTCTTGGTCCCCATACTGATAGCTGGGAAACCAGCATGGGACTGATCCAGACCCCCAGAATGTGGTTGTCAGTGAGGGGACCTCAGAAATCTATGGGGCCCCTTGTAGTGCATCAGTACTTACCCCTAGCAGAGGAATTAACCTTGGGAAGCCATCCCATAAGGAGGGCTACTTCCTGAGCCTAGACAAGGTAGCCCTATCTCAAAGGGTATGGCAGACCCTGAAGAAACACTATGGAAGTCCTCATTCTCCCCAGCGAGCAGAAAGGGTATGGGATAGATAGGGTGTTAGTTGGGTGTGCAGAGGAGGAGGGGAGGGAGAGGGAACTGTGATTGACAGGTAAAATAATCTTTCTAATTCAAATAAATATTATATATAAATTTTTTTCTATGTTTTGGTTAATTTTTATCACACACACACATGCACACACTCATACACCTCTGAAAATATGTATCATAAAAATATAAATTGAACAAAATTTTAAATTATATGTTTGTCATGCAATTCTTAACTATCAACAATGTTGACAAGCTTAGTGGCAAAGGAAAGTAAAATGACATTTTAGGGCAATATGAACTGCAAATTAATATATTCAGATAGATCAAAGAAAATCAAAAGTAGAATGAAGAAGGAAATGAAATGGTGAGGGTCAAATTCTAAAGGGAAATCAGAATGCAAGTTGAGCCACCTAGAAAAGTTGTCTTGTGTGTCTTGTCATTCCTCCAGCAAAAATGTTAGTTTTTTTTGTAGGCTCATATGAAGTTCTTATTTCGAGATTTTAAATATCTCTTTGGAATAGATAAATCATTTTGTTGAAATTTAAAATGCGTTTAAACTTGAGATTCTTAAGAATAATGTGAAACTCACATATTTCACCTTGAGAAGAGCCTCAACTTATATTTTCATAAAATCTGTCTTTGATTCAGCAGCAGCACTCCATGGAAAATTAAATTAAATGTTAAGCCTATTTTCTCTGGATATCCATTTGTTTCTGAACTTTATTGTCAATATGATATGTGAAAATTATATGAGCCAAGAAAATCAGAAGTATGTAATATTTCTCATTGTGAATGTTGCCAGGGACTTCTTGTTTAATTTAATTATTTCTACCCAGTTAATAACTACACTTCTTAATGGGCAATTCAAAACATAACAAACCTGCAAAATTCAGGTTCTATAATTTAGAAGTTCAAGAAAAACAAACTGATTATCAAATATTAAATGTAAATATGAGAAATGGACATATAAAACATTGTTATATTTTATGGATATATATGATATGTATACATTTTAGTAATAATCTGTAATGTTTCTGATCTACATATTAATGTTTTTACCAGAGACATATAGGGATATGATTGATTCCATTATATTGAATCTGATTTTAGCAGCTTTCCATTTTTATTTGACAAATTAATACATGCTCACTGGATTAAATAAGTGTGCACTGATGAGTCTGGTTTTGGGCAATCAGGTCATGTCTCATAATCAGCCTGAATTAAATTTGTCTAATTTTACCTACTCACATTGTGATGCTGTTCTGAAATATAACCTGCTTACAATTTTATTATATTTATTTTCATAATTCATTTTCTTGTATCTATGTAATAGAAGGTTCTTCAGTTTCACTTGATGTAGGCTAGACATGGCCTTTGCATAGCTGTGAAAGCCTTAGTTCCTAGATACTTGGATGAAGTCATATTTGCTTTTTCAATCAAGAGCACAAAGGAGACACTAACTCAGGAGTGCCAAAATAGTATATTTGAATCATGTTGCCATGAAATCTATATCCATGATTTTGTTACATTCTAATGTCAAAGTGATTATCTTATGTCCAATATGCACTCAGTGATAAGTTGTTACATAGGTGCACACTGATAAGTGAAGGTTATTGCTGCTTTCCATTAGATTATTCTGTCATATAGCCAGTTGTAAATTTTTGGAAATCCATATCATCTACAAAAGCAGCTGTCTTCTTCGTAAGAGTTAAAAGACAACTTTTATTGTTGTTTTACTTAATGTTTCTCTGTATATGATAATGAACATTTAATTGTTTTACTATAATAATTAGAGGATTATACTGATATGTTATTGTAAGTCAAACATATGCTATTTCTGGCAAGAAATAGCAAAATATGTTCAAATGTATTACTGACTTTCACTTATAAATGGTTTGTTGCAAACTTTTAGATGGGTTCCACGCTTTTCTCTAGTCACCTACACTTCTTATAACATGAGAAGATTTTTCGTTATGTTTAATAAAGCAATTTGAAAAGTATTTCTGATTAATTCCTCAAAAATTAGGGAGAATCATAATTATTTTAAATTTTTCTTGGTGATTTTCCATTTATTCATGCCAATATATTTTAAAAACTATTTTCATCTAAAGTAAATAGATATTGATGTTTTCCTTTGACTAGAAATTTCATGTATATAGATTTTATCTGTTCAATTTTTAAATTTCTTTTCTCCTAAGATGGATTTCTAATAGACAGCATAGGATGTACTGTTTTCTTTAAGGTTGCATGACAATATCTGAGCATCAACATATGGTGTATGGGGGTGGATATGGGTTTGGGTGTGTGTACAAATGCAAGAAAATATATAAGGCCAGAGTTTGATTACAGGTGTCTTCCTCAGTTGCTCTCTACCTTATATTTAGAGAAAAGGTTTCACACTAACCCTGAAATTAACAATTCAGTCAGACTGGCTGGCCAAACAGTGATATCTAAAGATCTTCCTGTCCCTCATTCCCCTGGACCAGGACCGCAGGCCTCTGTTAATGCTTCTGGCACTTTACATGCATATATGAATCCACACTCATGTCTTCATGCTTAGGAGGCAAGCGATTTACTGACTGAGCCTTACTGGCTTATTAAAATTTTTGCTTTTGGGGTTTAAAATAATATTTGTCTCTATGTTTTGTGCCTTTCCCATTACTCGTTTTATTATAACTTTTTGAAGAGCCTTGATATTTTTTGTTTAGTGTGGATTTATTATCATAGTTTTCTTATTACTTTTATTTATGTCTATTTTTTCATGATTTATCTGAAGTTTTGAGCATACATTTTCATATTTAAAAAGCTATCATATAATTTCATTGCACCATTGTTTTCACAATTTCCATATTTTCCTTCTCAAAATAATGAGATATCTATGATGCTCAGTGAGATTTTTGATGGCACAAAGAGACAATTATGCTATATATTTGGTCACTTTTCTAATAGTTTAGAATTGGAAATATAGACTATGATGTTTATGGCATTACAATATAAAGAAGATATCAACTGCTATTTATTTTACTGTACTATTATAAAGTGCTTTTTATATATTAGTACTCAAATTTTAAAAAGTAGCACATAAACACAATTCAACATTTCATGGTATTTACTAGGTTAATACAAATCAATGTTAAAATTAATATGGACCATCTTTCCTAGAGAAAAAATACCCATTATCTGTGTTTCTGCCCATCTATTCATTCTAGAAATCCAATCAATACCAAAACAAAAATAAACTAATCATATCAGAATCTTAATATTTGGTAAAGAATTCAAGAATGTAGAGTTCTGGGTAACTAAATGATATCATTGCTGCCATCTCTCCAGCCACTTTGAAAATTTTTTATAGCAGTTTTACTTGATAAATCCTTGAACACAATATGACTTTTCTACATTCTCTGTGCTAAAATCATTAAATGTCTTTTTACATAAATTGAAACAAAAATAAACTAATGAAAATATGTATATCAATATGATTTTTGACTCAAGATAGCTTTAATCGTTTTTTTTTTTCTGCAACAGAAGATTCAGAATGACTCCTCATCCCCCCTCAAGCAGTGTCTCTGTATTACCTTTTCTTTGGATTCTGTACCTCAGCACATACTTCCCTATCCTGCTAGTACTAACCCAGACAGAAAAGAAATCTCACCTCCTGCACCCAACGCATGCTTTCTTCATACAGTTGGTATCATAGGGAAGCAATAAATAATCCTCAGCTTTTATCCTGCAAACATTTATACCAGTCCACAAACACCAGGGCCAGAGAGATAAGATATATCAGTCCTCATAATTCCTGTACACAAATTACTTCTTCATCACACTGTTGCTGGTAGTTTCTTGTCCCACCAGGTCCTGTTACTGCTTTATCTCTAGATATACACACAGAGACTTATATAAATTATTAAACTGTTAGCTGATGGCTAGGGATTCTTATTGGCTAGCCCTGCCATAATTATTAACCCATTTTTTATTAATATATCTATTTCCATATGGTCTTGGATTACCAGAGAATGCCTGGGTCTGTTACTCCTTTTGGCAGGTACATAGCATCTCTCTCCTTCACCTCTCACCTACCATTCCCAGCATTCTCCTCATCTCCTAGTCCTGCCTATCTTCCTGTCTCTATTGGTCAAACAGTATTTTATTCACTAACCAGTAAGACAAACAAATATACAGAAGGAAACCTCCCATCATCACGCTTGTTCTAGAAAGGGTTGTGCCTCTGTTCTCAACAATTTCATTCACCTGATGTGAACACTGGCTAGTGAGGCCAGAAGAACTCAGTCTGCTCCCCATACACACGATATACCTCTACTTCTGAACACATTCTGTAATTATTATTACACATGAGTACACATACATACATACATACATACATACATACATACATACAGAGAGAGAGAGAGAGACAGAGACAGAGAGAGACAGAGAGAGAGAGACAGACAGACAGTCAGACAGACACATACACCTATCTCTCCACATTTATCCAAGCTCATGAATTTAGAACGTGAGTTCCATAATACAACATTCCCATAGCAACTGGCTATGCTGGCTCTAGATTTCAGAAGAAAAATAAAAGACTGTTCTAGTTTATTTCCTGTGACATATATGATGGCACTACAAAAAATCTGGTTCATGAGCTCTGAGATCATTACCCCTCAACTGATCACCTTCGGTTACCCCATTAACAAATCAATGCCTAGTAACTCCCCAAACTAATTACAGCAAAATATAAAGCAGAGTATAGCAAAGACCAAACCAAATACTCATTTCAAATTTGCCAAAATTCTATAAGAAAAGAAATAATTCTATATGGCCAAATCCCAATGTAGAAAACAGAGTAATGTGAAAAGTCAAGATAAAATATTCCCTATAAAATTACCAAACCACTGTTAGTAATGGAGAGGAATGTTGGTGACTTAGATGATATTCCACAGGAAAAAAATTCAAAGGAATAAATATGAATGTGTCCAAAGCTCTCAAAGAGGGCACAAATAAATATGTGAACTAATTTTTAAAAAATGAATAGAAAAACTTGTGCCTACATGAAACTACAGAAGAAATGGACATAACAGACTTCCCTAGAAAATTAAACCCCAATACTACAAATTACACATCCTTAGTAGGAATCCATGAGACTTTAAAGTTTATCACACATTGCAAGAGAAAGTTAGATGTAGGGAGACACTGTAGCCCCGCCTCCTAGTAGCCCAGACAGGAGTGCTGGGACATGCCTGTGAGGGCATGGGGAGGGGAAGTCTAAGGTGACTCAGGAATGGTTCTTAAGGGACTGCGGACACCTGGATAGCCATTCTCTCTGGCTTGGCTGCCTTGCTGCCCCTGGCACACTTTGGTTTGCATTTGGCTGGTGTTTATCTGAAAAAAGAAACCTTAGCCTTATGGACTGCGTATCTATCTCTTCAGTTAGCCTCAATAAATTGAGGAAAATTTTAAAAATTACCAGAATTCCATCTGACCACAATGCTATAAAGGTAGAAATTAACAACAGAAACAACAAAAAAATACAAAAACAGGAGAAAGAAATAACACATTATACATAATGAAATATCATTGAAGAAATCCAGGAAAAACTTAAAGCATCCCTGATATGGATTGTAAATAAACAAAATATATCAAAATTTATGGTATGCAACAAAGTAAGCTTTTAATTTGTTTAATTAATTAATAATTTAATAATTTAATTTTACAACCTGATCACAGTTTCCACTCCCTCCTCTTTCCCCAATCCTTTCCTCCATTTTCCCCATCCCTGTCAATCTACTCCTTTGTTTCTGTACAGAAAGGGACAGGCCTCCCAAGGGTATCAACAAAGCATGGGCCATCAAGTTGCATTTAAGACTATGTGCCTTCTCTTGTATTAAGACTAGGCAAGACAATTCAGTATGAGGGATAGGTTCCCAAGTGTTAGACAAAGCATTAGAGACAAGTCTCTGCTCCCATTGTTAGGAGTTTTTCAAGCAGACCAAACTACACAAATGTCACATTTATGTAGAGGGGCTAGGTTTGTCTCAGGCCTTTTCCCTGGTTGCTGGTTCAACTCTGTGAGTTCCTGTAAGCCAGGTTAGTTGTGTCTGTGGGTTTTCTTGTGATGTCCTTGACCCCTGTGGCCTGAATATCATTCCTCCCTCTGTTCAGGAGTATTCCTGGAGCTCAGCCTAATGTTTGGCTCTGGGTCTCTGCATCGGTTTCTGTCAGTTACTGGATGAAGTCTCTCTGATTACAGTTTGTGTACACATCAGTCTATCACAGGAGATGGCCAGGTTAGGTTACATATCCACTGTTGTTAGGAATCTTAGCTGGGGTTCCTTTTTGTAGACTTTTTGGAAATAGGAAGGTTTTAATAGAGGAGAGGAAAGAATGGTTAATATCTAATATAGTTACAAATATTGATTTATTCTGTATGCATGTCTTTTGCTGTACAGAATGAGAGAAAGTGCTTGAATGGGAGATTTTATGCTCCAATTGCAAAATAAACAAGTTTATATTTTCTTATACCAACATATCTGAAAGGTATGTTCTCTTTAAAAATAAAACAGGTTTGACATGTGAAAATCAAGGATTACATAGATCAAGAAGTTCTGTAAGTAAAACTATGTTTAAATTCAGAACTGCATGCTTTCTCTGCAGGGCTTTTTTCTATAGTAAGGAAGCACGTAATATAGAAATAAAACTTTATATGTATAGATGAGGAGACACAGAGAGATTTGGTACCCTGTTCTATTCAGCAAGTGCTCATTAAATGTATTTGTCACACATTCTACTGGATGCTGTGTGATGAAAATACAAGAATACAAAGAGTTTTATTGTTGGTATCACTGCAGAAGACAGAAGTGGAAACAAAATCATCTGGACTTAGAGTGGAGTTCTCTATTGTCTTGTCTTTTCATTGTATGTAGAACAACCAACATATTGTTATGTGTAGAGAGATCTTCTATTTCCCAAAACCTAGAGATGGTCAACATTTATCACTTAAAGCAAAAATGCAGAGATATAACTTTTCTTCAAAGTAGAAAATTATAGGGAAAAGCGAACTTTGTTGAGTACTTAAGATGACTATAGAATTTTTCCTCTATATATTCTGAAAAATTAAATATTTGCAATGTGTTAGAATCAGGAGTTCAGAAATTCACTATTCTAGTGAGATGTCCTGTCTATGAATGGGTAGCCTTCTAGGAAGGAACTCTATAGGGTACTCTTATAGAGACAAATTTTTGAAACTTAAATGAAAATCAAGATGTTATCTAATATAATATATTTATCACCAAGCAGCCAACAGAAATAATAAATAAAATTCTTTTTGACAGTCATTTGCTAATCAGTTGAAGATTATCAATGATGTTGTAAATAATAAACATAATGTTTTAAATTTTGTAAATAAACTATTATAAGTGATATTGCATGTAGTGTCCAATGTTAATGATATATTTTTTATAAATATATATTTATGAGTCCAATAGGTTGTCTATTATTATATGTTTTTATATATATGTTTATATATATATATATATATATATATATATATATATATATATATATATGTTTTTGGAGACAGGGTTTCTCTATGTAGCTTTGGAGCCTATCCTGGAGCTCACTCTGGAGACCAGGCTGACCTCAAACTCACAGAGATCCACCTGCCTCTGCCTCCTGAGTGCTGGTATTAAAGGCATGCACCACCAATGCCCGGCTGGTTGTCATATATTTTTATCACCATAAATGCTTTATCAGTAATGTTCCATTTAACTATAGTTTTAATTACTACTTACCAATCTCCTTCCCAAGTTATTCTGAAAATAAAATAAGCAGCAATCAAGTGATATTGTAATACTTTTCCTTAGTGTTTTCCAAATTATGAAGAATTCATGATTATAGGTTTTTAAATAACTACTGTGCATAGATATGAGATTACAAATCTAGAATTTGGAAACTATGTTTGACAGTGAATTTTTTATCCTTTTTTAAAAGAAGAAACACAAACCTAGAAGGAACACAAGAGAGGAAATTTTTCATTCATACCTAAAAATATTCTATTTCTCATTAAGTATGAACTGAGAGTCACCATGATCTTAAATGCACATCAAATTGCTAATTAAAGATTGTTTAATCAACATTGCCTAATCTGAAATCTTTAGTACACTCTATAGAATATTTTGATATAGATCAGTATGTATGACTGTCTTCATTTTGTCCCTTACTGATATATTTATGAGATGGTCACCCGTGCTAAATAAGGAATGAACACTAAATAGAAAAGTTTATATTTCTGTGAAATATTATTTTATGATTTATTAAAGCTTGCCTGAAGATTCATAAAACAAAGCCAGCCTCAAGCCATAGAGATCAGGCAATGGAGATTCACACCTTTTATCCTAGGACTCAAGATTAACAGGCTAATGAATTTCTGTATTTCCAAGGTCACCCAGACATACACAAGATTGATCCATTCCTAAACAGAAACAGCTCACACAATGATGATCTCAGTACCTGTGATCACATGCCTTTAATCCCAGCACTAGAGGGATATAAAAGATAGGAGCAGGGTCTTCAGTAGTCAGTATCAGGTGCTCATTCTCCAGCCACATTGAGGATAGGAAGACATTAAAGTCTCAGGATTCTCCAGCCATTCTGAGGAGAGGCAACAGTCTGAGACTTAGTGAAGAGCTCATCAGCCCTGTCATTTTGAGATAGAGTAAGGGCTAGTGATCAGCTGTTTTGCTTTTCTGATCTTAAGGTTGAAACTTAAACCCCAATATGTGTCTCTGGGTCTTATATTTTTCATGCTACATTGCCTATTTGTCTAATTGTGAGAAATAGAAATACTAGAGGTGATTTTATAGCATTGATATCTGTTGTGTGAATTTTCCCAGGAGATAGGAACACTTGAGTATTCACCCTACATTTGTTTCTTCTGGTGACACGATGAAGCATATCCCTCTCCAACCTAACTTAGTAACTCTGTGGGTTCATTGGAGTACCTCACAGCAAAATAAGTGAAGGAGGTAGATACATAAGTGTGGGTGACATGAAGATCATTTAAAGTTCACAAAGAACAGGTGACAACTAATGGAAATTTTATGCCTGGAGCTCCCTGCACAGCCTGCAGCATCTGGACTAGACAGGGAGTCTCTTCTCACCAACATTTGCTACTAAGTAAACTTGGTTGGGAGGGAACAGATAGAAATCTTATAAATCTGAATATTTTATAACTTTGTAAGATTTGTTTATTCTTGAGTTTTATGATTTCTGAGGATGTAACTTCACAACACTGCCAAAAAGCAGAGGTGAGAAATATTACATAGGATAATTTGAAAGTCATATTTTTCAGAGATCCTGTTTATATTAAAAATATATAAAAGCTATGTTTGTTACTGCAAGCCCTTGTTATGTAAATGATTTGGCTTTTTGTACAATATTTCCTAATTATGCTATGAAAATTCCTATATCACTTAATAAAGTGCTTAAAATTACCAAAGAGAATTTATTTTCCACATCAAAGGGTCTTAATGTGATAAAAAATGAATGAACAAAGAAATCAATGATTCATTTGATAAAACAGTAGGGAGTTAAACTTGATGATGTCCAATCAAAAATATTTTAAAGTTTTTTTCCTTCCAGTTCAAAATTGCATATGATTAAGAATGTGACCATTTATATAATTTAAGCAAACAACAGTGAAAACTTCTATGTTTTGTTCTATCTGTATAGTTATATATATCAATAAATTCTGTTTACAGTGCTCACTCAATATGTATTCATTTAATCACTTAATTTTTTCAATTAAATGATTTTGTTCCTAATTATCTCTCTCTGTACCATTAGGAATAGAAAATGTGCAAAACTATTTTATAATCCTTAAAAAGCAAATATTTTTAGTTACCCAGTTATCTCTTTCTTTGTTTTCCGTTTCTGTGCTGGAAGAAAGAAAAGGAAATGTAGTCTTAGATCTTCAGTTTCAGATCACTGTCAAACCTGTGTTTTTCTTGTACAAAAATATTTTTTGTGCCATGTGTATTTTTACCTTATTACTCCTTTTATTACTCTTGGATTGGACTTCTCTAGCTTCATAATTATTGCTATTGTTTGACAGCCACATTGACATACAATTGAGTAAAATATGGCATGTGTTTTTTAATATCCTAATATTTCATTACTTGAAGTATATACAGTTTAAGGTTATCAATATTGCCCACATTTTATCTTTATTTTATGAAATAGATTCTGTAGAATTGCTGTACATTCATTTCTAATAGAATTTTAATGATTGGTTTAATTTATATAACAGTTACATTTATTTTCATTCACTTAAAATATAGTCTAAACTTTGTTTTGACTTTAGGGGGTATGTGAAGGTAAAAGTCCTAGTAACAATTACAACAATAAGAAGAAAAATAAAATGTGTTGGATCCTCTTCCTTTTATAATAACACAGAATTAACAATTCATTTCCTGATCCCTTGGAGTAAACTTCAGAAACTATATAAATGGGTTTTCTTTATCTCAGTGATCCCATAAGCCAGGCAAATTGAACCAATAGGAAATTGTGATATACTATATTGCCACAACCCTACTTTGGCACTGTGGTAGGTGATCCATGCAAACTCTTCCTATACCCCAATCCCAGCTATTTCTATACTTGGAATAGAAAGAGGGTAACACTATCTCTAACACTCCAAATTGTTCAGGGACACTGTCAGAAAATGGAATCTTCCTAGCATAAGTCAGAGCAAAGTAAATTCATGGCATAGCACATGGTAGGCAACTTGGTATTGGAAACAGATGCAGTTAGTGTTATTCACATTTTAATATATTTGTATTTTCTTTTAATAAATTAGTAGTTTCATTAAATGGGTATACATTTTTTCCCTGAACACTTTATATGTTCATGAACACTTGTTTCCATTTGATGATATGAAAATACTTCTATTAACACTTGCATACAGAAATTAAAGCTAACCATTTTTGTATGTTATTTAATAAATATTTAAAAGTGAAATGCCTGTTGGCAAAAGGTGTAGACTTAAGCATTTTTTAAATTATCAGAGAATTTTCTAAAGCAATTTTTTATACTTTAGAGTAGTAGCATATGTGACTTAATTTCTTGTAAAGCTCATAAAATTGGAAATAAAATTTTCTTTATTTTTTGTCTTGTCTTACTCTAGTTTTATGCTGTATTATAGGATAACTAATAATACTGTAATCTTCTAATATTCTACTTATATATTTTGTGAAATGACATTTTTCAAAACACTACATATAGCTTAGTTACCACCATTATTATTTTAAATGATTCTTTACACCTATTAGACTTTTTGTTTTTTTAACAACTGTATTACCCATGTGCATTTCATTATATTTTGTGCTTTATCAATTAAATGTCCTAATAAAGAATTATTTTTATTTTGACTTTATCTTTTTCACTCATATTTTATCCATTTTTGATTTTAAGAGAAATGCTTTTTACTTTTTCTTCAGGATTATAAAGTTTTAAGATTTCTTCATCCATGCATTTTATGTATTTGAGTGCTCTGCCTTCATATGCCAGAAGAGGGAATCAGATTCCATTACCAATGGTTGTGAGGCCCTACATGGTAGCTAGGAATTGAACTCAGGACCTCTGGAAGAGCAGTCATGTGCTCTTAACCACTAAACTATCTCTCCAACCCAGTATTTTAAGGTTTTAATCATGTTCTAGTTTGAAATTTATAATTATAGATATATTGTATAGGATAACTATATTTTTGAATAATGTACAATAGGAGTTAGTGGATGTTATTCCTATATAGATATACACAGTGTCCAGAACAATTTAAAAATTATACTTGTATTACAATAAAATATTTCATTCTACTTTTGAAACATAGTCACCTCACTTAATTGTTCATCATTTTATGAACAAATGAGTTATGAATTTACATCTTTTCCTTAAATATGTGGATATTTTTATTTTTATTTGAGAATACCTGTACCTATCTACAGTATATAGCATAACATTTTAAAATATAAAAATATTGTTGTTAGGTTACAGTCGCTTCAGGCTACTCTGGTTATCCAACCATCACTTTGTATGTTTGTCATTTCACTGTAATGAGGTCAGTCAAAACCCACTTTTATTATTGGTTTGATTTATATGATACAATATTGGTAATTATAAAAATGTGTTCCTATGATATTATGACAAAATGGTTTCAATATCATCTACCTACCTATCGTCTATCTATCTAACTACCTACATATCATCTATCTATCTATCTGTCTACAAAACTTGGGGGGGTGCAAATACCTCAGAAGAAACAAAATGTTTTGAAGAGGAAGACAAAATTAGGAGGAGTACTATGTTATGAAAACAGTTCTATAATTCATAGGAATATAGTAAATTATCAAGTATGGCTGAAATCAATTCAAATGTAAAATTACCTCAAAATATTTATGAGACATTCCTTATATCAGTCACTTTTAAAGATGCTTAGATATAATTATGATGGCAATTCATAGAAAGTGCACTGTGCATGTCTCAACTCAGTGTATTCTAATTTAGAGCATTGTTGCATGGTACAATTATCATACATTGTGTCCACAATCTTGGAATAAAATTACCAAGATATGATGACATGTGAATGGAAGATTAGTATGATAAAGACTGTATTTATACATAATTTTGTCAGTGAAGGTTCAAATTTCTGTAGTTCAACAGTAAGATTTAAACACATCCCAAGTAGCGATTTAAGGTAAAACTACAGGAGTTTTGTAGGTGGAGGAAAACACAAGTATGGTGACTTTCAAGATGTATCCACTTGGTTAAAGGTCCATAAAGCAAGAAGGCTACTGTGAATAGACTGTGGTGAGGGTCCTGGGAGAAATACAAATCAAGTAGAAATTCTACATTTAGTCAGTAACAAGAAATTACAGTCTCATGAAGTACTTGGAATTTAAGTTCACTGGATGTCAATAATATGAGATGATGTCTCATGAGCAAGTGAACAAAAAATGAAACAAGTTGCTTTAGAAATCTTCTGAAATTGTTAAAAAATATCATGACATATACCTTGAGAATGTTAAAAATTTTATTAAGCTCAATTCTATTTTAAATGGAACTTATTTGTGAAACAGAATAGAATAAAAGCATCTTTTAAGCAAGTTAGAGATACTCTGACACATCAAAATCAGATTAACATTAAGCCGCATTCATTTATAATATTTCTGATGACTAACTTTATACTAAAAGGAAAAAATCAACTTTGATTAACTGATAGAATTTTAACTTATTGTGCTGCAATTTATTTTCAGATATTTTTAGCTATTTTCCAAAAGAAAATATGAAATGAAGATGAAAATCTGACTGAGTAAAATTTATTTCCAAACTAATATGTACAAATTAAGTTTCACTAATAGATGAAGGGTCTCTAATACCAGTAGGCATGAATCACAGCATTTAGGATACAAAGAATGCTGAAAGACAATGGCGAATATTTTGAAAATACCTAAAAGCATTGTCAGAAAATGTTGGTCATTAACCTAACAACTTGAAGAAAAATAACATATTCTATTAAGAAGATTTGATTTGAGAAATCAATGTTAGAGGTGAAAAATTGAATGCACAGAAAATTGGGTTCACAATGTAAGTCATGTATCCAGCCCATAGTGTCAATATATTTTTTCCTGGGTTCCCCTGCAGCTCCTTGTGTTTTTCAAAATTATCTATCTTGGCAAAAGCAAGTAACAGGTTTTTCTTTGCTGGCAGATGTAAGTTTGACTGAGACACTTCTTCAGTGTCAGTTATTTTTCAAGGGACATGAGCAAAATCTTAGTAGAAAGCAGAGTTGGTGGAACTCATGAAAAAGTGAATGTGGTTTTGTGTGCAACCATCAGTCACAATGATTACAAGCAAAGGGCTTGGATATGATGAATCTCAGCTGGCAGTGCCTTGTCATTTCTGTAGGTAAACAAGTGACAACATTGAAAGTCAGGCTTCTATGCAGAAAAAATAAAAGGAGTAATTCATAATTGCAAAAGGTATGCAACTAGAATCTCAGAACAGTGTCTGAGAGTAAATGACACAGGAGCTAGACAAAGAGAAAAATTTAAAAATTAGTGACAATAAGATAACCAAACAGTGGAGTACTGAGAAAAGGTGATCCATTGTGAACCAAAAGAAACTGAAATAATACACCACCAACTTTCCATCAATCAACACAGTACATGAGAAAATGTATCCATTAGTTCAAAACAAACTACATATTGTAATGAATTCAAGTGGCTGTCACGGTTGCCTGGTGAGTTGTGCTCATGATTTTTCCTAGAAAAAGGAGCCTTCCCTTTGTGTATTCATTTCCACCCTCATAACCACCTCAATGTGAACAACAAAGTTCATGTTTCTATTTTACTTCTGAAGGTGAAGTGGTGAAGTCCTGGGAAGAAGTTGGGAAAGTGTACACACACACACACACACACACACACACACACACACACACAGAGAGAGAGAGAGAGAGAGAGAGAGAGAGAGAGAGAGAGAGAGAGAGGAGAGTGTTTCACAATCTGAGCCTTTTAGTTTCTGCTTTATAACCACATTTAAAATATTTAAAATGTATTCATTCTTAATGTACTGTAGTATACAGTAAAGTAACCAATCTTCAGAGGTATAAAATCTAACATGTAATCCTACATAGGTGCACTGTGAAACTATTTGTATGATATTTCACCCCTGCTTGCTTTCATCCTATATCCTGGCCTATATTATACAAGAAAATTTGAGCATTGTATTTCAAGGGAATCAACAAAGATCTTATGGGCTCATTGCTGGGTTGGCAAGGGCCTGATCTAAATGAGTCCCTGAGGTCTGCTCCTGTGTTGTAGAGCTGGGAAGAGGGGTGGCTTCAGGATTTAGGACAGACTGTAGAGCAGTCACTGTTCTTTACGAAGTCAGCCTGCATAGACCTCCATGGGAGACTGTTCTTCAGTACCAATGTGGGACATCACAGTTAAAGGTTCATATGTTAGGGACATCCAAGGTCCTTTCTCTTTCAGAGTATCAGTATGCGGCCCCCACCGTTCCTGCACAATGTGCTCATGTGGAGAGGAGGGTGATTTCACTTGTACTCAGGCTTCTTTCAGGTCAGTCTGAGGAGGGAGGCATAAGCGATGGTGATAAGGTGACTGCTACATATGTAACACAAGATAGTTAACTATGGGTGGACTGGAGCATGCAGTGCAGACAGCACCCTAGAGGAACTGTCAGCTGCCAAAGAGAAGAGGCTAGTTCTTGGGCAGCACTCCAGACTCTTCCTTATTTTGAGTAAACGAAACTAAGATATCTCTCTAGGCATTACTAAGCACCCTGTTTTTAAAGAGATTATTAGCTTCTACTGCCTGACTCAGTTTCCCTGGTTGATTTGGGGGCCATATAGAGGGTGCTGAGGTTTGGATCAAGTGGTAGAAGAGGGTCCTTATTTAAGGGTTTGGTTAGGCTCATCTGCATCGTCTTAGACATGCCTCACTCACATTCTTCCAGAGTGAGCCTATGCTTAATTGAATTTATAGCTGCCGAACAGTTCTGTTAGAATGTGGTCCACCTTTCTGCCCCCTCTAGCCTCCCTCTCTTCAAGTTGACTGGCAGCGACCCTACCCAGGTTCTGGACTCTCCTGTGAGTGGAGGTTGTTACAATTGGGTTGCTGTTTCATTGAGCAAGTGACACTTTTGTTTTCAAAGGCCAAAATACCCAGGTGTTGGGAGCAGTTTAGAGGTGTGCTTTGGATGCTGAAGTATTGGGTTTTAGGACATAGGGATGATTTTGAGACTAGAACGGCAGATTATGCAAAAGCTAAGAGTTTTATCACCAGCTATCTTCAAATATTGGCTGTTTGAAGACCCTTCCCCCATCCTTCCCCTTTGTCAGGTGCCTATCTGCCTGGCTCTTTATCTTATTCTCCAGCCAGCGAAACAGCAGCAGCATGTTATTAACAATTGCAATCATATAGTGCTTAATATGTACCGGACAAAGTGCTAAGGGATTGCAAGTATTACCTCCTTTAATCCAAAAGAAGTTCTGGGTAGGTGTTAATCCATCTTACAGATGGGAAAGCTGAGCTCTGTGTTAGAGACTGAGAACAATGTGTGGTAGATGGACCTGAAGCTCAGCTAGCTCTCTGTCTAGACAGGTTGTAGGCTGCTGGCAGTTGTCTCTTCCTACCAGCTAGCAATGATGGTGCCTGTGAGTATTTAATGAGCTAATGCACATTAGGGATTAGCAAGGTGCCTGGCACACTCAACAAATGGGAGCTGCTTTTTTCTTTTCTTTTCAAATGAGCTCAGTGTGCAGTGGCCAAAAATGGTGGGCTGCTGGGTATTTAGCCCCCACACTCACTGCCTGCACATAGATTGGCGCTTGTGTCCTATAAAATGACCACACTGTCTTTGCAAGAGAAACACTTCATCAGTCCAATGGGGAGAGGCCAGTGCAGCATCTTCATTTTGTTATTTTTTAATTTATTTTTCTCCATTTTTAATTTAAATTCTTTACTGCTCATACTTACATATCCATCCCCCCATTCCCTCGCCCTCCCATCCTCCCATGTTCCCCACCAATCCCCCAATGCATCCCCCAACTCCTCCCCAAAGATAGTGAGGCCCTCCATCAAGGACCTTCAAAGTCTTTCATATCATTTGGGGGAGGGCCTAGGCCCTCCTTGCTGTATCTGGGCTGCAATAGTATCCCTCCATAGGCAATGGGCTCCCAAAGTCCATTTGTGCTCTAAGGTTAAAGACTGGCTCCACTGTTAGAGGTCCTATAGACTGTCTTGTCCTCTTAGCTGGCACCCACAATCAGAGGGATTGGTTCGGTCCAAAGTTATTTCCCCAGCTTTATGACTATGGTCTCCATTCTCTCACTAGATCAGGTCAACTGTTTCTGTGGGTTTCTGCAGCACCATTTTGGCTCCTTTGTTCATCCCTCTTCCTTCTCCACAACTGGATTCCAGGAGTATGGTTCAGTGCTTAGCTGTGGGTGATCGTTTCTGCTTCAGACAACTACTGGATGAAGGCTCTAGGAATGTTAACCAAGGTAGACATCAATCTCATTATAGGGGAAGGGCATCAATGGCATCTTCTCCACCACTGCTTGGATTCTTGAAATTCGCAGGCAAATGGATGGAACTAGAAGAAACCAGTGCAGCATCTTGATGTTTTCCATGGCATCAATGCCATCCTGACTGAGGGACAATGTGATACTGCTTCCCTTCCTCTTTTCCCTGTGGTTGAGATTGCTCACAGGAAGGCTGCTTGCTCTGACCTGGAGCTGTCCACATGCTGGGCAGCAAGGACCTGTCTTGCTATGGACTCCACTTTATCCACCAAGGCCTATAATCTGTTGTACATTTCAGGAATCCATGGTTCTCCATACATGTGGGTATTTTCAGGAATAGAGCAGAACAATCCTCAGGCTGAGTGCACCAGCCGGAAGCCTGAAAGCCCTGCTCATGCTCTTGACACCATAACACTTCCACCTGGTGTTTCTTCCTTAAGAGAACAGGTTAGAGCAGGTGACCACTGGGAACAGGTTATATGCGTGTTTTTGTCTGTTCTAGATTAGCTAAGGATCACATATCACATAGATTATCAATCATGAATGGAGAAATGTTTAATTGGTTTTCTGAATGGATATGGGAAATTGGAGAGAGAGAGAGAGAGAGAGAGAGAGAGAGAGAGAGAGAGAGAGAGAGAGACCATTTTGCCCAAGTCTTCACTTTGACTGAGTGGCATTGGCAACCATAACCTAGGAGATTCTCACACCCTGTGAATAGGAACTACTATTCTGGCATCCACAGGCCCATGAATGGAATTCAGATACAGGAGCCCCTCCTGCTCTTCTGGACTTGGGTTTGCCAGCCTGGCCCTTCCTTCTTCAATGTGCCATCTGATGGACCAGGCACTCCCTTATCTGGAAAGAAAAATCCAATGTTATCAGAGGCCCTGGGGCACTGCTTTTCTAAACCCTGGCCAGGTGCAGTTTGGTAGTTCTTGAAGGAAGTTGAATGAGTACAGCATTCAGAAGGACTCTTGACTGGCCATCTGTCTCAAGGAAAATTGTTTTATTAGGTGTCACCTTCTTAGCCATCTCTGACCTCCATACTAGAACACCATTTTCTTATGCATTAGGTTTGTGTGTTGGTTTTGCTGGCTTTTCTCAAAGGAACTCCAATGGTTAAAAAGGGGGAAGAGTGTTTTTGCAGTGAGGTGAGTGTGCACATGTGTTTTTGAGAGTCCTTTGTGTGAGGTTTCTACTCATTTCTTTGTTTCTGTCCTTGGTCACACTGAGCAGATGTCTAAGGCTGAATACAAATGGAAAGAGTGGAAGCGGGGAACCAGTCAGACCCCGGGAGGCAGCAACTCTTTGTCTACTTCAGGGACTCCTGAGAAGCCACAGGGGCAGGACTGAGAACCAGAGAGGGTGGGAGTCACACAAGCAAAGGTAGAATCAGACAAGCTCAGTGCTTCTCGATGGTTATAGTGACCAGAAATCACCCCAGAAATCCATCCCTGGAGTCCTGGGGCTCATTGGCCCTGTCTAGAGTCCGTGTGGACTTAAATCTCAATAGAAGCTTGATATCTTCCAAACCACAGTGGGGACCACAGTGACAGACAGGGCAGAGCACCCCCAGTTTCTCAACCTCTTCCATTGCGTGGAGGGACATGCTGAATTCAGTAGTATAACATGTCTGGCTGTTTTTCTGTCCTCAGACTGGGGGGACTGGGTCACAGCCCTTGGCTGTGTGGAATCAATGTGACAATCCTTGGGTCTCCCCAGATAGGCATGTGTTTGTGCATTCCTCTTGGGCCAATTTTCCAACCCAGGTTTCACTAAATCAGTGCTTTCAACATGCCCCAACACTCTCTTTCTCTGCATTTAGGATTGGTGTAGAAAACATTGACATTCTTTTCAGCACAGTATAAGAATACATGAATGTTCCTATTAAACAAATAAACATATACTAAACTCTAAAAAAAGTAAAGAAAATAAATGGCTGTCACTTCTCTAAAACATGAAAATCGAAGGAATTAAAATTTTCCCTAGATTTAAATTTTATTCTGATGTGTATGAATATATATTAAAAACAGATATAGGTTTTTTTTTTTTTTTTGAGACAGGGTTTCTCTGTGGCTTTGGAGGCTGTCCTGAAACTAGATCTTGTAGACCAGGCTGGTCTCAAAATCACAGAGACCCACCTGCCTCTGCCTCCTGAGTGATGGGATTAAAGGCGTGCACCACCAACGCCCGGCAGTCAGATATAGAAGTTTTTAATGGAGTTTTGTTCTTACTTGACAAGGAGGACCAAAGGAAAATATATTAACTAATTATCAATGGATGTTCATTTTGGGCTTTTTTGATTATTTGGGAAAAGGATTTAAAATCTTTGATTATGTTACATTCTTTTGTTGTTTATCTTATGTTTCTTGTAAATACAAAAAACCAGGAAATTACATTACTTTATACATAGTTATGAAAGTCAAACTAAAGACACTTAATTCCAAATATCAGAATATGAAGTAAACAACACAGTGTGTCATGAAACACAGATGGGTTGAGGAACTTGAAAACTAGTCTTGATGTAAGAACAGATGTTTGAAGAAATATAAACATTTTAAAATAAAGGTGCAAAGAAACAACAAATTTAAAAGTGAGGATCTGGGAGAAGTTGGGTAAGGGAGAAGATTATGATAATAATATCTGTTTTGATAATATAGAAACCAAGATCAAAAAATTTTAAAAGTATGTAAAGATATTTAAAAGAATAATGAAAAACAAGTTGAAAGGACTTTCAATTACTAAATTCATGAAAATTTGCAAAACATAGTATCTGAATGTAATAAAACATTAAAAATAAGTGTACATATTGTTATATCATTCCATTAAATGATGGAAAATTTAATAGACAAATATTCAGTACATATGAATAACATCATAAACTACAAGACAAAAATAAATTGACTCATACCTGGATCCATTTTAAAGAAAGTTAATACTATTTCTTCATTCCCAGACTCACATCACACACTTAACTTCACTCATGATATTCTTTGCAAGACAGTTGTTAGACACTCAGTACTTGATTGACCCGTTGCATATAGAAAATTGTTTTGTTTCTTTTGTCATTGGTGGTGGCGGCCACTATTTGTCACAAGAGTTCTCCTTGTCTTCTAAACTAGAGTGGCTTGAATTCATTAACCACTTATGCATACATCTTTAATGATGTGTTCACAAGCAAGAATTACCACATCTATAATAAACATACCTTTATATGAATTAAAACATTGGGATAGCTGGGAGTGTGTTCTTTCTGTCACAGGTAAACTGCAATTTAAATGTATAGGATCTTTTGATAGTAGCTCTTTGTACTTTAAATAGTCCATATTGTAAGAAAAGAATGCCTACTTATATTAGCATGTCGGGAATGTCTTGGTGATTGCAGTTTTTCACAGAAACAGTCTCTGTATGCCACTTAAACAATTCTCTTTTCCTGTAAACAGATTTATTGTCATGATTGAAATTTAATTTCAGGAAATAGAATTGGTTTGTTATTCATGGATAAATATGCATTATGTTTACAGAACCGACAATGTAGCTTACTAATTGTAGTATTTACAAGTGTTAACGAGATTTAAAAGTTACAGTATTATTCTTGTGAATTGGAATATCATCATTAATGCAATATGAAACTCCAAAATAGATGAGGTAAATTATATGTCTGTTACTAGCATATACTGATAAAGACGAGATGTGACACTATTAAATTTCATTTCCAATTAAATTTTAATCTCGGTTTAGTACAATTAAGATGTGTCTTTACAAATATGTTACATTATTCACTTTCATAAGAAGTAGATTTCAATTCTCTCTTGCTTATGGATTTATATGAGCACAGAACTCACTTAAGGTGATATAGTAATAAATATTATTCCTTTCATAAGTGTTAAAGTAGAAAATATTATTAAGAATACTTGCTGTATATTGCCTTTATTATGTTTAGGTATATCCCTTGTATTCTTAATTTCTCCAAGACTTTTATCATGACAGGTGTTGAATTTTTGTCAAATCCCTTTTCAGCATCTAGTGTGATGATCATGTGGTATTTTTCTTTCAGTTTGTATTTGAATTTATTTTATAGAATAAAAATTATTTGGAAAAATATAGCCAGGAATAGATATATTTGCCTTTCCTCAAAACAAGTTCTGAGTTTATTTTTATTTAATTTTTAATGTGTGAGTGTTTTGCCAGTATGTATGTATGTTTACAACATATATGGATGTATTGATGGTGTTGTTGAAAGTCAGAATTGGATATTTCCTTGCCTCAATCAGGAGTTCTGGATAGTAATTAGCTGTTATGTGAATGTTGGGAACTGAATCTGGATCCTGTGCAAGAACAATAAATGCTTTGAACTATCAAGCTATTACTCCAGCCCCAATTCATGAGTTTTAGAAAGGTTTCTTTGTGTTTGATTTTATGTTTATGCCTGTGTTCTAGTAAAAGTGATATTATATGGAAGCTAACACTATTCAAATTGAGAGGCTAGAGAGATGACTTATTATTTATGAGTGCTTATTGCTCTTTCAGAGGACATGAGCTCAGTTTCCAACATTACTGTCTGGTGGTCACATCAGCCTATATCTTCAATGCAGTGGTGTTTGATCCTGTCTACTATATTCAGTGGTACATGCACACACTTGTGACAAGCACACACACACACACACACACACACACACACACACACACACAATGGCATACACACACATGCATACAAATATGCAGACCCACACACTTACAAAAACAGATACTCCCATGAATGAAAATTAAAAATTAAATATTTAAAAATCAAGTCTTATCAGAATCTTTAGAGTCTGTCCACAAAAGGATATATTAAAAAGAAATTTCATGTATCTTTACAGCACTCATCTTTTAACCCAATAAATGGAACCACAAGAATGATGTTTGGTTAATCATTATTTAAGACAAATCAAAGGGTATTTATACTAAAATACAACTGAAAGGTAGTTATATCTTTCCTTCAGGTACAAAGGTATCAAGCATCAAGCAGAATCACAAAATTTGTGTTGTGTTTATTCAATAAACTCTGCTATTGTTTGTCAGTATTAATGTTATTCTTACTGCTATGACAAAATATGTGAGATACACAATAAAAGATAGAATCATACTTGAGATCATATTCTCGGTGTTTACAACCCATGATTGGCTGACTCCAGCATTTTGGAACTAAAGTGAAGCAGCAAATACTGGAGGAGGCCTAGCAGTAGCAAAAGAGACTCAGTGACAAACTGGAATCAAAGAGATAGAGGCTGTTGGGGTTCCCAATATTCACAGAAATTAGCATGAATTCACTTCCTTCCAGGAGTACTTACTTTTCAAGCCTTGGAATGCATGACCTTGGGGTTATGTAAAGCTCTCTTTCTTGCTTTACCTTCTTTTTTTTCTTTCTTGGACATGCTGCTCTCATGAACAGTTTGCAGTCTAGATCACTGACTTGTGAGGCCATGATAAAAAAAATTCAAGTTTTTTTCCTTAACAATATATTAATTTGGAAAACTGGCAATAATCACTACCAATAATGCATCTAAACAGATTTAAAATAACAAAAACATTTTGAAAATCATAGTCGCTCTACTAAAGATTATAGAATATTAAAATAAGAGGTTTTTGAGGTCAAGTAAGTTAGTCCAATTACTTTTTGTTTTGTTTTATCTTCCACATATTCAAAAAAATGAATGTTAGAAATATATAATTCTTTTTTGTTTTCCTTTATGGTGCTGGAATTAATTTTAGTATGTTTTAACCCAATACTTTATTTCAATTTATAATAACATCTGAATTTTAATGAAAAGTGTGATAGATATGAAGTTTGGCTTCAATATATTCCAGTTACTCAACAACACTCTTTCTTCATTATCACAGCAAAACTTTACTTAATACAAGGTCTTTTTCCTTATTGTGTATTTGTTTTAATTATCCTCAGGCAAAAATAACACTATTCCCTTACCCTTGTTCTCAGTTTCTTTGTCATGGCCACTGGGAAATGAACATGATAATCTGTTATTTGCTCCCTGCCATGATAGAATTGTCTTACCATAGATCCAAAACAAAGAAGCAGAGTTATTGTAAACATAAACATTGGAAAGTATAAGCTAAAATTAAATTCCTAATTTTAGATTTTTGGTTTGGTTTATTTTCAGGTATATTGTTGCAAAGCAACAAATAAAAAGATCAGAAGTCAATGCATAAATTTTTATACTAGAGAACTTGAATGAACTGAGAGTATACTGACCAAATGAAGCAACCCTCTGGATAGATAGACAATAAAGCATGGTTATTATTTTATGTTGATGAGTATATTAAGAATTTTGGTCTTTAGAAAGCAGATATCTCACAAAGAGGTTTTTATGTAAATTAAAATACTATTAACAAAATGATTGTGTTGATGAGAATACCATACCATGACCATTGAAAATCATACTGATATTTTAATTACTCATTTTGTTTTTGTTTTGTTTTGTTTTGTTTTTGAGACAGTGTTTATCTTTGTTACAGTTTGAACTGTACTAAAACTCATTTTCTACACCAGGTTGGACTCAATCTCAAAGACATCTGCTTGCCTACGCCTCCCAAGTACTGGGACTAAAGCAGTGCTTCACTATGCTGGCTCTTAATTATTTATTTTGAAAGAAATAATTATCAGATTTTAGCATCTCTTTTTTTATAAAAATTATACTTTTATTTCGCAAGTTAATTCTTTTCATATAAATCTTCTACATTGAAGTATTCCATAGAGGGAGAAAGAATAGTCTTCTGGGGAATTGCTTCTTCTTTTCAAATGTAATTTTTGTGATTGTCTTTTTAAACAATAAGTTTTCTTTTTTAATGTTAGTCTTGAACATGCCCAGGAATTAAAAACTAAAATAAAGGAGCTTTTAAAAAAACTTAATAGATATAAAACTTACTGTTTTTATTTTGTATGCATTTTTTAATTTTCTGTAGTCTTGAAAAACAGTGGTAAATAATATAGAGAATTAATGAGCATTTAAAACTGACTAATTCTGAGAAATAATAGACATACTTAAGGTTAGTTTGCTAAAAATCAGATGTGAAAGCAAAAGTTATATATTCAATTATATATATGTATGTAAATTTTATTTAAATTAGAAACAATCTTATTTTATATAGCAATCCCAGGTCCATCTTCCTTCCATTCTCTCATACCCACCAACAACCTCCCACATCCCATGCCCCATCCCCTCTCCAGGGATGGTGAGGCCTTCTATGAGGGATCACTAAAATCTGTCAAATTATTTGGGGCAGGGTCTACCCGGTGTATCTAGGCTAAGAGAGTATCCCTCTATGGGAAATGGGCTCCTGAAGTTTGTTCCTTCACTAGGGATACATCGTGGTTTCACTGCCAGAGGCCCCCTAGACTACCCAGTGCTCCTAACTGACACCCACATTCAGAGGTCCTGGTTTGGCTGTATGTTGTTTCCCCAGCTCTCAGACTGGGTTCCATGAGTTCCCACTTGCTCAGGTCAGGTGTTTCTGCAAGTTTTCCCATCATGGTCTTGACCCCTTTATTTGTCACTCTTTCCTCTCTGAAACTGGGTTCCAGGAATTTGGCCAGTGCTTGGCTGTGGATCTCTGCTTCTGCTCCCATCAGCTACTGGATGAAGGTTCTAGGATGGCTTTTAAGGTAGTCATCATTCTCATTATAGGGGACAGGCATTTAAGATAGCCTCTCCACTATTGCTTAGGGTCCCAGTTGGAGTCATCCTTTTGTATCTCTATAATTCCCTAGTGCCAGATTTCTCCTTAAAACTACAGTGGCTCCCTCTATTGATGTGTCTCTTTTCTTGCTCTGCTCTATTCCTCTCCCCACTCAATCTTCCTGATGCTCCATTTTCTCCTGCCTCCTTCTCTTCTCCCCTCCTCTTTCTCCTACCTCCCTCCCCCCATACTCCCCATTTGTTCAGTGGCTCTTTCTTGTCTTTTTCTGCTTCACTGGGGGACTGTGTATGTCTCTTATGGTCCTCCTTGTTTCCTAGATTCCCTGGAGGTGTGGCTTGTAGGCTGGTAAGCCTTTTCACTATGTCTAGAATACATATCTGAGTGAGTACATACCATGTTTGTCTTTCTGTGATCATCTTACACCTACGAGAATGGCTAAAATCAAAAACACCAATGACAGTTAATGCTGGAGAGGATGTGGAGAATGGGGAGTGCTTCTCCATTTCTGGTGGGAGTGCAAATTTGTATAACCACTTTGGAAATCAGTATGACAATTTCTGTGGAAAATGGGAAGCAGTTTACCCCAAGATACATCAGTTCCACTCTTAGGCATATACCCAAAGGATGCACATTTATACAATGACATCTGTTCAACTATGTTCATAGCAGCATTATTTGTAATAGCTACAACTTGAAAGCAACCTAGATGTCTGTCTACCGAAGAATGGATTTAGAAAATGTGGTACATTTACACAATGGAGTACTACTCCACTGGAAAAAAATTAAAAAAACAATGGAATCTTGAAATTTTCAGGCAAATGGATGGAACTAAAAGACACTCATTCTAAATGAGGTAACTCAATCACAGAAAGACAAACATGGTACGTAATCACTCTACATCACTTTTTAATGGGAGAATTTTAAATGCTGCACATAACACTTATAGCAAAAGGAGAAACCCATTTAACCTAAAATGTCTAATTATTGTCTTCTCACAAACCACATAGTTGCATGTTACTCTTTGTTGCCAGGATAAATGTTATATTTGAATAAGGAAAAGGGTAATATTTAGTGCAGGACAACTATTTAAAAAATCAGGCTGTTCTGTAGCATGCAGTCCCAGTTTTGAGACAATAGACTGCATAGTTTAATGCTCATTTTTATTTGATCATAGTTGTATAGAGGAAAAAATCATTTTAGTCATTGATCAACTATCTCTCATACATATATACACAATATAAATATATATATATATACATATATATATATACAATATATATATATACACATATACATATGTGTGTGTATTCAATATGACTTTAGAAATGATTTATTGATACACATTTTTATATGTCTCCCTACCCTGGTCTTCAAGTCCCCAGCCCAATTTTGCACTTTTCATTTTATTAATCCCAGTTAAGTCTTTATACTTCTGCATTTATTAACTGCCCTTTGAAATGCCTCCAGTTCCCATGGCTCCTAACTGATTTCTTGATTTCTGTATCTATCCCAAATAAACATATGTATCATAATGCTAAAAACTATCATACACAAATTAGAGAAAAATAATAGAACATTTGTATTTGGAGCCAGGGATATATCACTAGAATGACTGTTTCCAGCTCTACCCATATATTTACAATTCATAATTTCATTTTTCTGGACAGTTGGATAATATTCCATTGAAAAATACACCATATTTTATAATCCATCAATCAGTTTATAGACATCTAATGTGTTTCAATATCCTAGCTCTTGTGAATAGTGGCACAATGAACAGTGATGATCAGGTATCCTTTGAGAATATGCCCAAGAGCTGGATTCTGCTAATGGTATTAAACAAATTGTAATGAATTATCTTTATACCCACAGAGCTGTACATTTCTCAATGCTCAACAAAGAAGTCTCTATTTTCAGTACATAGTGACTAAATTACAGAACTACAACTATGCAAGGTAAAGATAATAGTTACAAGAAATGCTCAGCCATAAATGGGACCTGTAAATCACATCCCCTCCTCCAAAGTCTCAGTGACCATTGTGGAAGAGGAGCCATAAACATTGTAATAATCTAATGTGGCAGAGAAACACAATGAAATAGTAGCCAAGATATAACAGTCCAGCAGCACATATAATTTTCCAGCAATTGTGACCAGTCAAAAGATCAGTGCAAACTCAAGCCACACCAAATATAAAAATGGAGATGAGGAGCCATGAAGCCTCATTCCTAGCTGAGGTACTATTGGCAGATGATAGTTGCTGGGAGAAAGAGAGATTTTTTTGCTCCAGTAAAAGTCCATGTCTCCAAAATATATAAACAGCCCAATTCAAACTTGATAGGTGGAAACAGAAAAAGAAAGAGATGAATCTAATTTAGGTTGGTAAAGAATTGGGGCATATATGAGAAAAGGGGGAAGATTAGATATGTTGAAACAAACTGTACGGTATTCTCAAATAATGAATACAATTTAAAAAAGGAAAATGGTTGTGAGAAGTGTTATGTTTTCACTTCTTTTTAAATGTTTTCAAATTACAAGTGTATTCAATATGAGTTCAGGATTCTGCACTTCAAAGCCTTTTCCAATAAGTTGATGTCAAGTAATTTCATTTGAACTGAAGCAGCCAGGTTCAAGAGTGATATTGAAGGTGTCAGGACCCTAAGGACACTAGAAACTTTGCTAGTTTCAAATTAATTTAAAGTATATTAACATCAAACACTGTGAAATGATGGTTAGTGATATCATTACAGGAAATCTGGGAGAAATTATTATAAGTTTTCCTTTGGTGATGTCATTGAAAAGTGAGGTGTTCATATGTTTTCTCACTCTAGGATTCTACTTTCTATTATTTTTACAAAATTCAATGTTAGAGTGACTGCTATTAATGCATCACCATGGGACAAAGCTAACCAAAGGCTCCCATTAACTTCAATCTTATATGAAATACTTTAAAGTTCTATCATTAATCTTTATAGAAACAACAAACTAGTGCCATAAGATGAAATATTTTAATTTTTGGCTAAATAGAAATTTCCAGTTTTGTAATAATAGCAGTTGTCTCAGTTACTTCTCCATTTCTGTGTCAAAACACATGACTACGGAAAAATATAAAAGAAAACATTTAATTTGAGGCTCATAGTTGTAGAGGGTTAGAATCCACGACAATTATGTGTGAGAGCATGATAGCAGGCTGGTAGTTAGGTCTGCCACTTGAGCCATAGCTGAGCCTTATCAGCATTTAGGAGACAGACAGGACTAACTAAGAATTTAGGGGGGGGGGCTCAATCCTAGTATTCTACTTTCTCCAGCAAGGTCACACCTCCTACTTCTTCCTACATTTCCCACCAATTAGGGATCAAGGGTTCAAACATATTAGCTTATGGGGGCCAAATATTTTTATTCAAGTCGTCACAGAAATCTTTTAGACTAAAACGATCAAGAAATAGAACTTGTCAAAAGCATCACTACGCAGAAAGAATCATGAAAAAGTAATTTGTATTTAATGTACATTGTTTCCTTCTTCATTCATTATTTTTAAATTTATTTTACATACCAACCAGACTTTCCTCTCCCTCATCTCTCCCCATTCCTTGCCCCCACCTGCCTTCTAGCCCCCTCCTCACACTGCACCATCGGTTTCTCCTCTGTCTCCATTCAGAAGTCCTCCCATGGAAATCAGCAAAACACGGCATATCAAGTTGAGGACCTAGCTCCTCTTCCCTTGCACCAAGGCTAAACAAGGCATCACACCCAAAAGGTATAGGTTCCAAAGAGCCAGCTCATTCGATGGGGACATCCCTAGTCCCACTTGCTAGTGACCCCACAAAAGACCAAGCTACACAACTAACTGTCACCCAGATGCAGAGGGCCTAGGTCTGTCCCATGCTAGCTCCCCAGTGGTCCATCCAGAGTTCTTGAGCTCCCACATGATCAGATCATCTGTTTCTGTAGGTTTCCCCCATCACATTCTTGCCCTCCTCCCATTCTCATAAAATACCCCGACCCGCTCTTCAAATGGAATCCCAGGGCTCAGCCTAGTGCTTGACTGTGGATCTCTGCTCCTGCTTTCCTCAGGTACTAGATGAAGGCTTTATGGTGACAATTATAGTAGTTAACAATCTGATTACAGGGCAAGGCCAGTTCAGGCACACTCTTTACTATAGCTTGGAGTCTTAGCTGGGTCATTGTTGGGGGTTGCTGGGAGTTTCCCTGGTACCAAGTTTCTCTCTAACCCCCAAATGGTTCCCTTTACCAAGATGTCTTTCAATAATTTCTTCCTCTGCCTGACATGACCCTGCCATCTAGATCCCTCATGGTCCCATCCCTCTATTCCCTTCCCTTTTTCTATCCCATCTGCCCCCGGTTTACATAGGACATGTCATATATTTCTTCTACCAAGGTAGATATCTGGATCTCTCCTATTGTGTTCCTTGTTACATAGCATCTCTGGAGATGAGGAATATAGTCTGGTTACCCTTTGATTTACATCTAATATCCACTTAAGAGTGAGTAAATACTGTGTTTGTCTTTATGGGTCTGGGTTACCTCACTCAGGATTTATTTTTTTGCAGTTCCATCCACTTGCCTGCAAATTTCATGGTGTCAATTTTTCCCCACTGAGTAATATATGTTGATATACCTTTATGTAGATATACCACCTTTTTGTCATTCATTCTTAAGTTGAGTGGCATCTAGGATCTAGGTGGTGTCCAGGATGTGGCTATTACAAATAATGCTGCTATGAATACAGTTGAACCATCTTGTGGTATGGTTGAGCATCCTTTGGGTATATACCCAATAGTGGTATTGTTGGGTCTTGAGGTAGATTGAGTTCCAATTTTTTGAGAAGACGCCATACTGCTTTCCAAAGTGATTGTACAAGTTTGCACTCATACCAGCAGTAGAAGAGTGTTCCTTTACTCCCAATCATCTCCAACATAAGCTGTCATTAGAGATTTCTTTTTTATCTTGGCCATTCTGACAGGTGTAAGATGGCATTTCTGAGTCATTTTGATTTGCATTTCACTGATAGCTAAGGATGACGAATATTTCTTTAAGTGTACTCGTACACTCTTGATTCTTTGCTTGAGAATTCTCTTTTAAAATCTGTACCCCATTTTAATGAGATTATTTGGTATTTTGATGTTAAGTTTATGAGTTCTTTAAATATTTCAGAGATCAGTCCTATGTTAGACATGGGTTGGTGAAGATCTTTTCCCATTCTGTATCCTTCTGTCTTGTCTTGTTGACTGTGTCCATTGCCTTACAGAATCTTTTAAGTTTCAGAAGGTCCCATTAATTAATTTTCCATCACAGTGTCTTTGTTACTGGTGTTATAGTCAGGAAATAGTCTCCTTTGCCTATGCATTCATGACTTCTTTGCATTCATAAGCTTCAGTTCAACTGGATTTATGTTGAGGTCTTTGATCTACTTGAACTTGAGTTTTTTGCAGAGCAATAGATGTGGATCTATTGCATTCTTCTATATGCCATCATCCAGTTATGCCAGCACCATTGGTTGAAGATGCTTTCTTTTTTCCATTGGATATTTTTGGCTTCTTCATCAAAAATCAAGAGTTCATGGCTGTGAGGATTTGTGTCTTGCTCTTCGATTTGATTCTATTGATCCATGGTGCCTTTATGCCAGTAACAAACTGTTCTTAAGTGTCAATTTTGACAGAATCTTGACAAATCTATTATGCTTCAAAAGTCTTCTAATTTTCTTTATTCTCTAATGACAATAGTGTGCTATGGTAGTTTAGAAGAAAAAAGCCCCCAAAGGGAGGTGTTGCTAAAGGCATTTTATATTGACATATTACCCATCTTGATTATGTTACTTCTAAAATTCAACTTATTGTTTGTCTGTTGTTTATTTGTGTTCTGTTGGTTTGAGGAATGCTCTCCAATCAGATAGGCAAGCATCAATCAAAATGTATGACCCTATAGAGATGTCTAAGTGCCGAGAGAAGAGGCTGCATTAGAGGACCCGGGATTGGTTATCAGACCCGACATGTTGACATACAAGTGTTTGTAATTGCAGTTCCAAGGCATTTGATGCCCTCTTCTGGCTTTTATGGGCGTGCACATGGTACAGATGTTTAGATGCAGGCAAATATTTACTCAAACAACACATATTTTTTTTTAAATCCACTCTGTAGCTTATGCTGGCCTTGTATTCCTGGTCTTACATACAAAACCTATAATTGTTATAAAGATAGGAAAGTATTAGGAAGGCTGTCCTATACTTATAATTTTAAAATAAAAAAAAACAAAATATTGAACACATATTAAAATGATTTGACCATTACTGAAATTCATTTGAAAAGTAAAGGTATCAAACAACATAAAATATCTTGCGGTAATGGTAACCAAAAAAGTGAAAGACCTGTACAGCAAGAACTTTGAGTCTTTAAAGAAAGAAATTAAAGAAGATACCAGAAAATGGAAAGATCTCTCATGCTCTTAGATAGGTAGAATCAGCATAGTAAAAATGGCAATCTTGCCAAAAGCAATCTATAGACTCAACACAATCCCCCATCAAAATCCCAACAAAGATCCTCACAGACCTTGAAAGAACAATACTCAACTTTATATGGAAAAACAAAACAACGTGGATAGCCAAAACAACACTGTATGATAAAGAAACATCTGGAGGCATCACCATCTCTGATTTCAAGCTCTACTATAGAGCCATAGTCCCGAAAGCAGCATGGTATTGGCACAAAAATAGACAGATAGACCAATGGAATTGAATTGAAAATCCTGATATTAACCCACACACCTATGAACACCTGATTTTTGACAAAGATGCTAAATCTATACAATGGAAAAAAGATAGCATCTTCAACAAATGGTGCTGGCACAACTGGATTTGGATATGCAGAGGACTGCAGATAGATCTATATCGAAGATCTCAACATAAATCAAAACACACTGAATCTTTTAAAAGAGAAGGTGGGAGATACTCTTGAACGTATTGGTACAGGACACTGCTTCCTGAACATAACACCAGTAGCACAGACATTGAGATCTACAATTAATAAATGGGACCTCATGAAACTGAGAAGCTTCTGTAAGGCAAAGGACACAGTCAGCAAGACAAAACGACAGCGCACAGAAGGGGAAAAGATGTTCCCCAACTGTACAACTGACAGAGGGCTGATTTCCAAAATATACAATGAACTCAAGAAGCTAGCCATGAAAACATCAATCAATGAAATTAAAAAGTGGGGTGCAGAACTAAATAGAGAATTCTCAACAAGAGGAATCTGAAATGGCTGAAAGACACTTAAGAAAGTGTTCAAAATCCTTGGCCATCAGAGAAATGCAACTCAAAACAACTCTGAGATACCATCTTACACCAGCCAGAATGGCTAAAATCAAAAACACCAATGAAAATCTATGCTGGAGAGGATGTGGAGAAAATGGAATGCTCTTCCATTGCTGGTGGGAGTGCAAACTTGTAAGACCACTGTGGAAATCAGTATGGCGTTTGCCAGAAAAATGGGAATCAATCTACCACAAGATCTACCAATTCCTCTCTTGGGCATATACCCAAATAATGTACGTTTATACAACAAGGACATATGTTCAACTATATTCATAGGAGCATTGTTTTTAATAGCCAGAACATGGAAACAACCGAGATGCCCCTCAACTGAAGAATGGATAGAGAAAATGTGGTGCATTTACGCAATGCAGTGCTACTCAGCAGAAAAAAAAATGAAATCTTGAAATTTGTAGGCAAATGGATGGAACTAGAAGAAACCATTCTGAGTGAGGTAACCCAGTCACAAAAAGACAAACATGGTATGTACTCACTCATATATGAATTTTAGACATAGAACAAAGGATTACCAGCCTACAATACTCTTCACCAAAGAAACTAGGAAACAAGAAGGACTCTAGGGGAAAAATGCATGGACCCCAGGAATGGGAATGGGCAGGAACTCCTGAGCTAATTGGGAACATGAAGGTAGGGGAGACAGAGCTGACAGAAGGAGGAGAAGAGATGAAAGTAGGAAATGGAGGATCAGAAAGTTTGAAATGGCAGGAGAATAGAGGAGAACAGGATGAAATATACCATATCAGAGGGAGCCATTATAGGTCCAAGGAGAGATCTGGCACTAGGGAGATTTCCAGAGATCTACAAGGATGACACCAACTGACAATCTAGGCAATGATGGAGAGGCTACCCTAAAAGCTGTTCCCCTATAATGAGACTGATGACTACTTTATATGCCATCCTAGGGCCCTCATCCCATGGCTGATGCAAGGAGAACTGAACTCTGGAACCCAGTTGCAGACAGGGAAAAATGAAGATTAAGGCAGTCGGGACCAGGCTGGTGAATCCCACAGAAACCGTTGACCTGAAGAAGTGGGAGAACATGGCCCCCAGTCTGCTGTCTGGGAGGCCATCACTGGACTCATCCAGACCCCTGAAAGTGGATGCCAATGAGGAGGCCTTGGCACCCGATGGGTCCTCTGGTAGTGGATCAGTATTTTTCCCTGGTATAAGAAGGAACTACAAGAGCCCATCCCAGGTAAAGGGATGCTCTCTAGGCCTGGACACATGGTGGAGGGCCTAGGCCAGGGCCAGGATGATGTTGTGGAATTTGGGGAGTCCCTGTGGAGGGCCCTACCCCCCATGGGGAGTAGAGATGGAAGGAGAGGGAGCTGGAGGGGGGTTGGGGAGGATTGACATGTGAACTTATAATTTTGTAAAAATTAAATTTAAAAAATAAGAAAAACAGTAAATATAAGAGTTTACATGATTGAATTTTTAAATGTATAGAAATTATAGGATTGATTTTATGTTTTTATCAGAAAAAGGAAAATTTCATATTTATATTATAAAACTCTAAAACTACAATACTAAAATTTATAAAGAAATGGTATGGAAAGAAACCTACAGATACTATGCCTTCTTAAAACAGATTATAATATACCATTATTCATTTAAATCTGTCAATCCTATAAATCTTCCACAATTTATTCTACATTATAAATCCTTTTTCATCCTTAACAATCTGTAATCAATACAGTATGTCGTTATTAATAATAAAAAGATATCTGATGAACCATTTTAACATCCAGAAAAATACTTCAGTAATTTAAACACACATCACACAAAAAATGCCTCAATTAGTTATGTAAGAGAGAAATTTTCAAAGTAAAAAGGAAGAGAAATTTACAGAGAAGAATAGGATCAAAGTTATAATAGTTAAGCCTTTCCCATGGTGTTTGCAATTACCAACATATTCAGCAATTTTGTATAGATTTTAGGAAAACCTGTGCCTCAAGATTTCAAACAAAGAATTACTTTCAGAACATAAGTTTGTGTATACCATGTGTGTTCTGGATATTTTGGTATGACATTAAAGTATATGACTCAATTGAAAGAAATCACATTTGAATAATTGATAACACCATGTTAAATTAAACAAATCCATAGGAATCATATCTGGCTCAGGAAATATACACAATCCTTGAATAAAGTCATCGTATGTGATATTTACACACAGTTCTATGAATATGTATATTGTATGAGTGCAGACATGCATATATTTTCAAATGCTAGTAATTATCAGATTGGAAACATTCATCCTATCTCCCTCAACAATGAGGATGTAAATCAACTATTCTTTTTTATGATACTGAAAACACAGCAGATTTTCAGTTGAAAATTGCCAGATTATTACTTGTCGAAGTCATAGCTGAGAGGAATATTCCCATACATATTTATTGTACACAGAGAGAAATAAAATTGACTAAAAGAAGGTTTTGCTAATGGTTCAATAGCAGACACATCCTTGCTCTTTAGTTGGTGAGGCATAGCAGACACATGCTCTGAGGACTGAGGGATCTGACACATAGATGCATAAACCTATTAGGGGAGGGGCTTCCTAATTTCTCAGATTAATATTTCAAGTTTTCTGTGTGTTTTAAGGGATATGGGACTTTGATTCCAATTTGATCTATGTATTTTTATCTAATAATTTTATAGTATCATGGCAATCACCACTTTTGTTTGTCTTTTTAAGGAAACACACAGGTTTCACTTTTTTTAAAAGAAGGATGTGTTCTTACGGATTGTGCAATTATTGAAAATGCACTTTAGAAAACAGGTAACTCTTTTTTCCTTGTGTGAAAAGAGATTTATGTAATTTGCTAATAGACTATGGAGATGGAAGTATCAATTGCAAATTGAAAGAAAAAACAGCTGAGAAATAAAAGAGGAAATATAATAGAAATTTTGAGTGACCTTTAACTGAAATGGTTCTAGCAAGAACAGCTGTAATTATTTAGAAAATGAAAGGAATTGCTCCTGGGATTGCTTGGTAGCATGCATCCACTGATACAAATGAACTGCTGCCACGTGATTGCTTATGGAAATTGGCTGCCAGGTGAACTTAAGTCATGAGAAAGCAATCTCCAATGGATTCACAAAGATGACGGGATCTGTAATTCAACAAATAATCTAGATTTGTTAATTTACAGCTTGTTTCACACATTAGTGCTTTTTGAGATTGGGTTTCTAATTATTGTGATACAAAAAATATCAAAATCTATTTACTCTGATGTTTAAGATTCTGAATTACAGAAAACCAAATCTACTCTAGATTCTATTGTATAAAATCATTCAAATGGAGTTTATAAGTAGCTTAAGAATGGATAGTGAGAAGTGAATGTTAGATTGCAAACAATTTTAGCCATGTAACTCATTCTCCTATTTGCAAAAGTCTCTGTTAACAGAAAACTGACTATTTCATACTATTATTGTTGGAAGTGAACATGTTATCAATCAAGATCTGATTTTCCAACATATATATATATATATATATATATATATATAATGTGTGTGTGTGTGTGTGTGTGTGTGTGTGTGTGTGTGTGTGTGTGTGTGTGTGTGTGCGCATGATACATGCATATATATCTTACACAGTCACAGAAGTGATAAACACTTCATGATCTACTGTCTGTGCATTGGAAACCCAACAAATCTGGTGGAATTTTTTCACTGTAGTCCCAATACCAATGTTTCAGCTGACAGAGCAAATCAAAGACATAGCAAAAAGTATAGGTAAGAGCAGGAGAAAAATCAATGTCCTGACTCAATAAGAAAGAAGAAATACAATCCTTTCCCTTCCTATTCTTTCAAGTCATGACACTTGGGGTGGTGTCCATCAATCTTGGGTAGAACCCTCTATTTTTCTCAAATTACTGATTTAAAACTCTTCTGAAAACATCACAACTCTTAAATGTTCACCCATATATCTGAGTATTCTCTGTTTTTCACATACTAGTCCAGAAATTTAATATCACACACATCAAGACTATAATTTCATGATTTGAATACTCCATGGACTTTATTAACCACTTAATATGTTTATATTAAGTACTTGATATAACTAGAATTCTGATATTTGGACATAATTGTAGTTTCAAATTTTAAGATCATTACAGTGAAATAATTCCTATTTCTGTCTTTTCTAAATCTAATGAATATAAGTTGAATGCATTAACCTAATAATATGTAACTCTGTTTCTTAATTTGTTAAATAAAAATTCTGAACCTGGTGTTCAATATATTATTCAGGGGCTAAGAGCCTGTTCTCTTCCTTCAAACTGGACTTAATGCACAATCAATAGAAGGGAATTCATGCCTGTTTCTATAAGTATTACCAGCTGGCAGTGCTGCAGATGTCATAAATCATAATGGAGAATCTATTGATGTCAGCTTTCTAAGCCGATGTCATTTCTACTTGTGTCCTCAGTACCTATCTTTATACAAATTATTAAGTGTAACTGTTATCCCACATCAAAAAGATTAATTTTGGCAAAATAGACCGAAACTGCTACAGCTGGACACCCAACTCCAACTGATACATCTACATTGCAACTCTTACACCTAAGGATCATAGAAAAGGGTATGGGAAGATTTTAAGAGGAAAGACCCATGATACCTCTTGCTAGATACTGCCTTTAGACAGGATAGAGAAAATACATCTATGAAACCTAAACAATATTGTAGGAGGAAATGCTGACCACACCCATTTGAGGGCTGACACAGGTGACGCTGTCCATGCACACTTGGGCGTGGTCAGAGTGACATAGGGAGGCTTTAAATATGAGGGACCCACACATGCAACTCTTGGTTCCCTCTCTCACCTGGCTATACAGGACTGGCTCTGTTGCATGATTACTTCCTAATAAAACATCTGTTTTTTCTGACTAGTTCTCACTCCATTGTCATCTGCATTAATTGTGCTCCACTTTACAATATTGTTTTCTGAACAAAAAAGGGATAAGGTCATGAAAAACATCAGAGTGGAAACTTCACAGGGTCTTATCCTAGGATGAAAAATTACTCTTGGTTAATGGCTGCTAAGACAGGGCAATCAGTTTCCTCCAAGGACTAGCTGGTAATGCGTAGGTTGTTAAATGGATTCTGCATGTTTGCTATACACCCATACATAAGTATGCATATATATTTACATTTATTTATAAAGAATAGTTAAAGAAGACATCATAAAATTAGATAAGAGAGTGGTCAGAGGATGAGTTGAAAGATGGGAAGGGACTATGAATAATGTAGAAGCACGGCTCAAATATGAAACTTTCACAAAAATAAGATTGAAAACAAAATAATTAATTGAAAAAACTCAAAACAGGTAATTGAAAAATAAAGGAGACAGATACTGCTTTTGCAGAAGACTCAAGCTCTACTACCAGCACCCTCATGACAGGTCAATAAACATCTGAATTTTCAGCTTTTGAGATCCAGCATCATAACACCTGCAGTCATGTGCACCACACATCTACAGACACATACCAATATCCACCATACACACCTCCCTAACAATATGCCAAACATATACACCACAAATGCATATACCACACACACACACACACACACACACACACACACACACACACACCTCATACACCTTACAAATCTTACACAGACACATCACACACAATCATAGGCATATACATACAAAATTCAGACTATACACATACATACAAACACAGCACACAAACATCAACCATACAACCATAGGCACATATACACAAAATTCAGACTATACAACTATGCATATACACCACACATGCATACACACACACACACACACACACACATCCCATAGGCATTTATGCACACAAGACACAAGTAAAAATAAAACAATTTTTTTCTAAAATATCCAATATATTTTTCAAAATGCAATTTCATAAGGCAGTAAAAGATGTTACAAATCTAAAAATAAACTTCATTGTGAAAATAAATAATTTAAGAAAGAATAGTGTTAAGTGAAGTGTTGTATTGTCTTCAGCTGTCAGAGCTTCATTTGCTTGTAGACATTTTCACATACCATTCTTTACTCATATTTTACTACTCATTTCTGTATTCTGTGGCAATTACATGAGATATTTTTTTATATATGAATCCATTACATATTCTATCAAAGAGTGGCATATATATTTGATGATTTTAATCAAATTATGAATAATTCTCCAAATATTTGCACAGATCTGTTTTCTTTTTTGTTTTTTAATTATTTTTATTTAAATTAAAAACAATCTTATTTTACCAATCACAGTTATACCAATCACAGTTCCCTCTCTCTCAATTCCTCCCACTCCAGCCACCATCTCTCCATCACATCTCCCTTATCCACTCCTCAAATAGGGAGAGGCCACCCATGGGGGTCACTAAAGTGTGTTGCATCACTTGGGGCAGTAACAGGACCCTCCCTCTCCCCACACACCGTATCTATGCTGGAAGGGTAGCTCTCTATAGGGAATGGACTCCAAAAATCCAGTTCATGAACTAGGGATAAATACTGGTTCCACTGCCAGAGGTGCCATAGATGAAATCTCATACTAATTTATTTTTTAAACTAATTTTTATTTAATTTAAACACAATCTTATTTTACATACCAATCTGAGTTCCCTGTCCCTCCCATCCTCCCAGTGTCCCCACCAACACTACCCCCCATCCCAAACCTCATCCAGTCCTCAGGGAGTAACCCTCCCTTCCATAGGGGATCATCAAAGTCTGTCACATCATTTGGGACAGGACCTAGGCTCTCCCCTATGTATCTCAGCTCAGAGAGTATCTCTCCATAAGGAATGGACTCCTAAAGCCTATTTGTGCACTAGGGATAAATACTGAATCCATTGCCAGAGGCCCCATAGACTGCCCAGGCCCCACAAATGAGGCCCACTTTCAGGGGGCCTAGTAAGGTCCTATGCTGGTTCCCCAGATGTCACACTGGAGAGAGTGAGCTACCATTTGCTCAGTTCAGCTGTTTCTGTGGGTTTCCCAAGCATGATCTTGATTCCTTTGCTCATCCTTCCTCCCTCTCTGCAACTGGATTGCAGGAGTACAGCTCAGTACTTAGCTGTGAATCTCTGCTTCCACTTCCATCAGCTACTGGATGGAGGCTCTAGGATGGCATTTAAAGTAGTCATCAATCTCATTAAAAGGGAAGGGCATTTAAGGTCATCTCTCCATTACTGCTTACATTCTTAGTAGGAGTCATCCTGGAGATTTCCCTAGTGCCAGGTTTTGTGTTAAGCCCACCGTGGCTCTATCAAAGTATCTCTGTCTCTGCTCTCCTCTGTCCTTTGCCAACTCGATCTTCCTGATCCAGGAAAATGTATAAATCAATGACATTAAATAGATTTTCAAAAAGAAAGCAAAGAATAACCAGCCTAAAATTCACAATCCCAGAAAAGCTTGGAAACAAGGAGTACCCTAAGAGAGACACACAGGGACATCACCCCAGAAGGCAAAAGGAAAAAGTTCTCCTGGGCAAACTGGGAGCATGGGAGGGGGTATGGTGGCGGAGGTAGGAGAAACAGGATATAATATTGGTGAGTGAGTAAATCTACATATACTTTAGATAGACTAATTCATTTAAAAGGTATCTTAAAGAAGAGAAATCAGGCATAACATTTAGCAACTACTTAAGAATAGCTAACTTATGAGACTTTGCAGAAATATAATATATTTATGTAATATATCTGTGACAGATTTGTTTATTCAATACTCGATATTATTCCACTAAAGCACACAAAATTAGCATGTTTGTTGAATTATAACATTATCAAAATTATGACTAAAATATGTGAAAATGTATTTCTAAATGATTAAGCTCATGGATTTAATAACATTGGAAGCCTTATAATTGATTCTTATTAACTTTGACAGAGTAAAACAACACTAAAAATTGCAAAATTGAAAATTTTATCATTAACTAACTACTCTAAGTTATTTGTACAATTGTAATCACAAAACTACTGTCTAGACAAACAAGACTGTTGATTATATTTATAAATTAGATCATATTCTGTTCCAAACAAAAGTGAGAAATTATTCCGCATTTAAATGTTTTTCTTTGCCTAGAGATTTGCCCTGAATATGGTGTTTGTGGTGGTGGTGGTGGTGGTGTGTGTGTGTGTGTGTGTGTGTGTGTGTGTGTGTGTGTGTTTTTTACTTGTGTCAGGTAGCTTAGTGATTATTATATCAATCCAACCTGTGCTCATCTATCTAACAGATATACTACTTTCCTTAAATACTGATGTGGGAAGCAATTCATATGAGTTGACAGAAAATATATGGCAATATTCATGTGTTTATCTTGGTTTGACTATAAAACTGCTCAAAATCTAATAAAATGCACCTAATTATTCACAAAGGCAAAATTTCAGTTACTAGGTGGATAATGATCACAACCAAGAGACTGAATACTTCCTTTGGTAGAAGAATGGGGATCTAATTTTGTTGATACAACTTATTGAAGGTCTTGTAAAGATGAATTATTTAATAATATTAATAAGGTCTCTGGTCTGTCTGACTTCTGGATCCTGGCTCTCCAGTTAGGGTCAAAGATGGGCTCACTCTCATAGAATGGGTTTCAAGCTGGACCAGTCATTGGTTGGCCATTCCCATAATTTCTGTGCCACATTTACATTAGTTTATTTTGATAAAAAAATAAAGTCAATGAAATGATTTCTAGTGATATTCTGCTATACTCATAGCTCATTGCTTTGCTTAAATGTCATCAAAGAGGTTCTGTCAAGCAACTGATGGAAACAGATGCACGACTCACAGCCAAGCATTAGGCAGACCTCTGCGAATGACATGAAAGGGAGGGAGAAACTATTTTGGGAGCCAGAGTAGCCAAGGACACCCCAAGAAAATTCAAAGAATCAAGTAATTTGGGTTCAAATGGGCTCACAGAAATTAAACCAACAACTAGGAGGCCTTCAAGGGACTGATCTAGGCCCTCTGCATATGTGTTACAGCTGTGTAGTTTGGTCTTGTACCCAAATATAAGTGTATACTTAGCAATCAGTAAATATTCTTCACTTCATGACAGATGGAGGTCATTATAGAAACTCATAACTCACCAAAATACAGAGCACAAGTGATCCTGAGGCTCCAACTTGTAACCAGTTACAACACAAATGCACCTAAGGCTCAGGGAATAACTAAGACTTCTCAATACAATTTTTACTGGAAGCATTCTCAGAGTAGATTGTCAACTTGAAACTGAGCAGCAAACAAGTGACCCCCCCCCCCCGCTGTTGATCTTGTTTTTTTCACTTTAGTTCAACATTTTAGATTTTCTTTATCATGTATCACAAGATTAAAGAATTAGAGAAAGCCACTTGAAAAGGTTTGAGAATTATATTATTTTATTAATATAAAAATAAATATGAGAAAAGCAAGTGGCAGTGTTTTATAAAAGTTGCTTAAAATTGTCATGCAGTTTCATAGGATTTTCAAAATATTGTAACAAAGGACCATCTAGAGTCTTTATAATTTAAAAACATGAAATTAGCCATTATGGTATCTAGTACTTATAATTCTGTTAAATATATGTCTTTGAAAAATTCACCAACTCTGCAAAACTGTGTAATTTTTCTTAGAATAAAAATATCATATACTCTAATAATACAGAAAGGCAAATAATTATTTTTAATTATGCCATTGTCACTGTAAAAATGACAGTAATTTCTGTGGTAATGAATAATCCTACATATAAAGACGAATTTTTTCATGGTTTTATAAAATTACCATCATTAGTACTTTTATAAAAGATAAAATCTTTAATCCTTGAAGATTCTCAAGTTAAATTTATTGAAACAATTAATTATTGTTTAATTCAAGATTGTTATAACATTTAAACATGTTTAATGTTCTACATTAGTGTATGAATCTTAGTTTAAAATAATACCCGGAAATTAAATTCAACAAATAATTAATGGAAAAACAAGTGTAATTTAAATTTACTTTCTCCACTGAAATCACAGTGTTGACAAATCACTGAGCCTTCCTCCCTCTTCACTCAAACCAGCTGCATCTCTCAGTCTCAAGAATTTCAGCTGCCTTAATTGGCAATTTTAGTGAATACCTCAGATGTAGTAGGATTAATGGAACATTGACAAGCAGATTTTGTATTGTTTCAACAGGAAATATCCTACTGAACACAGCAAATACTGATGAGGAACTTTAGTGGTTACAGGACAATACAGTATGTATCAGGATCTCTGAAAACATACCTTATGAATGGGTCCTACAGAGATGAATCAACAGTAAACAGCATTCTCTGCTCTGCCTGAGAACCCAAGTTAGAGTCCTAACACCCACCTGGCATTTTTATAAGCCTTCTGTAACACCAGTTCCAGACATCCCATGCCCTGTTTTAGCTTCTGCCAATATCAAGCATTCACATGGTGTACAGATATATGTGCACTTAAAAATTCCACAATAATTTAGACTTTAAAATAATCACAGGGTATTCACAGGCAGTGGTTACTATGATATTCTAAAAATAAAGTAGAATACCCTTGTAATCCCCATTATGAATGTTTTTATTTCAGCTTAAGGGAGTGTCATTTATTACATTAGTTGACATTATGTATGATGTACTTCAAGCCTTAGTTTCTTCATATGTGAAATAGAAATTGATAGTTCTTATAGTCATCAATTGTAAAGTATATAAAATACCACAGCAGTGAGTGTGATAGAGCAAAAAATGTATCTTTACTACATAATAGCATAAAGCCAATTAATTGACATTTTGTATTTATTAAGGATAATTTACAATAATTTATGCTAATTATTATGAAAAGTACTATGAAGTAATTTTTCTAATGTGAATAAAATCTACCCTTCAAAGAATATTTCTGCTTGGCCTATAGAGAGGCCTATAGAGAGGCCTAAGCCTTAAGAGCACTAGTTGTTCTTCCACGGGACCTGGGTTATATTCTTGTACCCACATGGAAGTTTACCACTATCTTTAGTTCCAATGTTAGGGTATGTGACTCCCTCTTCTGTCCTCAGAGCACTAGGAATTGATGTCATGCATAAACATATATGTAAATAACATGCCAATACATACAAAATAAATAAAGAGCATTAAAATTTAATATTTAACAACATAAATAACTAAAAAACATAAGTTTTGTAAAATTATTTAGTATTTTATAGGTTATTAGTGTTGGCTTTTCATTTAACTCATTGCTTAACAAAATTGGTATGCATGCTTCTTTAGAAGTACAATATTTAATGATTAAGTTATTTTAGGATATTTTAGGATTTGTACTACCCAATTTTGGAGACTGGGAGACCTGGTTGGGTATTCATTGAAAAATCTCATTTTTTTCTCATCAAAATACACATTAAATCTAAACATTCAAATATTTGCTTGTATTACATGTACAAAAATCTATATTTGCACTAGTAGTTACTGAAAAACAAGTTTAAAAGTACTTAATTATAATAATACAAAGGAAAATTTGTAAAAGTATTAGTATGGATTAATAATTCTTAAATTTTAGTTTGGTTCTCAAAAAAAAACTGTATCTAATAAAGTGAGAAGTTCCCCCCTAAATGTTCACAGTAAAAATAGTATAATGAATACCATGCAAGAAACAATTTCCAGTGACTGTGGAGGATTTCTACTGCCTCAAATTGATTGTTATATAAGCACATGTGAAATTTAAATCATTGGAAACATTCTTAGCTGACATTTTTACTTTTCAGAAAGTAACCTTAATGTACTTCCATTATCAGTAGATGAGTCACAAATCCAAATGTTTTAAGAAAGTAGGTAAGTGTAAAGGGTAAAAAGCCTCCCAAAAAATCAATGGATCTCCTCTGTGCAGTTAATTCCATATCAACAATGGCAATCTTATAAATTTTATAGTTTATTACTAAAACAGACCTCATGGTCAAATATAGAAACTTATGCACAAATATGTTCAAAGCTGACAGTACACAAGCTTTATAAGTAAATAACTATAGTGTTTCAAAAGGAATAAATGGAAGATTAGAGTATGACTATTTAAAGGTGATGGGCAAGGAAGCACATGGTACTAGAGGAAATATGCAGAGTGATAACAGAAACCAAAGCCTTCTAAAAAGCTACATGAAAACCTGCTATGGTCGAATTTCTTAAATCATAAAGAAGTCACCATACAGTAAACATGACAATACTCCAGTTACTGAATACCAGAAAAGAGTAACATTTATTTGAATTTTGTCCAAAGGGGTTCTATAAATCATTCCCCCAAACATCAGCAAGTAGTCCCAGGCTATTGATGATTCTCTGCAACATGATGGTAAAAAACAATTATTGAAGATGGTATTTGTTTTTTGTTTTTTGTTTTTTTTTCTTAACATCGAGGAACTGAACTGGTGCCCAACTAGAAACTTTACCTTTACTGACTAGCGTTCATAATGGTGGAAAGTACTAGCAACTTTACTAGAGGAAAAAAGTTAACATCAATGTACTTTTGCTTTGGACCACCCACTACACACACACTACAATAGTGACTGGCCTGAAAGAAATGCACAATTGGGCAGAGTGACACAAATACTATGGTAATAGTCAACTACTTTTTGATGGATAAATCTGCTTTGGAATGTACACTTGACACTGGTAACCAGACTGAGAACTTGAGACTAGACAGATCGTGGGCTTTAGGGTAAAGTCCTTTATAATTATTTGGTAAAATGAACTTAGCAATTAAACAACTCTTAATGTTATATAGATATATCTAACCATTGGTCAGGACACAGCTACTCCCTCCTCACAGAAGCATCTTTTCTCCATAATAGTAATTAACACTGAGAACCACGACTGTAGGCTACACTGAGTTTGAGAGACTTTTTACCACCTAGAACAAAATGGGATCCTTTTATTATCCCTCTTGCTGCAATGCTTAGGGATCTATGCAGAAGACAAGGCAGGATACTGAAAAATCCAGAGCTGGTGGATTGCATAAAGACAACAGTGTTTTCTAGATGGACCAGACCTTATACACATATGGATTCACAGATATTATGATGTAATTTATAAGTTTTACACAAGTCCATGCCAGATAGAAATCCCAGCATGGGGGAAGGGGAGAGGGCAAAAAGTCGAAATCCTAGACAAGAAGCCTTTTGCTATTGATACTAAAACTCAGTTTTCTTCAGCCGACTGAATCTGGGTATATCAGTCACACTTCATGGCAGACCTCAAGCTCAGGACTAAGTGGTCACCAAGAATTCAGTAACATCTTTCATTTGGAATTTTATTTTGTTTGTTTTTTGAGAAGGAGCAAGAACAAGAAGTTACATGAGAAGAGGGCATGGAGAGGATCTGGGAGGTATTGGAGTCAGGACAGAGTATGATAAACTTGTATAAAAACTTTAAAAAAAGGAAAACCAAAAATTAAACTGGATTTTATCTTCCAGTATATTTCAGATTGTAATCTCTTTTGGGAAATGCTTTATGATTTAGGATTCACAGTATTATGTTTATATAGCAATTTTTGTCTTAAACTCTAAAAGTGATATTGAGTTTGGATAATAAAATTAGTGATGGTTATTAGTGGAATCATATTTTTCAAGTACATTTTACAATATTTTTGTTATTAGCTTCATAAACAAAAAATTAAATCTAATAATTTAGAGAGTTTTGGAATTGAACTTTGGTCATAATAAATTATTGACATAATGACTATGCTTTGAAAGAGTTTAAGTAGTTTGTGTAGGTTTTCAACTACTCACAATATATATTATAACCTGAATTAAAATGTTTCCCCATATTAAAAGTGGTAAATCAAGCAAATACTGTCTAATTACAAAACAATGATATTACTTATTTGACATTAACTCAGAAAATTGAAGAATATGACATTTTCCAGTTTTAAAATCTGCCACTACTAGATAGATATGAATATGTGGGTTGTAAAATAAACAATTTAGGATATTTGGAAACATTGATTAAATAATATTATAGAGATAACAGCTCAATTACTCATTTGCCATATCCCAAAACACTGGAGACACATAACAAAAGTATCACTATTGACATGACTAGTACTAGTGTTTATTACTATATAAATGGACAGTTCTTATTATGCTAAACATGACTGGATTTAAACAACCATATCACTAATATATTTTGAAATTCACTACACTAATTTCTCTCTAAGTTAATAGGCTACCAAGTAATTTCACAAATTTGAACAGTTTCGTAGGGAATTCCATTTTAAAGGATTACTTTGATCCTGAATATTTACAGTTACGTAAACATTAAAAATTCAAATCTTCAATTCTTATCCCTCAATTTCCTGATATTTCCGGATTCTGTCCTAGGGGTAACATTTTCGGGCCATATAATATAGTGCATATAATTTTGGTAAACTTTGTGAAATCATCATCCACAGTTCTGTATCATTTTCTTTCATGCTAAAGTTGTATAAGATGATCAGATCTCAAAAGGCAGTGTCAGTATACATCTTCCAACTATACCCCAGTCAAATAAGAAAAGAGAAGTGGCAACTCAACTACAATATGATTTGTGATATTCTTATAAAAATTAAAGGGCATTTCCTATTGAATTGAAAATCATTTGTATTTCTTCTGAGCTATGCCATTGGTTCATGTTTCTAGGAAAATTTATTATTATTTATTAGAATTTTCCTCTCCTTATGGAAATATTTTTATCCACAAAGCTGCTCAAATTTTCCTATAAAACTTGAAATTACATTTATTGCTGTTTAATTGTCTGTATCATTGTGTGTATTTGTTGTGTTATTTTTCTGAATATAAAGCAACAAATCATTGTATAATCTAATTCTTTTGCAGTGGCCTTCACAGGTCCAAACAGTGAATTAAATATGAGAGATATTAGAAGATAAAAATTATTTTAACATCCTAATTAAAATTAATTTATCTAGTTTGGATAAAGTCTCTTTTAAAACATTCATATAAAACTATGTTTTATGTCATGAGGAGTTTTTGTAAAAAGTCTTTTAGGTATTGGAATAGTTACCCTCAGCAGTTAGAGAAGACTGAGCATCCACTTCCAGGAAACTAGAAAAGCCTCATGAAATAAGTGCTTTTCCCTGGGACTTTAAGAAATTAAATAATATTCTGATGATTTTTGTTTTAACCTGACACCATTTGTGGGTAGACGTTGGACATAATATTTTATATCTATGTGAACATGTTTTCAGAAATGCTTACTATTTGAATTTATATAGTAGCTATGAAAAATGATCCTCCTCAGTTTGGGTTACTACCCCAATGGGTGATGAATTTGATAAAAAAAGTAAGAAGGCAATTTTTCCCTTCATGCCTGACAACATATCATAGATGTCTTGCACTTGCTTTGGGTCTTTATCATTATGGATCTGCTGTGTGTGACCATTACAATTGTAGAATTTACATCAATGGATTTCCAGCATGGAGAAAGGCCAATCATAGGCTGTCTTAATCACATTAATCATGAAAACTAATTCATTTTTTAAACAGATGTATTAATTTAATGTGTTAATTTGGAAGTACATATTGCTAATAAGATAAAATGTAACAATGTCAAATTACTTTAAATTGAGTTGTGCAAGATGTACAAATACATACATACATACACACACACACACACACACACACACACACACACACACACACCTATTATACAACCGAAACCTAAAACTATATAAATATTACCTTCGGATATAAATCTAATCCATATATATTAAGTTATTGAATGAAATTAATTGGCTAGAATCTATCCCTAAGATAAAAAAAAAGTCTTTTGCCTCTTGTTGAGAATCACACTTCCCATGAGAGGAAATAGCCAACGAAGCCAAGTGAGGAGGGAGGTCAGTATAAAACAGCATCTTGTTTCCTTTTACACAGTTACTTTTCAGCATTTCTAAAAATACGAGATGACATTTACTTAAAATTCAGCACTTTCATGTTCACATCCTGTCCTCTCATCTTAAGTTTAAAAAGCTACATTTACTTTAAAGTGCATGTGCTAACAGGAAAAGATGACAGGACCATTTCTTGATGGATTTCATGGTTGAAGATGAAAACTTGTAATTTCAAGGCTGTACACCAATCCTAGCTATTTTAAAAAGTATTTCACCTTCTCATTATTTTGCCAGCATTCACAAAACTTTGTACAAAAATTTATCACAGTTGCAAACAACTTTGGTACAAAATCTCTATGAAAGTATGTTAAGTAATGGAAAAACTTGCCTTGTTATGTTCAAGAGTATATTTAAAATGCTCTTGGAAATGCTTGTTTTCATTTTCATGAAAGTGATACATGGTAAGGCTATTCCCATTTCATAAATGAGAAAACTGAGGTTATAAGACATTTAACCTGCTCAGCATCCCATATCTAATTAATGAGAGCTGGTTATTTTCAAGATCTGCCTCCAGGGTTCTGACTTGAAATGTCTAAATTTCCTGTCTTTCAATTTCATTAAGAAAGTAAATTCCCATAATGAAGCAATGTTTACTTAAACTTGTACTGACTTAGATGTTCATCTTTAATTTCATTACCATGTTACTCATCAAAGTTGTCTGCACTAGGCTAATAAAAAAAAGCTATTAGAATATTTCCAAAGAGACAAAAGACTAAGAAAACTGGTTTGCTTATGGGCTGAATCTGGTCCAGGAACCTGAGATACCCCTACCTTGTTATAGGAGATTAGGCACATTGAATTTTTTTAACATACAACATATACTATGGACTGAATAAAAACTTTGACATACCCTTCATTAAAGTAAGTTGTTTATATTTTATGAATATGGATATATAGAAAAATGAAAAGATTAGTGAAAATATGTAATCTGCTGCTTTATAAAAATTTTGAATTACTAAAATTGTAAACATTTATAATATGTAAATTAGTAATTATTAACCAGATTTATATTTAAGTGTAGTTTCTATAATTTAGAAGAGATATGAAACAGGATTTTGGAACACGAATATTTGTGAAATCAAAAAATATATGGAATGTAAAGAATTAATTATAGTAGATGTAAAAATCCAGTAGGACATCAGAGATAGAGTTAAAAAACTGTTTCAGGGGGAAAAAATCCAAAGAAATTCTTACCTATTAAAGAATCCGAAAGAACTGAATCACAAAATGTGTTGTAGACATGAGAAACAGACAATTTGAACAATTCCAAGTGTCAATAAGGAATTAATCTTCAAGGTCATATTAATATCACTCACAATCCACAGTTCATAATAGTGTTTAGTCATCTATTGTGTAGGCTCAGGCTTATGTACTTCTTCAATATTTACTGAATGAACACTTCATTCAGTTAGGAAGCTATTTCACCTATAACTATGCTGACATAGTTGTTAGGATGTAGCTTTTGTACTTGCATTCAGTGAAGATGTTAGTACACATTTGAAGGTGCCATATGACAAATATAATTTTGTTTAATACTTTATCTTCCTTCTTTTAAATGTAAGAATTATTTTGCTTTACTCTAAAGATTAAAGGTGAAAATTTCAGTTTTAATTAGAAAATTATCATGTCATTATTAAAGCCCTGACTCATTTACAGAAGTTTAAAGTTTTTTTTTTTTTTTTTTTTTTTTTTTTTTGGTTTGTGTGTGTGTATGTGTATGTGTAAGAGAGAGAAAGGGGACATATAAGAACCTTCTGTTCTTCCAATGTTGAGCTGGCTCAGTGATGGCCTTCAGATTTTAGCAGATTTAGTCTAGGTGTTGAGGCAGTGGGCTTAATTGATAAACTTCAGCACTGGGCAGTGTTGTATTGGAAACTTTGAGTTTCAAAATTGATTATCTTAGTACTAAAAGACAAACCCTATTTTACTCAACCGATTATTTCTGACTTTTAAGCAAAAAGAAATTCCTTATCTGAATAACCTGCAGAAAGAAAATATAATCGAGTCTCAGAGGCATTTTCCTCATTTATCTGTCTGCATATTCAGTCTCATAATCACCTCCTGCCACTGCTTCTACGAACTGCAGACTGGCAATTTTCTGCACTCACAACACCTACAGTTCTTGTTCTTTTTTATTTACCCAAAGACATTTGCTTTTGTGTTCTTACCTACAGTCCACATTTTTTTTAAACCAGGTATTTTCATTTTGTTAGTATTTTTCTAACTGTTCCAACAGATTTCTTTGATTACTTTGCTTTTTTTCAAGTTCCTCTACTACTGGTTAGCTTTAATTCTCTTAAGTCAATTCTTAGAATAATGACTATTAGTAAATTAAAACTGAATATAAAGTCTTAGCAGTAATGAATGCAAAATGATCCTCCGGCATTTTACATCATGAAACATACTCAGATGAATATTAGGGTTTCAACAAGAGATTAGACTGAGATTTCAGTTTAAATGAGCTCACCACAGACATAACTTTTCACAAAGTGATACTGTTTGTGGACATTTTTTACAAGGAATGAAATGAGAGATGTTTTTGCTATTTTACAGGGACAAATCCTTTAGTTTTTTTCCTTTGAGAAAAAATACAACATAGTGTAAAAAATAATGGTGACTGAAGACAATGAATACTTAAAAAAAAATGTTTCCTAGCCATTTGTATTTCTTCATTTTAGGAATCTGTCTTCACTTCCATAGCCCCCATTTTAACTGATTTCTGTTTTACTTTGCGGCTTTAACCTTTTGAGTTCCTCTGTGTTCTAACAACAAATCTTCTCCCATATGTATCACTGGCAAAGCTTTTTCTCCTGTTATGTGGGTGGTCTTGTTGCTGCTTCCTTTGCTGTACAGAAGCTCTGTAGCCTACTGCGATTGTGCTTATCAATTGTTGACCTCATTTCTGAGTCACTGTGGTCCTATGGAGAAAGTCTTTCCTGTGCCTCGATGTTGAAGCATACTTTTTCCTCTTTCAGATTCAGAGTCCTAAGGTTCTAGATACGTTTAACCTTGCCTTTTCTCTAAGGTGAGAGGTAAGGGTAAAGCTACATTTTTTTTCCCTCGACTTGAAATTCGGGCTTCCAAGCACCACTTATTGAAGATGGTATCTTTTCTCCAGTCAAGAAGAGTGCTGTGAAATACTGTAATCCAGATCTGCCATGGCTGTAGAAGACATGAACTCACTTAAGTTTTGGTTATCGACATAAAACTACATAAGATCAAGACATTTAAATTCCCATAGGCATTGGAGAGTGGCATCTAGGGACAAAGCCTAGCTCAAGAGCTCATTGCAGCAGCTAGAGGAAAGAGAATTAGAAAGAGAATACTATTTAGGTATGTGCCCACTGTACACCCTAGTGAATGATGTCATAGTCATGAATGTATAGGAAGGCCTAAGTGCACATAGCAAATTAAAAACATAAATAAATGGGATCTGCAAAAATGGAAAATACTTCTTCGAATATTTTTTAAGTTACAAGGACCAGATCAGGCAGCTTTCAACTAACTGTGACTCCAGCTCAAATGTATTTGATACTGGCATTAGCACTCACACAGGCATATTTATACACACACACACACACACACACACACACACACACACACACACTATAAATTTTGAGTTCATTTTACATATATATGTATGTGTGTGTGTATATGTTAAGTCATCTCAAAATTATAAAAAAAATACATTAAGTGGGTAGAGAGCTGTGACAGGGATTCTAGAGGATTCAAAGGGAAAAGCAAGACCTGAATGTGATTGATATACTTCCGATAATTTATAAAATCTTCAAAGAGTAAATACAAATTAAAATGAGAATGACTGATGGAAAATTGAAAAGAACAGATGAATTACATTTTATCAATCATTTATACTGTCATCAAAAAATTAAAAACTAAAAGTTTAATGGATGTAAACAAGGTAACTAACACATAAATATAGAAACTTTGTATAGAATTGACATAATACTCATGTAAGTATAGTTTTTGTTGGAAAATTTCAATGACATGTATTCTCCATGTGAAGGCATTTATAATCCAAAACTATCAGTTCAACTGTACCCTGATGGGGAATGTACTGTGTATGTTAATCTTATTGATTGTTAAATAAAATACTGCTTGGCCAATGACTAGGATTCTTATTTGCTAGCTCAGACTTAATTATCATAAATCTATTTATTTTATAAGACTTATCTTATCAGATGCCTTATTAGTGTCCCTCCTTGCCGGTGGATCATATTATGCCGCTGGAGCAGGAGCAGAGGGGAAAAGAGGGACTCTTCCTGTTTCTCCTTCTTTAAATATGAGTCTCCTTACTATGTCACTTCCTGCCTGGATCACCACTTCTCTACTACATTTCCCAGAATCCTCTTTGACTCCTAGTCCCATCTAACTTGCTGTGTCATTGGCCAAACAGTATTGTGGAAACCCGCCTGCCTCTGCTTCCTTCTCTCACAAGCCTACATATATTTTTAAATGCAGTGTAAATCTTTAGAAGTTTTTCTTTGTCTGGATCTGTCTTTCTCATCTCAGAAATGCTGAGTCTAAACGCCAGAAGCGCCAGGATGGCTCAAGCGTATGGAAGCTGTTCGGATGCCACTCAGTGGCCTGACAGGGCAGGCTGTGGCAGCAGGTTTCCCTCTTTCTCTGGGAAATTTGGAGCATGGGGGTCATCCCACTCCTGACACCATTCTGTTACGATAAATCTTTCTGCCAAAAGCTGCCTGAGCCACACTGCCATGTGTGAGCTTTATGCCAGCCACCTGCCTGAGTTAGGCCCAAATGAATACACAGAAAATTGCATTAGGTGCAAAGCTGCTTGGCCAATGACTAGGATTCTCATCTGCTAACTCAGTCTTAATTATCATAAATCTATATATTTTATAAGACTTATCTTACCAGATGCCTTATTGGATTCCCTCCTTGCCGGAGGATCGCAATGTGCCACTGGAGCAGCAGCGGAGGGGAAAAGAGGGACGCTTAACTCTATTTCTCTTTACTTCCTAGTCCCTATTCAATTAAATCAATGCTAGATTTAGAGGTGGATTTGGATTTCCTCCTCTAAAATCCAAGCACGTTATTTAACTAAACTTTAGAATTTCTGTATTGTATAAAGAAGTCAATTGATGTAATACAGAATAAAAGAAGAATTTGGGGACTGTCTTTGTCTTTTCTTGGATTTTTCTTTCAAGGTGTACACCCTCTCCTCATCGTTATTTTCCCATGGTTTCCTTTCCCAGTATGTTTACATCACAAGCAACCATTTCTCTGCTGTTTATGTTTGAGTCCCACACAGCCAAAGAAGACCTGCCTGAAAAGAAAATGGGCCACATCTCGACTGCACTGGATCCAACTTACTCCATTACAACTGACACTCCGACCAGAGGTTTGGGTACTGACTTCAATCAAGTTGAGGATTTCAAGCGAGACCTTCAATCAAGCGAATCCCATCTAACATGGACTGGATACAATCCATTCAAGAATTTCACTATACTAACATTTTCTTTCTACAGGACCCCACAAGGCTATCGTTGTCCCATTTCAGCAGGAAGTAACTTGGAGGATGCTACGCCCCCTTTCCCCATTGTTGTCACTTAGGATAGAGTATATACCTAGTTAGGGATAGCTTCCTATTGTTTATGGTTGGGATTGGAAGTAGGTATTCAGGCTTGGACACCTCTTTCAGATGACTTTAGGGTTTAGTTAAAATAGGTAGTTAGGATGTGACATAAGCAGATTGTTGTATCTTCTTATATTTCACCTTTATGATTGTTAATTTTGGATACGTTACACTGTTTTAATCCTCTTTTAGACTAAAAGGGGAATTGTAGGGGAACCTGTAGCCATGCCTGCTTAGGAGCTGGCTACAGGTCTGCTTGACCACTCCTGCGAGGGCATGGTCAGGGTGACGTAGAGTAAGAGTTTGAGTTGCCTAAGTTTCGCTTTTGTTTTCACCCTGTTCGGCTTGCTTACAGACCACTGCCACGCTGGCTGTCTATGTCGCTCCGTAAGTAAGGCTTTTCCCTATTAAATACCCTTATATTTCTACTTGGCTCCTTATTGGTAATTTCCCACTATAGTACCCTTTTCAAATTTACCTTGACAATTAAGTACATATTTTAGAAAATATATATTCTTTCACAGAAAATTAAAATGATTTATATTTATTTATGAAAAGTATAAATTAGTAAGCTCTGAAAACATCCAAACACATAATATTATACAGACTGAAGAAGGTAAATATATATGTCTCAACAATTAATTAGAATAATAGGCAATTAGTTTGAAAGAGAGCAAGGAGTAGTATATGGGAATTTTAGATGCAGAAAAGGGAATGGGAAATTTATTTACTTATAATACAATCTCTAAAATCACTGTAAGTTAAGATATTGTAAAATAATCTACATAAAATTGTCTCATTACTTATAAACTAAGATTTAAACAAATTTTCTCATTTTAAAATGCAAACAAATGAAACCATCAGTCCTCCAGAGAAACATACTGGTGCCTTCTCTCAGCTACTGAATCCTTTTGTAGGTAATAAATGTCTGTATTATTGGACATTAATTTGGTTATTATAGTGCATTAATTATGTTTGAAATTCCATACATAGGGAGGCAGGAGCATCTCAGATTTATCCCCAAAGAATCTGATGTGCTGTATGATAGTTTGAGTATTTTTTAGAGCCAATTCATTAATTCAGTTTTATGTATATTCAAAAAGTGATCATTGAAGATATATTTGAATTACCGCAGTACGTAGACAAACTGCTTTTAGGCCCATTTAGTCTATTAATTCATTTCAATATGATAACTTCAATAAAAATTGTGGTAATTTTTTATTAGCACAAAATGACTTTTAACCATATTGTTTAATATTGTTACAGAAATTTTTCTAAGACATGATGTGTGTTACTATATTTTCCTTATTTTAGGTAAGTTGTACTTGAATACTAACTTTTTATCTCTGAAATTTTCAAACTTGTAAACAGTATAAAACTGTAATTTTATGAGAGATTAAATTTATGCAAATAAGCATCATTAAATTTTTAAAAACTTATTGGCTTTCCTTTGCTCTACATCTCATATCACGGTCAGGATTATAGTCACAGGTGATTGTGTCTTTTCCTCAGCACTGAAATGGATAATTAGTTTTCTTCAACACAGTGATTTAGATTGCTTATGTGCTATATTTGTTTCCTAGTATAGATCCTTTGCTTAGTTCTACAGAAAAAAATATGCCCATTCAGTTCATAATGTAAAAAAGTGTGAGCTTTCTTATGCTTAAATATTTTGTGAGGATCTATATCTTATGGATACATTCTAAGACTGAACCTACGTATGTTTGGTATTTTAAATAAAGATAAGTCTCATAAATTTTTGTAAACAATCAACTTAATTATGAAAATAAGTTGTTCATTTTCAGAAAGAATTTGCACTTGACTTTGATTCCATTTCTAAAGCCACTCCAATGTACTTATCAAGTACAGCTGGAAAATAGATTTGAGTCAAAAACACCCAGGTGAAAATTGAATTAGGGATTATGTATTCAATTGTAACTTGCTTATGCTCCAAGGTAAGCTAACACTTTGAATTAATTTGTTTCTGAGGTTTTTAGAAAGCAAATCCCTCCTATGCAAATATTCAGCATTTGAAGCCAACTAATTTGCACTCAAAGTTGACCTTCTTAATACATGGAAATTCAAGCTCATAGAGCTACATTTTTTAGATTTAGGAACAAGAATAAGTATATGTAGAACAATAATTTAATACATAAAAGGGAATGGAACAGCATATTGCATTTATTTTCCATTATCAACCAGGTTGTTCAGAGAATCAAATTATTCACAAAATACCTGTAGCTACCTCAAAGTATTCTGAAAAATGTTGCCCGGGCTTACAAGCACACAATCTTAGACTTTGAATGATGAAAATATATAGGGTAAACACATATCAACATCTATGTAAAATTCTAAAATTTAGGTCAAGAGAAAATTTAGAAATTGTACTTGTTTGTGCTTCTTGCAAGGGAGAACATCTAAGGATAGACTACTTAGTATTATTTTAACTAAGTACATATGTAGACATAAGCAAAACATTGAGAAAGTTACACTTAAAATTTATTCAAATACACTCAATATTAAACCTACATCCATGTACATGTTAGCAAAAAAATCTCTTTCAATAAACAAACGATATTCCCAACCCTCTTTTTTATCTTTTTTATATTTAATTTACATTTTGAGACAGTCTCCCTCAAAGTTGTCCAGATTAAGCCTAAACTCATTACACAGCCCTTGAGCATCAACTTATAACAGCTTCCAGAGATGGTAGAATTGCAGGTCTTTGCAGAACATTCCTTCTTTAATGACCTTTAATATTCTCATTTAACAAGCTGTTAAGAGTGCCAATTTCACTGCTAGTTACTTATAACTAGATCATTTAAAAGCAATAATATTCAATAATAGTCTGTCTTGTCATCAAACTATCATAGGAATTCCATAGTCACTGAGCTTTTGTCTGAATAACTCATATTGCCAATATGTAACATTTTCATGGAGTATTTCCCTAAGTGGTATAAGCACTATTTTGCTGTATGAATCTACCTTTGTTTAGATATGTTCTATAATCATGATACTTCACAGTGAACTTGAATATCCTGAAGGTGCATAACAAGACAAAAGATCAGCAAATTAAATTACTCTGCATTTGAGTTTGAAAGTGAGAACCAATTACTGTATTCATAGTCCACTGCCAGGGTTTGCACTTGCTTGAGGTCACCTACTAAAGGAAATCTTAGAAAGAAACATCTCTGTACAAATGATCTGCTTCGATGTACTCAGTGTTTCGCTTTTCCAAGAATATAAAACAGCAGAATTGCAGGCAAAGAAACATCATTTGTGTTTGCTATATAAATAAATGTTAGCCAGAGTCAATCTTATTGTGAAAATAAATTAAAAAAAACAGCGAATACAATTTTGTTACTCAGTGAGGAGAAAAGCAGAATTAAAAGACCAATGTAAAAACAAGTAGAAAGTGGGAAAGAAAAAAACAGAGTTGGTACAAATAAATAATAGCAAACATAGCTGAAATATTCTTTGCAATACCATTGTTATTCATTAATTTGAATTCTAAATAAAGGGATGCTTTATTGTTTTATTAGGCTTTCACATAAACAGAAACACAAGACTTGAAAAGAAAAGAAAAAGAAGAGGAGAGGGGAGGAGGGGGAGGGGAGGGGGAGAAGAGGGGGAAGGTGGGGGGGAGGAGAGGAGAAGAGAGGAAAGGAAAGGAAAGGAAAGGAAAGGAAAGGAAAGGAAAGGAAAGGAAAGGAAAGGAAAGGAAAGGAAAGGAAAGAAGCCTGGATTTTAGTCTGTTCAGTTTATTTAAGACCTGTCTGGTTTTATGTCATTGGTTTTATTGAATGTATAATAGTCTGAACAAAAAGGAAGTTAGTATAGATAGAATGCTTGTGTTTTTCCAAATCCATATATTTAAATGTCATCCTCAGTGTAATGGTGTTTGTATAATAGATTTTGGATAGGCACAATGTCCCTCTGGAAGTCTCTAAGGCAACCGGTTTCTCTACATCCTCACCAGCATTTGTCATTTGTATTGTTGACTGGAATAGATAGAATTTTAGATTACTTTTAGCTTGCATTTCCCTGGTAACTAAGGGTATGTAACACATTTTTTAAGTATTTACTAGACATCTGCATTCCTTCTTTTGTTGAGTCTTTATTTATTATCTCATTTAGATCATCAACTATCTTGCTGTTAAGTTGTCTCTTCTAATTTTCTAGACACATATTCCCTATCTGAAACATAGCTGGAAAATTCTTTAACCCATTTCATGAAATACTTCTTTCCTTGACTGTTTCCTTGGATGTACAGAGCTTTATACTTACTTCATATTCTATTTGTATATTATTGGTTTTATTTACCTCTCTGCTGAAGTCTTATTTAGATTTTTTAATGTGTGCCTTTATGTCAAAGCACACTAGCAATTTTGCTTATCTTTTAGTAGATTTCTAGTATCAAGTTTTGTACTGAAGCCCTTAATTCATTAAAGTTCTGTACAAGTTGTGTAATGAGGATACAATTTCATTCTTCTACACATTGGTGATGATGCTTCCCATCACATATGTTGAAATCCTATACATAGATTTGATATCTATGTCAAATTCAGTATCTGTATGTGTGTCTACTTATTCCTATGCCCATACCTTTGTTTCACAGATATATATATATATATATATATATATATATATATATATATATTGTGGTAATGGCATTCCCTTCTATTATTATGGACTTGTAGCATAACCTAAAATCAAGTGTGGTAAAACCTACTACAGCTTATGTATTGTTCAGGTATCCTATGATTACAATGATATTATTTTGCTTACATATAAATTTTAAGACATATAAAATTTTCATTTGGAAAGAAGTGCCCGGAAATTTAATTGGATTGAATTGAGTCTAGAGATTGCTTTTATTAGGAAAGCAATTGTTAGAAAAGTAATTCTTATGTTCCATGAATTGGGCATTCTTTCAATTTTCTAATGTCTTCAACATTTTGTCCTCAGTCTTAGCTTTCATTGTAGAGATGTTCAAATTTCCTTGTTAAATTTTTTTGTTCAGTATTTTATTTTTGTTGTAGATCTATTCTGGATGAAATTTATCCTGTGACTCCTTATCCAGTATATTTGTGCTTGTTATATATCAAGGATAAATATTTTGATGTGAACATTTCATGTTAAAAAATTTTGCAGAAATTGTTCCGCAGCTCTAAGCACTTTTTGATAGTGTCTTTAGTTTCTTTAAGTATAGAATCACATCATCTATGAAAAGAGATTCTGTGACTTCTCGTTTTCATATTCTATCACTTTTATATCCTTATTTATTTAATTCATGAATTAAGTACTGTACTGAAGTGGCAAGAGTGGATGCCTTTTTCTAATTCCTGATCATAATTGGACTTCTACAAATTTTTTTCTGTTTAACATGATATTGGCTATTTGTTTATCAACAAAGCTTTTGTTAGTGGAAAGTATGTTTTCTAGCTCTGCTTCTCTATGAATTTTATGCTGAAAAATATATGGATTGTCAATTTTTAGATTATTTTGTGATTGCTGTCATTGAGTCTAATTATGGGATGCAATATAACTATTGATTTATGAACACCCAGTCATCCGTGCATCTCTGGAGTTAAACTAATCTTACTACAATGATTGCTGCATTTATGTTGCTCTAATTGGTTCGCCAATATATTTTTGAGGTCTTTTGCATTTATTTTCATTGGGGAAATTATTAGGTAATTTTTTCTGAAAACTTGATATCAAATTGGGGAACAATAAAAAGGATAGAAGATATCTGGAGTGGATTTTAGATATCTTACTGGAAGCACAGACTGCTTTCATTCCTGTAACATTAATGTACTAAGTTGGCACTTTTTAATGACATCACTGAATAAGATCTTCTACATGCATCATTAAGTACTCAACAGTTAAGGTTCAAATTATACAGCTGGCCAACAATTTTCCTTAGATTTTCATTGCTTTTCTTCCAGACAATTTCCATTTGCTCTTGATAAGGCCTTTACAAGAAGAAAAGATAATGTATTTACAAACTGAAATGAAAATTGTAAACATGAAAACAAATGCTATATTTAATAAAAAAGGGGCATACCCACAACTAATCACTGAACTGAACTGGAATCCAGATGCAGAGAAGGACGTGTGAAGAGCAAAGTGGTCCAGACCAGGCTGGTGAAACCCACAGAAACAACTGACCTTAACATCGGGAAGCCTTGCTTCCCAGGCTGATAGCTGGGATACCAACATGGGACTGATCTAGACCCCAGGAACATGGGTTTCAGTGAGGAAACCTCGGAAATCTACAGGACCTCCTGTAAGTAGTTCAGTACTTATCTCTAGAATAGGTGTGGACTTTGGGAGCACATTCCACTTAGAGGAATACTCTCTGAGCCAAGACATAAGGGGGTGGGCCTAGGTCCTATCCCAAAGATACGATAGACTCTGATGACACCCTATGGAAGGTCTCACCATCCAGGGGGAGCAGAAACTATATATGATAGGTAGGGTTTTAGTTGAGGAGGGGTGGTGGTGGGGAGGACGGGAGGGAGAGGGAACAGGGATTGTCATAAAACAATCTTATTTCTAATTCAAATAAAGAAGGGACAAATCACTTTGGGATTTCACTTTGGGTGGAATTGTATTCTGGAATGGTAATTGTTGAATCACAGTGAATGTATTTCAAAATGGTAAATATACATAGTTTTGCCATGTATATCATTTTTGGAGTAGTTTCTGGGACAAATCTTTCTTCCTGTTCTGTGTACTCCCCAGGTGCCCATGGTTATTTGCCTAATATTGAGGCTCTGTTGGCAGTTCCCCTTCTGTCTTACCATGTTCCTTTGTGTAAATTTTGTTCAGTCTTGTTTAAGTAACCATATTGATGAGACTTCATGGGTGTAACCTCTGACCATCTCTTACAACAAACCTCCCATTCCTCTTGCTCTTAAAATCTTTCTGCACACTCTTTTCCAGTGATCCCTGAGCCTTAGGTGGAGGAATTTTGCTATTCAAGTTTCAGCTTGGATGTGGCACCTAGCAATAACTTAATGTTCTCTGCAGACTTATTGATGATTTTAGAAGAGAGATATTAGTGTGGTAAATAACAATAAAGTAGACTTGAGAGGTGGAGGGAGGGAAGAAATCTAGAAGAGGATATTCATAAAATGCAAACTTTATGAAAGCAGAAGTCAGAACTATTAATGAAGGAAAGCTTTTGAAAAAGAAGAGTGACCATACACAAACTCCCACAAAGGCAGATATCATATGCCATAACTCTGAGTGACCAGCCTGTAGAGGTGTATCAACTGGTATACCAATGGGATGAATGTCCTAACAATAGCCAACAACTTCAAGTTTGGACTCTAGGGCTCTTCCACAGGAGGTAATACATACCTGGCACTGTAGAATGGCTGAAAAGTTCATGGTGAGGGAGGTCATAGACCTTTAGGGAAGCCAACTGCTAATGTTATAGCAAATGGAAATGCATTTCAACTGCCTGGGGCAAATGTTTCTTTATACCCATAGACCAGTGTAGCATTCAGCGTTGATTAGAGGAGCTTCTTTCAGGACTGTTAAAAATCGGACAATTTGCTGAGAATAAGTGATTGCTGAGTGCCTGGTCACTTACACCACATTTATTTAGCACTGTGTGAGAGCCAAGGAATCTCACAAAAGAGCCTGAAAGGACTTTCAGAGCCAAAGGACATGGACGAAAGCTATGGGGCACTGTCAATTGGATTGACATGATTGCTGCAATCTTGAACACAGAGTATCTGTGACTGCTGGCATGCAGCCTAAAGAAAAAAAAAGTAAAAGAAGGGCATAAGTATATAGGGGCAAAAGGGAGCTATCTGAAAAAAAAAGAAAAGATTTTGTTAGGAGTAGGTGAAGGATGGTAGAGGATAGTGTGGAGTGAATATGATCAGCAGTACATTATATATAAGAAAAATACTGCCAAGAAAACAGAAAAGTAGTGATCTTTTATGTTACTTTCTAGGAGTTTATTACTAGGATATATTATTTTTCTTCACTCTTCTGAGATTCACACCCAGGGCCCTTATGCAAACTATATAAAAGCTATATTGATGAGTTGTTTCTCGAACTCCAAGTCTATGTTTAAATAAAATTACACAGGATATATTTCTTGGCACATTCATACATAGAAATTAAAATTAGTTTTCCTGAGAACTTATTTTGTCTTGGGGGGATGTATTTCCTAAATCCAATTTTTATACTTTAATCAAATGCATTTTTCCATATCTATGTGTGATTGACACGGATTACCTGATTTGCAGCATTGAGGTTATATCAACCACAGGAACATGCTTTGGTAGATTTCCCTAGTTCATCCTTTTAGCTAATATTCCATTGCTCTGACAGCTTGGTGAAATTGCCTTCTATCACTCTTTGCATGTTCTCTGTTTGAGAGGGGCCTCTTTCAGGTTTGGTGAAGGGACAGGCACATCTCTGTCAATCACTACTTTCTGCGTTTCTGGTTCCAAGGCAATGACGGTGGTCAGCATTACAGCAGTTACACCCCATTGTACCAAAGATTGCAACAATCCACTATATTTCCTTCCATCTGTCTTCTCAGTCTTAGTCACACCAAATCAACCCTGTAAGATTACCTTATTTTAACATTTAAGTATTTATTGGATATAGCCTTTCCTTATATTTTAAGCATGAAAATACTTAAAAGTTAGAATCTGTGATGCCAGCACTGGGAGACTTTGAATGTCTAAATCTCTTAACTTCTCAAATGATCCCTAATGCTTTATAGTGCTTTTAAGATGCCCTCAAATAGTTGATCTGGAATTAGGTGAATCCTGTAGTTAAGCCATCCTGTGAAAGCCAATGGGAGAGGAAATTGAAGGTCTTTCAGATTAAAAGTTCAAATTGTGATGATTGTACCTTTTAGCCTTCACACTGGCTTTTACCTTGATCTCTGTAAGCCTGTTCAGTTCATCATATTGAAAAGATTATGACATTTTCTATATCACCTGGGGGGAGTATTCCATTTCAATTCAATGTCTGAGTCATTCCCCGTGCCTCCAGTACTGCCCTGCTGTGTTCAGTCCTTTAATGTGGAAGTAATTCTTATGTTTATAAAGTTTGGTGGCTTTTTAAATCTCACAAGGAAACCTTGGACTTTAATGGGAAAAAATAGAGAGAAATTATTCACTATACTTCAACTGTCCTAAAAAGAAAAGGCTTATCAAAAATAGGGAATTACTGGCCACAGACACTCAAAGGATCTCTGAGAAAAATCCAACCACATCAAATAGGACATTTATGATTGGGATTTTTAATTGAAATGTGAAATTAAGTAGAAACTTTTAGTTTTTACAAATACTATTTTTATAATTTTAAAACAATTCTTTGAAAAATAATAAAAGCTATATCAGAGGTGAGATAAATGAATATCAATGAAAACTAACATGGTTTACATTAATTTCTTTGGTTATAATTCTGTACATATACATAAAATATTAATTAAAATCAGTAACTGTCATATGTAATACCATAATAATTATAATGTGGTTATAATACTTCTAAAATGATTTTTAATAGTACTTCATAAATAAATTTTAATTTAATTTCATTATTTTCTCATGTTATGCTTCTATATGTATGTGTAGTGTGTACACCATGAGACATATATGAAGGGCATAGGCCAACTCTTAGTGTTGACTCTCCTGTTAAACAAAGAAAAGTTCAGGTATTGGACTCAGGTGCTCAGGCCCGGTAGCAAGTACTTCCTTTGTATTCACTGAGCAGCCTTACTGAACCCAAGTAATAATTTTATTTTGTGCTTTTTAAGCTCTTATGAAATAACAAATCAATTTTAAAGCTATAAGCATCTCTAAAAAAACAACTTCAGCTCAAATATTTTATTATTTCCCTTCACATACTGAATTCCTACCAAGGAAACTGATTTTGAGCATGAAAGTATCCATTTTTAAAAGCTTCTGCAATTTTTTAGAACCAAGCTTAAGAATAGTATATTTTTTCAATTAAATATATATACATATATCTTCATTTATATTCTATTTTTTAAACTTACACAACTCTACACTCCTTTCTAACATTGTATTGACATATACAAATTAAAATCTCTTTTCTCTACTTTAAATATACAGTTGTCTAGGAATGACTATGATTAAAAAACAGATTTGGTAAGTGAAATCATACTGAAATGATATTCTTCAGATCAAATTATATTGTAACAAATGCAGTATTTATTCCACATCTGTGGAATCAGACATCATTTAAATCATAGTCATAGTCATAATGGGCCATTGGGCCTTCATAAGGAACCTGCCTGTCATGGTGCCAGTGGTTCTTCAGAGTCAGGTGTGGCCGGTTATGGTCAGCTCTAACCTTAGCCTGCGAAAGGTAGCTGGCAGAAATGATTTATAAGAAATATATTTCCCCTGATTGTTGGCTTTAAGATCACCCTTTAACCTGGCCAAAGTGTTGGCCAGATTTGCTTAATTAAGCTGGATGTCTTGCCAACTTTTCTGGGCATGTTCCTTCGCCGGCTTTATGCCTGCTTAGATGTAGTCTCTTTGGCTGCCTGAAAGGATAATTTAAAACTTGCAGTGTGTGTTCTTCCACCCTTTTCTTTGTTCAATAACACTCCCTGGGGAGAAGTTCTTAATTGTTCCCTCTAGGAATGCTGCTTGAGAAGCTGTTGGAATGGTGAAATGTCAGCCTTGGTGGTTTGTGTTCCTGGTACCATGCCTATGGCAGTGGAAAGAACCAGCTCATCCGTACACAACGTGAGAGAGATTTTTGATATTACAGCAGCCGTTGTGGCTGTTATTGCAGTTGCTGCCACAGCAGCTATAGTTTCGGGCATGGCTGCCTCTCAGTCAGTTGCCTCAGCAGGCACACTGGATAAGTTCTCGGGGGAGGTTCCCTCTGCCATAAGTCCCCCCCCCCCAAATATCTATTCTTTAGACTAATTGGGCACTTTAAATCTTAATCAGCAAACTTCTGTCTTAAATTTCCTAAATTACATGGCTCAATTGGCTACTCAATTTATTTAGAACTAGTTTTAGTCCTAGTCTACCCTTGCCATGTGGGAAGGCAGCAAGCCCAGCACCATATTCGGACAAAGCAAATCATACTTTCCTTGTCAGTGGATAACCCCTCAATGCAGGTCTGGCTGAGCCTGAAAGACAAATGAGCAATCAATAACGGGTAAGATTCCGGGAACTTCTGTTAACCTAAGACAGAGGGTCTTCGGGGCCTGGGCAGGCTTTGCATTAATGGGTGCAACTGATGTTGACATCCGGGACAACCTAAGACAGAAGCTCATTTTTGTTTATATATAAGAGGGGTGACCTGTTGGGACCTTTTGGGGGTCTACTGATCATCTCTCACTATACCTTTGGGGTTCATTAATCATCTTGTAACTAGGAATTTTCTTCCTTGTTTCCCTTCCTTCCTACTAGGCCTAAATCCAAGAATGCAAACTATCTGTGCATCCCCATTGCCAGGGGGCTTGAGGGCATAAACCTCTGACCTGAGTATTTTTCCACTGTGGCTGCTGTCTGGAATATAAGTCTCCTCTCCATTGAAATAAACGACATTCTCCTTGCAAGAATGACCCATTGTTTTGTCTTTATTCAATCCTCAGATTCCCTAGCCCAAATCCGTGAGAAATGGTATAGTTCTGGCATTACAGCTGTAACCATGAAGGGAAATTCCAGTGGAGTGGTGGAGTCCCCAAGAAGACTGAGATATTTGAAACATGAGCAAACTTTCCAACAAAAGCCAAACTCTGTGATCAGAGCCAACCTATGGCAAAAGACATATGGTCACAGGCAATCAGAGATGGGACAGATGGAGCCCTTTGGAACAACAATTATGCCATCTTTTGACCCTAGTCTACACTGCCACTCACACTTTGGTATTGGCAGGGTGAGTGGATCTCATGGGAACACATGTGAAAGAAGAACATCTTTCAAATTTCAGAGAGACTTGTCTCTTGTACCTCTACAAGAGGTACCTCTACCCTCATTCTAAAAGTCACCTTGCATTAAACTAAATTACCATCCAATGAAATCTCAATTTTCTATTTTAAATACAATGTCTACTGAAATTGCTATGTTTGTTAAGAACTAGAAATTAGCTAACGGGAAACATGTTAAAATATAATTTGTATGATCAATTTTATGTATAATATTTGAAATATTTATACCATATCTATGGACTTGGACAGAAATTGAATCAAGAATCATACCTTAAAGAAAACTTATGACAACTCATTAACCATCATTTTCTGTTTCTATAAAAACATAGTCAGCTGACTTCATCACTTTGGAAGCTATAAATCCAAGATATGGTCACCCTTTTTTAGTACCTTGGTGTAAATGATAACACATTAATGATAGTAAGGAGTATGAAAGATACATGAAGAATATGGACATGTCATGCAGTCTCACAAAGCAAGGAGCATCTCCCAAGTCCTAACCTCCTGTTTTTCTGGATGGTATCACCATCACTTTCTTATTCACCAGGGTTTTTCCGATTTCTTATACTGGCATACTATGAAACATCATTAAAACACATAGCACTTTTAGGGTAATACAAATGAACAAAAATAGACAACATTAGCTGTATGGACATTCACTTACTATTATTAATTGATTATCTATTACCTAACAAGAACAATTCTTTAAAATATTTTACCACTTGCAAAAGATGTGTTATATGAGTCTCTGCATTATCATTTTAACTTGATTCATTTTTTTCTTTTTGTTGAAAGTAGATATAAAGAAAGAGCAATCAAGTAATATTAATTAAAAAATAAGAGAGGGATAATGAAGGAACACATGAGACATTGCACTAATTTAATTTCAAGCTTTCTTATAACTTTCTACAGTTGTAGATAACTTATTACATCTAATGTAAAGGGATTTTCCCCCAAATTTCTGGAATCATCTTATTTGACCCAAACAATCACATGGTTCCTATAATTCTAAATTAAATGTAGACTTACCAAAGAGCTTACTGGTATAACAATTTCCACTGTAATTACAATAATCAAGGGAAAAGGATGAATAATTGTTCTATAAAACTTATACTCCAATATAGGCACAGTGATGGAATAAATAAATTTTTACTCTGCCTCCTCTTGCAACATTTATTTGTTCCATAAATTTTATTGTCATTGGATATCTCTGAGCCTTGTGAGGTAAAGGGCATTGTAAAAATTTAAACCTAGAAAATCTCAAATAATAACACCATTCTTAGTCTAAAACAGAAGAAATTTTTCATCTCATTGGGCAAGTTGATGCCATTTTAGAGATATTTTAGGTTTTTTCCTCTGAGAAGCAAATAAGAATGCTCTATTTATTGCTAAGGGGACTTAAGCAAATTCTTTACTTCCTATATTGGTTACTTATAGAAGTAAGGTTTGTCAAAAAATAATACACAAATTTAACTTATTTGTCATATGGGAAAAAGTAAATGTCTGATGTGACAAAACACCAAGTTTTATTCTAGATTGTGGTAATGTGAACAGGTAGACTTATTATGTTAAATCTATATCCATTCCAACACTGATACTTACCAGGATTGCTAAAATATACTAAAACTGAAAATAACAGTCCTGTTAAAATCTTGGAATGATTATATGTTAAAAGTAATTATCTGCAGGACTTCAAAGTACATACACAGAAAACCTTTAATATATAATTAACTATTTTATTTAAATATTTAAATCTAATTTGGTGAGGACATATGCTCATTAATTAGTTTACAAGCTGGGTTTGGCACAAATACTGTGCGGCATATGGATTGAGATTGTGAGTCTTTCTCTGATGCTCTTCCTAAGACACAACGAGATCCAAGAACACAAAATGTCTGTTTTCATTTCAACAAAATTTTGTAATGGGGACATTAATGCTTATGCAATGTCAAGGCAGTATTCATATTTTTATTGATCTTTGACCATACATATCCTCATCGAGTGACAAGAACTTTTACCATCCTCATTGACATTTTATTAGTATGAATAGACATTACCATGTGAAAACTTGTCTCCACTTTGAGACTATATTATGGGCAACTAGCAACATACATTCATAATACAGTGTCTGTTACAATGTCATAAAGATTAACTTGTATATTTTTAAAAATGGATTTTGTTCACATTGCTGGATCTAAAATCACATTCCTTATTTCTAAAGCATATAATATCATTTTCTCTACAAAAAGAGCCAAATATATTTAAGATTAAAAAATTCTCAAGAAAAATAATAAAATTAGAGTTTCCTTGCTGTATTTCTATATTCTCTAGTTTTCCTATTGTTCTTCCAAAGTTGATTTATTATTCTCATATTCAACAGATATAAGATATAGTAGAAACAATAAGTCAATAGAATTTCCTCTCATTTTATTAAATTATAACTCTTACCATAATATTCACTGACTTAACTATAAATTTCTCAGCCACACACTCCTATAATTTAAACCAATTTTGAACATTTAATCTTTGTATAACTATATCTTTTGTCTTATTTTAATTTGTTTTGTAAATTCACAAGAGACACAGGGGAGATACAGTATCAGAAGCCCAGCTATACAAAATTCTAACATAGTTGAATTTCAAGATCAAGAGTAGAATGGTCAACTGAATGGAACTTTCAATCAAAATAAAAAGTAAAAATAAGCCTAGAAATATAACTCAAGGTGTATTACTTACCTAGCATGCCCAGAGGCATAGAATTTATCCCCACTAATGAAAGATAATTAAATAAAAAATATTTCCTCTGCATATGCACATCTTTTCACTCACAAATACACAAAACGCAGTTTACTAGAATATGCATAGTTGATTACTTAGTCAATTCATATTTTCTGAAAGTTTTAGAAAATTTCAATGGAATGAAATCTTTCTTCAAAATAGATTCAAGGAAATTAACATGGGCTTCTATCTCAAAGCATACCAATATTAATTCCAATCACAACTGTGAAGAAAAATGAAAATTGAAAGGTTTTGAAAAGGTATTGGAAAAATTATAAATTTAATTCATCTAAATTAATATAACTTCTCAACAAAATACAATATTACATTATTAAAATAAAGGATCAACTAAAACACAATACACAGGAAATAAATATTTATGTAGAATATATACCATTATTGTTTCAAGTCTCTATCAAAATATAAAAAATTCAAAGGAAAACTTTACAAATCTATAGCAGGGGAAAGGGCATCGTCTTGCCTCAACTGAAGGTGGCAGGCATTGTTGATTCCCATAGGATGCCTTCCACTTTAGAGAGAGATGGCAGGGGAGCAGGAGGAGGGGAGGGAAGGAGAACTGTGGTTTGTATGTTAAATGAATAAAAATGTTAAAATAATCTATTTTCCATATGTTTTCAGAGGCAAATGATTTTATATATCTTCAATATTTTCCTCAAATGTTTAGCTAGTAGAAACTAATTTACGTGATATATGCTAACATTAGTGAATTTCTAAAAAATTCTTTCCAGACTAAATGCACATATACTTAGGCTATAACTTAGAATTATCTTTTTACAATCATTGCTTACATCACTTAATTTTTACAATGTCTATGTAAAGTATTGTATATTCTAAAATTTGGCAGTTAAGGAGACAGGGACAGCTTTTGGATAATTCTCCTTTACTAACCCACTTGTATATAGTGACAACAGCTTTCAAATATAGTGTTAACACACTCATAAAACTCAATTATTAGCTCATCAAGTTTTTAAACATTTTCTTCACACCTAAATAATTTATTTTGTTTTAAATTTGAAGGTTTTCAGTTATCTAATTTGACATCAAATGATTTTCTTGAGTTAACTAAAGACACTTTTCTCATTATGCTTTTTAAAAGGAATGCCTGGAGAAAAACACTGGCCTACTAGCTTCAGTACCTAATTTGGGGCACATTTAATAAATTCCATTACTCCTCTGGGACTTAACATATTCAACATTTGTGTTTTAAATTATGGAGGTAATGGATCTATTAGATTTTGGATGTTGGTTGTTGTCTGGATTGTTCTGGGTTTTGAAAGTTCAGTTATTGAACAGTCAGTCTAAAATATCTATCAAAAATAACTATCAAATATTGAAATGAAATATCTTGAAGATGCGTTAAAACTTAAAATTGTACTCTTTCAGAAAACGTAGTGGGCATCAAATACTCTGGCACTGTGCATTGTGGTAAATAGGGAGGGAGAAAGGGAGACATAGACAAAGAGAGACAGAGAAGATTGAGTGAGGAGAAAAACAGCAGCAGCAGCAGAGCAGAGAGAGAGAGAGAGAGAGAGAGAGAGAGAGAGAGAGAGAGAGAGAGAGAGAGAGAGAGAGAGACTCAGAAATTAGTCTCATTCCAAGTGGTGAAAAAAAGCAATGGAAATTGTTAGGGTAACTATAGATGAAGGACACAAATAACAACTGTATTGATAGATGCTAAAGCAAGACTGCTTCCTAAAGGCAATACTTCTGGGCTGTTTTACAGATTTCTGAGAAATTTAAATGGTAATTATTGAAAAAATTACCTCATTGCTAAAAACACTTAAAGTGACATAAACCACAATTAATGTATAGAAAAATATATTGTCTGTGTGTGTCTCAATGTACCAATTCATATAAATACATTTTCATAATTGCGCAGTGAAGATTTTTAAAATATGCAAAACTGAAACTATAGTAGTGGATGTCTTGACTTATTTTGGAAATTTCATATTCAATGCTCTCATTGGAGTTGTAAGGCAGTAAGATATGTAGATTTTTAGAATGTATACACACTTGTTTTTCTAAGGCAGTTATGTTTTCTCACTGAACAAAACTTTCATTGGTGTGAACTAAAAAAGCATAAAGGATAATATTTGTTTCTATTTCATATAAATCCTCATGGAAAATTATAAATAATTTAGGATGAAGTAGTATACAATAAAATTCCACTTACAGTTGAAGTGTAGGTATAAAGAAAAATGCAGTTATTGCAAAGCACAAAACATTTCCCAGGGGCAGTTTATTCTGAAGAAATTTCAAAAATAAACTTTATTAAAGACCATATGTTCTCTTTATTTTTACTGCTTCATAAACTGAAAAAAATTAAAAGCACTTATTTTGAATTGTGCAGTATAAAACATTGTTTTGAAGGGTCTACACATGAATGCAAAAGGTTATCCCACAGTGAAAATAATTGGATGCCCCAGAGGTTAGATTTTTACTTCCTTTGCCTATGTTTACTTATCTCAACCCCAGTCTGCCTATCTTTAAAATCCTCTTAGAAAGTTTAAAAAAAGAAAAATATATCAGCATGGTGATTTTAGGAACAAAATGAGGTTAAGAGACAGAGCTGTGCACACCAAGCAGAAATCTTCATTTTGCTTAATATGAACTGTGCATTTGTTGTATTCTTTGAACTTTCAATCATTTGGTGGAACTACATACTGCTTTCTTTAGGAAGGAAGTGTAACATTAAATAATATAGCATCATTATATGTTACATATTATCTGTAACAAGTTTTAAAACAGTAATGTTTATCATTTAATAGTGAAACATGATGTGATCTGAATTCTGGCCAGAAAATATTACAAAAGTATAATAGTATTTGCAAAAGTCAACTGGTTTTTGCATCTGTTATATTATTATGTGTAGGACACTATTTATTATTCCAGCATGCACTCACATGATTAGCCTATTCACAAAAAGGAAAACAAAGCTGTTTGGTTCTATTATCAGAAGAGAAAAAGGAAAATGATTGCTCTTTGTTAATACTATTTCTTTTTCTATCTTTAACAACAAAATATTATGCTTTTACTTTACGTGTATTAATCTATATCCCAGGTCTCAGAGGAGGTCAAACAAGGACTTTAGATCCCAGGGAACTGAAATGTCAATTTTCACATGTTTTTGAGCTACTTAGATTTGGGTACTTAGATCCCAAATCTGGGTCTTTAGTAAGAATATAAAATGCTCTTAACTTTTGCACTATTGCTTTAGTCACTGATATGATCAAGAAAATATGGTAAATTTATTTACAATGATTGTGCTGTCTAAGGGTTTTTAAAAAGAGGTTTTTAATCTATATACATCTATGCATTGGAAACCAGGATGAACAAACATTTGAAACATGTTCAAGTAAGTCTTCTAATAAAGAAAATTATCTAAATGTTGTGTGTTTTCTAATATAATTACTCTTACAAAACTTGTACAGTGTTATTTTGCCACTCTACAAAACAAAGGAACTGATTAGGGAAGAATGATTTTCATTTCTTTCTTAATTGGTTATCTCAGCTACTGTTTGAACATATTAATGATAAACTCAGAGTGCCCAAAATGCACCAATTATGCACTAAGGAAAAGGCTTTCTCTTTAGAGTAATTTTACAAAGAGAAAGCCCAGATATGGTTTTATACTTCTATCTTTTTCTGTTTCTTTTCTGTTTCCCAGCTGTTCCTCTCTACAACCTTTATCCTCTGTGTGTCTCAATCTCTATCTGTCTCTAGGCTGCCTTCTCAGTCTGTCTGTCTCCTGACTCTGGCTTATATTGATAACCTTAATAGCAGATGTTTTAAACACAAGGTTTTTCTACATGTTGGATGGTTATAAACACCTTTGTCACAATCATACCTAGAGTCTTGGTAAAGGTATGGAGTTGAAGCTGGGGTATAGAATGCTTGCCTCATATGCAAAGGACATTGGGTACGTATCGCCATAGCAGAAACATAAATAAAATGGGACATGCAATTGTTTATGGCATTTAATTAAATTCTTGTGGAGTTATCAATTGAATATTACAGTAACTGTGGAATTTTCTTTGAACCATCATTGTAGGGTTACAATTGCTATGAAGAAACACCATGACCACAGCAACTCTTATAAAGGAAAACACTTAATTGGGTAGCTTACAGTTCAGAGGCTTAGTCCTTTATCATCATGGTGGGGCATGGCAACATGCAGGCAGACATGGTTCTGGAGAAGGAGTTGTAGGATTTATATTTTAAATGACTAAATAGCCTTATTTTAATAGAACAAGGATTTCGTAGCTATGGGAACACACACAAAATATTTGAACCATATGTTATAAATTTGGTATTTTGAAGATGCTCATTTTACATAATTGAAGCTATTGTTGATAGAATTTACTGTACTGACATGAACATCCATGTTCTTGAAACTTCAGTGTATGAAATACCTTTCTAAAACCATATTTTTATTATACTTGAATTTCAAGATGAATCCAAAGTAGTTGTTCCCAGTGTCATATAGGTAATTTCGTAAGGAGAAAATGAGAAGAGAGACAATTCTGACAGGCAGTACAATGCAGTTTGAATTGAGAATATTAAATTCTATATAGTGCTATTTGACTTCTGGGTTTGAGTCAACCATATCACTAAGAATATACTTGTATGATTTTTTAAAAAATAAAATAAATAAATTTTAATTGTAGTGTTAGAATCCAGAAACATGACAATGAGAAAAGTGTAAACACCTATAGCATCTTCTGCTTCAAATAGACAACAGACACTGGGGAATGCACAGAATTACAGAGAATATAAAATAGATGAACGAGTAGTGAGACCTCGGAAGTGGTACTATGGCTTCAAGGTAAATTATATGTATATGATCTAAATTTTATTGAAAGAAAAATTTGGATGACAGTGAATTTCAGAATAACTTGGTTAAAATGAATTTGGATTCATTATTTGAATAAAATTACATGTAGTTTGAGAGAAGAGGAACAGTATGGTTATTTTAATAGTATATTGTTGGGACATGGAAAATGGCTGTGATTTTAGAAAATGAAAGTAGGTACCACATTTGATAAAAAAAAATGCTTTGCTTTTTTTATTTCATAGATGAGATATAGCTAAGGACCAAAAGACATCAAAGATTACTATAAATTTTTAAACTTTTTAGCTGAATGAATAATGATAATGACAGTGATGTGTTGTAGCTAAGCTAGCTAAAATAATGAGCAGGGTTATAGACATGTTAGGTTGAAATGTGAGACATATATTCAGGTCTTCAGACAGTCCATCATGGCAGTTAAAGAAAATAGTTAATGGGATGGGGGCTGTTGGAGGGCAGTGAAAGAGGGGAGGGAGAGGGAACTGGGCTTGACATGTTAAACAAGCTTGTTTCTAATTTACATAAAAGGGGGGAAAAGTTATGCAAAATATCCCATATAACAAAATAATAAAAACCAAGTAACAGTTACCGCTATTCAAACTGAAGATCAGGAAACCAACCTACCCAGCCACTAGCTCTTATTTTTCTACCTCAGACTGAAATCTGCCATCCTGTCTCCACAAATCCTCAGAGTAAAATGCTCTCCACTGTCATGGCCCAAGAAGATGGATACACTTCATCTTGACTCAAGGTCAAAGAGTTCAAAATTGCCCTTAGTAAGTCGTTAGATCTAATGTTCTAAGTTGTGGCTACAGCAAGATGTTTGATCTTGGTCTTGGAGGTCTTATCTAAATAACAACAGACTTGGACTGAGGAGCGGATACTCTTGACCCTTAGGACCAGTTAAGGAGAAATTGAATCTAAGGTGTGGAGAACTAAGGAAGAATGTCTGTTTGTTCTGTATACATGATATCATGTTCTCCTTTTTGGTAGGAGTATATAAGAATAGTGAAGAATAAATTTGGGCATTCATTATTCACTGAATTGCCCTTCTGACTCTATCATGTGTCTCTGTCTTTTTGTAAGCATCTTTACCTGCCCTTTCTCAATCTACACTCCTCTTAGGTACAAACCGAGCAAATCTGCTGGATACAACTGAAATCCACAAAGCTGGGTTCCCACATTCCCCCAAACCTCAGATTACAAACCCTGAGCTGCAGTCCCCTCCTACCTTATATTCCTTTCTCTGCCCTACTATATCACTCTTGTTTCCACCTCCCTAGTGCTGGTATTAAAGGGGTGTGATCCCTTATGCTGAAATCACCTTTGTGTGAGCTGTTTCACCTTTTCTGTTGTTGTTTGTTTTTCAAGACAGGCTTTCTCTGTGTAGCTTTGGAGCCTATCCTGGCACTCTCTCTGGAGACCAGACTGGCTTCGAACACATAGAGATCCAACTGCCTCTGCTTCCCGAGTGCTAGGATTAAAGGCATGCACCATCAATTCCCAGCGACCTGTTTCACTTTATTGAGTGGAAAAATTTCATGTAGCTCAGTCTGGCCTTGAACTAATAGAGATCCCTCTGCCTCTGTCTCCTGAGTCCTGGGATTAAAGGAATATACAACCACCACCTGATCTCTCTGGCAAGCTGTTATGGCTGTTGGGATTAAAGGTGTGTACACTGCCGAATTCTATGGCTTTGGCTAGCTTTGCATTTGATCTCTAGTGGTTTTATTAAATCATAAACAGTATATCACCACAATCTCATATTTTATATTTATTTCACTTATTGAATATTTGTAATCATCTTATTGTCAGATGTCATTGAAATGGTTGACATTAATGGAAGCTACATGCTATTTGTGCTATATAAATAGAGTGTTATAAAAACATTGACAGTAAAATTGTTACCACCAGGGAGTGGCACTATTAGGAGGTGTGATGTGGAGGAGTGGGTATTACCTTATTGGAGGTAATGTGTTACTACGGGTGCAGGCTTTGTGGTTTCCTATACTTAAGATGTAAAGGAGTCAGTGGACTTCCTATTGCCTTATAAGATATAGCACTTTCAGCTCCAGTACCACGTCTGCCTACAAGCCTCAATGTTCCCCAACATGATGATAATTGACTGAACTACTGACACTTTAAGTGAGGCACCTCCACTAAATATTTTCTTTATAGAAATTACTGTGGTCATGGAGTCTCTTCGCAGATATAGAAAACCCTAACTAGGACACATGGTTTTCACAGAACTGAAAAAAAACATTAAATTCCTGACAATGTGTTATGTAAATCCTACTTTAGTATTTGATTGAACAGTAGTTGTCTTTGAGTAGAGCTGCAAATTCATAAGTTGATTGAAAAATGTTCAAAATATGCAGATATTTCAACTTATTAGGTTTTGTGATTCATTTATGCCATAGTAGTATTTAACAACAATAATAGTATATAAGGAGAAATATATAAGGTAAAAGCCAACCAGTCTTTTGCTACTCATATTACAAAGGAAATATTGGCAAGCATTTTCAATATTCCTATGATTTACCCTACTCCCCCAACACTTTAAAGTCATGCTAACTTTTCTATGAAAATATCAGCCTTGGTATTTTTATATTCATTGATCTGACATATATCACTGTTTTGAAATCTTTTGTCTCCAAATGTTTGTCTAATCATTTATATTTATCATAGTCTTAAAAACAATGTGTCTCATTCTGTAACTCTTAAAATATCTACTTCCATCTTACTGAGTATATTTCATCACAAAAATTCTCGTTATTAATGATGCTAACTATATATTTTATATGTTTACTTGTTTTGTACTTTACTGCTTAAATTTCTTATACATTAGTTCATAGTTTTTGACTTACAGTAGTACAAGTTTATTTTAGAATGAACAGCACAGAGTAGTTCTTAAATATACATTTTTTTGTCCAAAAAAGGCAGAATAATTCATGATAATCATCCTACATTCACAAAATTAATTTTAAATATTCAGTTTAGTGTGGTCTGAGTATTACACAATTTTATATTGATTTAATAGAATAGCTCATTAATTTTCTTAGGATCTTTATCTAGAAAAGTGAAGATGTTGAAAAATTAATCATTGAAATCTGGGAATGATAGAGAATACATTACTACACGTGTCATATTTTCTTCGATCCTTGGTATAGAAATTAATTATTGAGCAGAGTAACTTATTGTTGTGGATTCCTTAAATAACTTTTGAGGAAAAAGAAGTTTAAGGGCATAGAAATGATACTATTTTTGTTCATAGGGTTGGCATTTTATCAGTTGTGATCGTGTATCCTAACACTGAATACTTTGTGTTGTGACTCAGGGACAAGAAACTATGTCTACAAACATACTTTAAGACATATCCCTTACAAACATGAACAAATATCATCGACAGAGGTAAACTTCAAGTGTGATGAACAGTCTATGTACACCTGCAGCAGATAATTTCACTAATAATTAATAGAAAAGCATATATAGTTGCCCTGAGAAATGCTAACATTAGACACCACAGAAACAGAATATGGTTAAAAAGATAAATAACTTCATTGCTTTTCAGAATCCTAACTACTGGACACTAGTAGAAACTCCAAGAAAGATTTCATTTCCCCTAATAGGTCCCTCTGTGACTATACAGGGCATGAATACTGGGCAGTGAGCATAGTGAAGAGTCGTTTTGCTCTCCTTTTCACATCCCCTAAATTCCTTAGTTGGTCTGCAAGTTTCAAAACATTCTTTCATACTTCTAGATATTGGATTACCTAAGGGACTGGAAAGTATCGTAACACAAAGAAATTCCAGTTGATGGGAAAAACTCACTTCAAGAAATAGTAAGTAAAAATTTGAAAAGAGAAAGTCATAAAACTTGTAGAAAAATATACCCTTTCTATGATCTAGAATGTTATTATACAATATTTTTAAAACACATGTTCTTTGGGAGAAAAGATTAAATGAAAACTCAAAAATCTGATGGGATGTATGCACACAATTTTTTAGAATTATGCAATCATTATTTAGACCTAAGATTGACAGATTCATCTAGAGGGCAACCATATTTTATATCTTCTTGATCGGGATCACATTTAAGTGCCCAGTATGGTCTTCAAGGTAAATTTTATTTGATGGTTTTTGACAGTGTGATGTCAGAATCTATAAATGTAAGACATTGGGTTCTATAAAAACTCATTTGATTTTACTTGAAAACTCTGAAAAGAGATGATGCCAAGTAAAGAGTGATTATAAGTTATACCAAACATAGTGGTTTGTAGTTACAGCAATTTTTAGAGCTTATAAATGACCGAGAATTATACTAGAGAGTGGGTTCATAAAAGAAAGTATTTTCCAAATCTGAGTTAAAGCCAGTGGTTGTCAGTTAAATACTTCTACCTTCTTATGTAAAACCAAGTTACTTCTGTTTTTCACTTACCCACAACTTTGAAATACATGGAGTGAAGTCAATGAAGAGAATAAAGGAAATAAAATAAATTTTGTAACAGTAGGTAGGAAAATATACTTTGTCTAAAGTTATTTGTCAATTTTCCTATGTTGTAAATTATTTACGATTGACTTATTCTATTGACCTTAAAAGTAGAATGCTGAAAAAATTGGAAGACTGTACCTTACATAATAATGTTATGAAGATAATAATGATTCTCAAATCAGATTTATCTTCTTTAATAGATAAGTGCTAGAGCAGTGATGTTTTTTTTTCTTTAATGTCTCTTATTTTACAAGGATGCATGGCTTTCACAAAATAATCTCCAAGTATGTAAATCAGATAGGTGTTTTAGGATAAATTAGCATATCAAGTTGATTTATAGTAGAGTTAACTTTATTAAAATACATAATTGTTTGCAAAGATTCTAGCAATTTATATATTGTGATAAGAAGATAGATTTATATGAAATATATCATCTTTAAATTTTCTATAATCTTTAAAAGGAAAAGGAGAGCTAATATGTGATAAAATTGTGGGCAAGGATACAACTCAATTATGCTGTTTGCCTAGAAGTCATGAGGAAGTAAATATATAATATATATGGATGACAGGAACATTAAATTAACTATAATCTTTTATGATATGGTTTAATTAATAGGTATGGTTTGCATAGTGGTTTCCAAAAAGATAATGGAAGTATTTGTGCATATAAATTTAATGTAAGTTGTAACCTATTAATTGAAAAGTTGACATTTCCTTTCTCAAGTGCAATTTTTAGATACTAATAAATTATTGTACCAAATTACTGAAAAAGTTATACCATATACCTAAAATGTAAAGGTGTGCAAATTGATTTCTCCTTCTTAAGGAACTATGTTTACACAAAAATATGTGAGGCAAATATAAGTAACCCCCTCCAAATTACAAAACTCTCTCAAATTGTATAACTTCTACATAAAATTTTCTCTTCTAGATATGAATATGCTTCACATCTCTTGCAACTTTATATTGTTTTATAACTTTAAGTGAGTTGTACTTCATGTTCAGGATTAATTTGTTCATGTGTTTGTTTATGCAGGACTAGATCTTGCTATGTGGCTTGGGACAGACTTAAGCTCATTAATCTCCTTGTATTTATTTTATATAAGCTATTATTTTAATTTTAAAATGTGTATCAATGAGTGTCTGTCCTGTATGTCTGTTTAACATGTGTGTGGCAGCTGCCTAAAAGGCAAGAAGACAACATCATATTTCCTGTAACTGGAGTTGCAACATATGTGAATGCCCATTCAGTTGAGTCATCTCAAAGAGAAGCCATTATTCTTAAACTTTGAGCCATCTCTACAGTATCAAACCACAAAGATATTTTACAAATGTCACTTTTTATTTTTTCAAAATGCTTATCACCATTGGAAATGTTCTCCATTTATTTATTATCAAGTTTTATTACTGTTTCAGCTTACTCACTGCTAATAGGTATAATATACATTATTAGGTTTTTCTATTTTGTTTGCAAAGGCACTATGATTCACTCATGGTTATAGTTTAGCACTTCTTCAATGTATTCTAGTATTTCAATACATATTCCTACCAATTTACTTCCTTCAAGAAGAAAAAACAAGGAGTCACTTTCATGAAAAGTTTGTTATAATTTTATTCGGTGAGAAAATATCTCCTTTCTTAAAAGTTTATGTTAGCCTTTTTACTGAATGGTAAAGACAACTTATGGTAGATATGTCTCAACTCCAATTTAACGTTTCTTTTCAAATCCATGAATTAAAATTGTATTTGAACATAATAAATTCAATTGACTATTTGGCTAATACAATATGTAAATATTACCCAGAGAGTAATATGAGAGTTATACATAATTTATGTCTATGATGTAACCAAATGATTATCATAGTATAATATTTTTCTGTGACAAAATCTGGACCCTCTGTAAGATTACATTAACTTTTCTACCAATATCATATTATAAAGAATTATTCTCATAGTTTTTTAAAGACAATTTATTTCCACATTTTGTTTCAAACTGTGATACTAGGTACATGGCCTGAGGCCACCTGTTAATGATTTCAGATTAAAAATGAAATTTCCACTTCATAACATTCATTATGACTTAAAACTCACCTACAATTTCTTTAATGCCATGATTCAATTGCCTTTTTCATGCAGTTAAGCTTACCTTTAATTACTTCAAAGCTTGACTGAAATCCAGGTCTTCATATTAATATAAGGGCTGTTGAATCAATAAAAGATCTCAAATGATATTTACCCCTAGCAAAAAACACTGTTAAGGAAAAAATGGAAGGTTTGGGTAAGAAATACTTTCTGTTTTGTTTTCTACCTTGTTTCTATGATAGAGGAGTCGCTGGACTCAGGTATCCCCTGGCAAATTGTCCTGTCATTGTCGTATCAACAAACAACCTCAAGCATTTTAGAAAATTAGGTTTGTCAACATTATTGAGTTGTGTGTCTGAGCACACAGTAGATGAGACAGAAAGATTATAACTTAAGCCTTTAAAGTCCTTTTGAGGAATTTATTATTTAGGTCCACTAGGCATTCACCTTTCCCAAGTGTGAGCTGGAAATGCTATTGCTGTATTATTTATAAATAACTCATGAGATATCATATTCACTGTTTTGACTTTCTCATTGGCAAGAGGAAAATATATTTATTATTTGGCAAGCATTTTTATTACAAGTAGGAATTTGAGAATTCATATATCAAAATAAAATCAATTTAGTTTAAAATAGATAACAACTCACATGGCACTTGACATGTGATTCTTTATATAACACAAACAAGCACAATAGAGACCTTGCAATGTCTTTCTATCCAAACTAGAAATAAATGGTTTTGAAGATGGAAGTGGCATTCAGCATCATACTATTTTACTTATGGAGATAATCTCTGACACATCTTGATAAGTGAACTCCTCCAGATGAATGCTAATTGAGGCAAACTAATATGAGGAGAATAAGAATCCCAGCTCTTTGAACTGCAAACCTGATTTCTTTTTCTTTTATGAATCAAAATAATTGACAACTATTGTATTGTGATAATGAATAACTGGGAATCAGTGTGCAAAACTGAATCATATTACAGTTTTAAGCATGGCCACATAGTCATATATATATATTATATTATATATATGTGTGTGTGTGTGTGTGTGTGTGTGTGTGTGTGTGTGTGTGTGTGTGTGTGGTGTGTGTGTGTGTGTGTATTACTTGTGAATACATAAGTATGTACATATGTTTATATGCATATTTATTGCAGATGGATATGTATGTGCATTTGAATTTATATATCATGCATTTTTGTGAAAGTTAATGAAATAAAGTATTCTGTTATTAAATAAGTGAATCAGTATATACTTTTTTGAAAATTTAACTTTTGACACACTGAATTTAGAGTTTAATATATAATTTATTTTTATTTTGTTATATCAACTACATATTGCTGTTACTTAATTATGTCTTTTTTTAACAATTTATATTTATTCTTCTCTAATACAGTACTACCTGATCACAGATTTTCCTTCCTCTACTCTTCTCAGTCCCCCCCTCATATCCCCTCTCCTCCAGACAGATTACATTCCCACTTCTCCACCCCAAACCCCAAACACCTCATCCCCTTATCATATGAGAAAAGAACAGGTCTCCTAGGTACTACAGGTGAACACCCTAACAAAGTACAAGATACAATAAGACTAGGCACAAACCCTCGCAGAAAAGCCCACACTCATTGTTACAACTCTTCAAAACTCCAAGCTACCAACCATAATATGTATGCAGAGGACCTAGAAGTCTCTGTGAGTCCCTATAAACCCTGCTTAGTTGATTCTGTAGGCTGTGTTCTCCTATTGTTCAAGACTTTTCTGTCTACTACAATACTTGCCCCCCTATTTCCATGGGGTTTCCTTAGATGCTCCTAATATTTGGATGTGGTTCTCTGCATCTGCTTCCATCAGATGCTGAAGGAAACACCTATGATGATCTATGAGCACACCAGATTATCATTAGAACTATTTTTTTCTTTTCTTCCTTTCGTTTTTGCAGTAGTGTTTGATTTTATCCTTGAGCTGTGGGTCATCCAGATTCCGGTTGCTTTTCATCCAGGCAGTATTGGGCATGGATTCTCTCTCTTGTCATGGACATCAGATTAGATCAGTCTTTGGTTGGCAATTCCCAGGAGCTCTGAATCAACATTGCCTAAATGCATATAGTAGGCTGGATAGGTTTTGAGATGAAGAATTTGTGGATGGGACTGTGTTCCAGGCCCACCTCTGGGAGACTAGCCGAATTACAGAAGATGGCCTCTTCAGGCTCCTTAACCTCTATTACTAGGAGTCCTCCCTATTATTAATCTTATAAATTCCAGAAAGTTCCACTGAACTAGAATTCCCTATTACCCACAATATCACTGAATTCCAATTGTCCCTCCCCAACTTCTTTCCCTCAGTCCCTTACTTTCCCACCTTGTCCCTCCTGTTACCATTCCCACCATACCCACATAATCTATTCTACACATTTGCCAGCCATCTTGTAAACTAGCCTCTATGGTTCTGTGAATTGTAGTGTGATTATCCTTAACTTAACAGCCAATATACAATTTATAAGTGAGTGCCTATCATGTTTTTCTTTCTGAGTCTAAGTTCACTTCTTCATGATTTTTCCTATTTACATCCATTTGCCTCCAAATTCCCTATTACATTTTAGCAACTGGGAAATATTCCACTGTGTAAAAGTACCACATTTTCTTTATCCATTTTTTAGTTGAGAGCATATAGGTTGTTTCCAGTTTGAGGCTATTATTACTGCAGTTACAGTGAACACAGTTGAGCAAGTGCCCTTGTGGTAGAATGGAGCTTCCTTCAGGTGTATGCCTAAAAGTGATATAGCTGAGTCTTGAGATAGATCATTGATTTTTATAGTGGCTGTTCAAGACTGCACTAATACCAACAATGTAGGAAAGTTGCATTTGCTTGACATCATTGTCAGCAGGAGCTCTCACTGTTGTCATTGAACTTAGCCATTCTGATGAATATGAAATGGGATCTCAAAGTAGTTTTCATTTTCAGGAAAATTAAGGATGGTTAACATTTCTTAAGTGTTTCTTAACCATTGGAGATTCCTATATTGAGAATTCCCTGTTTACAAATATACCCCATAGACTTTTTAAATTGGATTATTTGGTTGTTGATGTCTAGATTTTTTGAGTTCTTTATATATTCTGTTTATTAGCCCTCTATCAGATGTGGGGGTGGAGAAATAATTTCCCATTCTATAGTCTTCCATTTTATACCATTGTGGTGTCCATAGCCTTACAGAAGCTTTTCAGTTTTTCGAGGTCCCAATTATTAATTATGGATTTTAGTGCCTGTAATTTTGGTGTTCTGTTTAGGAAATTGTCAAATATTCCAATGCGTTCAAGGATATATCTTGCTTTCTCATCTATCAGGTTCAGTATGTCTGGTCTTATTTTCAGGTGTGATCCATCTCAGTTTGATTTGTGTTCTTGATGATGAATATGGTTGTATTTGCAATCTTCTACATGTAGATATCCAGTTAAAGCAGATCCATTTGTAGAAGATGTTCTCTTTTTTCCCTTGTATGTTCCTGGCTTCTTTATAAAAAAAAATCAGAGATTCATTTATGTGTGGATTTTTGTCTTGTTCTTTGCTTCCATTCAATTATTGTGTCTGTTTTTATACTGATAGTATGTGGTATTTATTACTATAGCTCTTTATTACAGGTAGAGATCATAGATAATGATGCCTCAATAAGGTCTCTTAGTGTACATGATTGTTTTAACTATTCCAAGTCTTTTGTTTTTCCATATGAAACTGAATCCTGTTCTTGAAAGGTTTGTAAGAATATTGATGGACTTTTGATGGGAACTGCATTGCATCTCTAGTTGCTTTTGGTAGAATGGCTATTTTTACTATGTTGATCTTACCTATGTACAAGTATGGGATATCTTTACATATTGGAATATATCATTAATTTCTTTCTTCAAAGACATAAATATTTTGTTATACAGGTATTTTACTTGCTTGGTTAGAGTTCTGCAAGAAAATTTATATTGCTTGTGACTATTGTGAAGGGTATGCTTCACAGATTTCATTGTCTGTTTGTTTGTTGTTTATACATAGAAAGGCTACTGATTTACTTGAGTCAATCTTTTATCCAGCCACTTTTCTGAAGGTCTTTATCAGCTGTAGGAAATTCCTGGTGGGAATTTAAGGGTCATTTATCTATGCTTTCACATGAAATGTAAATAATGATACTTTGACTTCTTCCTTTACAATTTGTATCCCATTCATCACCCGTTGTTTTCAAGTACTATATTCAAAAGGGAAGGAAATAGTGGACAGTCTTGCCTTGTTCCTGATTTCAGTGGAATTTCTTTGAGTTTCATTTCATTTAATTTAATGTTGGCTATGTGATTGATGTAAATTGTCTTTATTTTGTCTAGTATGTACCCCTAAGGTTTTTTCATAAAGGGTATTAGCTCATTTTTGTTTTTATAAATTTTGTTTTTCATGCATATTTGTGTTTTGACATGGGTGTAAGGTACCCTGGAACTGGAATTACAGACAGCTGTGAGGTACCATGTGGATGCTCTGAATTGAACCCTGGTCTTCTGGATAAACAGTCAGTGCTCTTAACTCCTGAGCCATCTCTCCAGCTTCCTGGACAAGAGTGTTGACTCTTACAAAGTCTTATTCAGCATCTAGTGAGCAGGTGTTTTTTCTTTCAGTTTGTTTATATGGTGAATTACTCTGACAAATTGTTGTATGTTGAACCATACCTGTATCATTGGGATGAAGTGTAGTTGCTCATATGGATTGCCTTTTAAATATGTTCTTTGAATTGGTTTGCATTTTTTGACAATTTTGGATCTATGTTCATAAGGAAAATTAGATAGTAATTATCAATCTTTGTCAAATCTTTGTGTCATGTGAGGATCAGGATGACTGTGGCCTCATAAAATAAATTTGGCAATTTTAATTCTGTTTCTAGTGGAAAATTTAAGGAGTCTTGTCATTATTTCATCTTCAAACGTCTTTTAAATTCTGTGCTAAAATCCTCTTATCCTGGGCTTTTGTTGCTATTCTTGAAAGACTTTTGATGCTTTTGTTTCCTTAGGCATTATTAAAATTGTTTAGCTGATCTTGATTTAAGTTTGGTAAAGCGTATCTATGAAGAAAGTTATCTATTTTAGGCTTTCCAAATTTTTGGAGTACAGAGTTTTAAAGTATGATCTAATGATTCTTTGGATTTTCTTGTGATCTATTGGTATGGCCCTTTAATTTCTTCTTTGTCAATTTGGATAGGTTCTTTCAGTGTTCTATTTAGTATGGATCAGGATTTGTCTATCTCATTGATTTTCTTAAAGAACTAACTATTCTTTTCATTGATTGTATTCATTCTTTGTTTCTATTTTATTAATTTCAGACCTCAGCTTGATTATATCTTGCCTTCAACTACTCTTGGATTTGCCTACTTCTTTTTGTTCTGGACCATTTGGGAGTTCTGTTGAGTTGCGAGTATGATACCTCTCTGGTTTTTTTTTTTTTATGTAGATATTTGGTGCTATGAACTTTCCTCTTAAGGCTGTTTTCATTGAGTCCCATAAGTTTGGGTATGTTGTGTATTAATTTTAATAGACTTCTATAGAGTCTTTTATTTATTTTTTCTTTATTTCTATCTCGTATCAGTTTTCATTCAGTAGAGAGTTGTTCAGTTTCCATGAGTTTGTAGGCTTTTTGTTGTTTCTGTTCATGTTTGTATCCAGCTTTAATCCATGATCATCTGACTGGATGCAGGAGCTTATTTCAATTTTCAAGTATCTGTTGAGATTTTTGCAGTGACCAAGTATGGTCAGTTTGGGAGAAAGTTCTGTGGGGTATTAAGAAGAAGGTATATCCTTTTGTAAATAGGTGAAATATTCTGTAGATATTTGTTATGTCAATTTGGTTTATAAAATATGGTTATTTGTATTTAGGTTTTGTCTGAATGGCCTGTCAGTTGGTGGTCTATAGAAGTCTTCCACTATCAGTCTATGATGGTCAATTGTGACTTAAGTTTTTGTAATAATTTTTTTTTTTTTTTTTTTTTTACAATTGTGGGTACCCTGGTGTTTTAGGAATGGATTTTAACAATTGAAAAAATCCCACTTAGAGTCCTCCTTGTTACCTAGTTTCTCTGGAGCTGTTGATTGTAGCCTGGTTACCCCTTGCTTTGCATATAGTATCCACTTATGTGTGAGTATGTACTGTTTGTCTTTCCAGCTCTGGATTATTTCATGTAGGATGATTTTGTTTAGTTCTATACATTTGCCTGGAAATTTCATGCCCTTGTTCTTTTATGACTGAGTAATACTCCATTGTGCAAATGTACCACATTTTCTTTCTTTAAATTTTATTTTAATTAGAAAGAAAATTATTTTACATGTCAATCCGAGGTCCATTTCCCTCCCCTGCCCCTCCAACAAACACCCTACCTATCCTATTACCCTTTCTGCTCCCAAGGGAGGGTGAGGCCTTCCATAGGCAATCTTCAAAGTCTGTCTTATTCTTTGGGATAGGGTCTAGGCCAACACCCTTGTGTCTAGGCTCAGGGAGTATCCCTCCATGTGGGCTGGCCTCCCAAATTCCATTCCTATGCTAGGGATAAGTACTGATCCACTACAAGACATCCCATAGATTTCCAAGGTCTCCTCACTGACACCCACATTTAGTTGATCTGGATGAGTCCCATGCTGGTTCCCAGCTATCAGTCTGGGGACCAAAAGCTCACCTGTCAGGTCAGCTGTTGCTCTGGGTTTCACCAGCCTGGTGTGGACCCCTTTGCTCATCAGTCCTCCTTCTCTGCAACTGGATTCCAGTTCAGTTCAAGGTTTAGCTGTGGGTGTCTGCTTCTACTTCCACCAGCTTTGGATGAAGGCTATATGATATCATATGAATTAGTCATCAATCTCATTATCAGTGGAGGGTATTTAAGGTAGCCTCTCCTCTTTTTGCCTAGTTTGTTAGGTGGTGTCATCTTTGTAGCTCTCTAGATATTTCCCTAGTGCCTGATTTCTCTTTAAACCTATAATGTTTCCATCTTTCTCTCTTCTGTTCTTCCCTCAACTCAACATCCCTGCCCCATTATGTCTTCCTCTCCCCTCCTCTTCCCTGCTTCTCACTCTCCTAGTTCCCTCCCACACTCCCTACCCCCACCCCTGTGCTCCCAATTTGCTCAGGAAAACTTGTCCCTTTCTGCTTCTCCAGGTGGCCATTTATGTCTTTCTTAGAATCCTCCTTGTTTACTAGTTTCTCTGGCATTTTCAATTGGGCTATAATTGTTAAGTAACATAGAATATACCTGATAAACTTAAAACATAATGACTATTTTCTAATATGCTTTTCACTTTATCTCCACAAGAACTAAACAGTTCTGATGTCATGTCTGTCTTTTCATATCATCAACCTTATTTTTTTTGACAAATGAGAGTATAACATGTTGTTTTTAAAAAATTCTGATTAGGATGTTGAGGAATATCTGGATTGTTTCCAACATCTGATCTTTTATAATAATGCTGCTATGAATATAGTTGAGCAAGTGTCCTTGTGGTAGGATTTAGTATCCTTTAGGTATATGCCCATGAATGGTATTTCTGGGTCACTGTAGGAAGGGGAAATAGATAAGATCTTCTGGGTAAACTGTTGATGAGGGAGGGAGGGATTGGGACATAAGAACAATAGGGAACACCAGCTGGTGAAGTTGGGGGAGGTACAAAGGGGGAGAATAATCAAACAGACATCTTGATAAAGGGAGCCATTATGGAGTTAGGGAGAAAGCTGATGCTAGGGAAATTCTCAGGAATCTACAAGGATGACCCCCAGCTAATACTCCTAGCAATAGTGGAGAGGGTGCCTTAACCAGCCTTCTCCTGTAAGCATATAGGTGACTACTCTAATTGTCATCATAGAGCCTTCCTCTAGTAACTGATGGAAGTAGATGCAGAGATCCACAGCTAAGCACTGGACAAACTCCTGGAGTCCAGTTGAAGAGACGGAGGACATATTTTATGAGCAAGGTGAAATCAATATCACGATGAGGAAAACCCACAGAGATAGCTGAACCAAGCTAGTGGAAGTCCATGGATTCTGGAATAGCAGTTGTGGAGTCTGTATGGGACTCAACACAGGCCTCCGAGTGTGAGTAACAGTTGTGGGGCTTCGTCTGTTTGTGGTGCACCTGGCAGTGGGGTCAGAATTTAGCCCTGGTGCCTAAACTTGAAATGTGGAACCTGTTCCATGTGTTGGGATACCTAGCTCAGCCTTGATGCGGGGGGTGGGGGGTGGGAGGTGAGGGGGTGGAGAGGGGGGTGGGGTGGGAGGGTAGGGGGTGGGTTGAGTCCTGCCTCAATTTGGTTTGCCAGGCTTAGTTGACTCTCCCTAGAAGGCCTTACCTTCTAGTGAGGGGAACAAAAGGAAGGGGTGGAGGGAGTAACTTGGTTGGTATGTAAAATGAATACAATTTGTTAAAAAGGAATTGAAAAATATTCTTGGCTGATTTTTACTTTGATGAGCATGAAGTGTCTTTCTCCATCTCTTTCAGTTAGTTTTGGTTTAAAACCTACTTTGTTTGAGAGTAGAACAGTTACATCATATTGCAGCAGGAAGATGGATCCTGTTTTTCTATCCATTCTGTTAGTCTGTGTCTTTTTATTGGGGAATTGAGTCAATTAATACTGAGAGATATCAATAACCAATGATTATTCATTTCTGGGGATTTTGGTGTTGGTAGTGGCAGTGTGTGTGTGTGTGTGTGTGTATGTGTGTGTGTGTGTGTGTAACTTTATGATTTTTAAGTTAGGAATTTTTTTGTTCTATGATTTTGTTAAATTAATTTCTTGCCATTTGTGCTGGGATTCTTTTCCTTCTTGTATTCCTATTATTGTTACTTTTGTAATTTTCCAAATTGTTTCACATTCCCTGAATGTTTTGTGCCAGAAAGTTTTTATGTTTAACATTTTATTTTATCGGTATATCTATTTCTTCTATTGTATTTTCAATACTGAGGTTCCCTTTTTCTCTTATATTGTGTTGGCTATACTTGCACTTGTAGTTCCTGTTAGCTTAACTAGATTTTCCATTTCCTGAATTCCCTCAGTTTTCATTTTTGTTTGTTTGTTTTGGTTCGGTTTGGTTTTGCTTCTAGTTTAGTTTTCAGGTCCTGAACAGTTTTATTTATTTCCTTCAAAGGTTTGTGTTTTCTTGTTATTTTTAAAAAGAATTTATTCATTTCCTTTCATCTTCTTCATAACATTTGTTTTAAGCTCTTTTTTTAATGCATCAGCTGTTAGAATGTTCAGGCCCTGCTGTCTTAAGGCTCCAGTGATAGCATATTGTCTTGTCTACTGTTGATTGTATTGTTATGCTGATATCTAATCTTTTGGGTTTGGGTTGATTATAGATGTAGTTCCTGATTTCTGAGTTTGTCATTGTTGCATGTGTGTTTTGTTCCTTGGTTTCTGTTTTCTTTCTGGTCTTCTGGATACTGGAGCCTGGAATTGAGTAGGAGATTTCGAAATTGGGGACTGGACTTCTGGTGGGCAGCATGTACTCTGGTCAAGCAGGGGATCTCTAACTGTATTGGGGGTTAGAACATGTCAGTGAGGAGGCAGGTGTTGGGGATAGGTTGGTGCAACACCTAGAGAATGGGGTATATCCACTGGTGATGGCCTATCTGTACTTTTGTGCTTATGGTTATTCTCTGGTTGAGCAGGATATCTCTCCCTCGGTTGGAGGCTGGAATAAGTGGACAAGAAGGGGGTTGTGATATATGGGAGAGTACCAAGATAGTAGAGATATCTGAGGTTTGGAAATCTACCTGGAGTTGGGTGGCCAGAGTGGTCTCTGATGGAGCAGGGCATCTCTTAAATTTTGTCTTATATACTAGCTTTAATTAAGTAAATTTCTTAGTTTATTGAGCTAATACTACATATGGTTAAAATAGTACTCAAAAACAGTAAGCATATGTATATTCATTGCCTAATAATATGATGCTTTTCCTAAATTTCTAATAGCATTGTTGTAGTTTCACAGCTCATTTTTAAGTATCTATTAAATTTTGGGTTTATTTCCATGTGTACCATAATATAAATAAGCAAGCAATATCACTTTGTATTTACAATGAATTGTCCATACCTATTTTTCTCTCCAGTCATTATTGACAAAACTCAATCACAGAGCAAAGGATTACCAGCCAACAATCTATACTGCCAGAGAAGCTAGGAAACAAGGAGGAGTCTAAAAGAGACATACATGGTCTCCCAGAAAAGTGGAAAGGGCCAAGATCTCCTGAGCTAATTGGGAGCATGGGGGAGGGGAGAGGGAGCTAGGAGAAAGAGAAGGGGAGAAGAGGATGGGAGAGTAAGACATGAGTGAGCAGGAAGATTGAGTAAGGGGAAGAAGAGAAGAGAGCCTGAAAAGAGATACCATAATAGAGGGAACCATTATAGGTTTAAAGAGAAATCTGGCACTAGGGAAATGTCCACAGATCTACAAGGATGACCCCAACTAACAATCTAAGAAATAGTGGAGATGCTACCTTAAATACCTTTCCCAGTTAATGAGATTGATGACTACCTTATATGCCATCCTAAAGCTTTCATCCAGTAGCTGATGGAAGCACAAGATACCCACAGGTAAACACTGAGCTGAACTTCTGGAATCCAGATGTAGAAAGGGAGGAGTGATGAGCAAGGGGGTCAAGACCAGGGCAGAGAAACCCACTGAAACAGCTGACCTGAACAAAGGGTTGCTCATGGACCCCAGACTGATAGCTGGAAACCAGCATAGGACTGTTCTAGACCCTCTGAATGAGGATGTTAGTTTGGAGGTCTGGGCAAACTATGGGGCCTCTGGTAGTGGGTCAGTATTTATCCTTATTACAGGAATGCACTTTGGGAGCCCACTACACATAGAAGGATACTTTCTTAGTCTAGACACATAGGAGAGGGTCTAGGACATTCTCCTAATGATATGATAGACCCTATAGATTCCCCATGGAAGGCCTCACCCTCCGTGTGGAGCAGAAAGGGCATTGGATAGGGGGGTAGGTGGGGGGCAGGAGAGGAGAGGAGGGAGAAGGAAGTCACAATGACATGTAAAAGAAGCTTGTTTCTAATTTAAATTAAAAAAGAAAAAATCACAAATAAATACTTTGTTTTTCCCTCTAGTTGGGTATATTATTTTCTATGAAGTTCAAGTGAATATCTAGATGATGTAGATTTCCTTTAAATTGATAATCTTGTCATAAATCAGAATGCTCCCTCTCTATTCTTAAGGGTGGTATGATTTTGTGGGTGGAATTACTATTGTAGTTTTCATATATATTACACTTGTCTAGGCTTCTGCAGATAGATAGGTGCACAAATAAAACTGAAGGGTAGATCTCCTATCATAGATCTGTTAATTGGCTCTGTTGCTGTGGGCCTGTTATCATGAGGAACACTCCAGCCTTGTAAGATAATTTACTCTCTTTTCTTTTTGGCCTTCTTGATTGGCCTGCCACCCAACTTCCAAATAAATCACAGACAGTTGCTTATCATTAGTTACAAATGCCCTCTATCTTTGCTCTTGTCTTTTCATTGCCTATTTAGTTCTTTATTAGGACCACCAGGTGTTTCACACAGGCACACAAGTAACACAGCTTCACAGAGTTAAATAAATACAGTCTAAACAAGTCACACAAGCTAAAGTAATATTCTACCTCACATCATTGTATCTTTGAAGGTTTCCCCAAGTCCTGAGTATTTCAGAGTTTCTATTGATCCTAGCTGTGTACTGAGCATGAGTATGCAGGAACTAAAAATCCCAGGGATGATCCTACAAGTTTATCAGGTGAGATAAGCTTGAAATTTGACTTCATTGGCATTTCACTGATGTGGAAAACTGTAGAGCCTGATGGCAAGTAAGCACTATATTCTGGTTATATAGCTTGGCTATTCAAAGATGATCTCAGATAATCAGTTTGTTAGGTGTATACTAAAAGCACTGTACTATATGCAGATTTCAGTTTGGACCTTAGTTGTATGAGAATTTAGGACAATGGCAACTGACCAGAATCAGAAGTTGTTCTGATACTGAGAAGGAGAAAAGTCAGTCAGGGTCAAAAGTCCCAACCTTGGGACCATAGGTAAGGAGCTGGTACTTTAAGCCATAAAGACTGACAAGAACCTAGATCTACAGTAGTAGCCTAGATGCTGGATATGCAGAGGCTCATCTGGAGTCTCAATTTGACTGTTAAATCTAGAATGTTGAGTTCACAGAAAGGAGCATATAATTGACATCTCTATGTACATAAACAGTACTTCAAAGCAGTGTGATGGGTCTGAAACCCAGACCCCTTTGAATATGAATCCATTGATACTAACTTGAAATTTTAACTGCCAAGATGGGTCTGAGACTTGGTTAGTCTCAAGCTTGGATTTTCAGAGACTGACATCAAAATCTGTCATACAGGTGTTAGGTTGATGCCTAAGATTAGGGCACTACTTTGGCAGTGATGCAGGTCTGACATCTAGAATCTGAGACCAGGAGATTGAGCTGCCTCTACTGTAACCATATTTTGGGAAGTGTCTGGTAACAGTGGACTTAGACAATAAGTTTTTCTTGAAGATATGGGTACTGAATTAAACATTGGCTGGGGCAATTGTAGCAATTGATGCAATTGCTGCTACTTGATAGCAGTTGGAGCCTTGTAATGACTAGTTGGCAGAATAGGGTTTATTATGGGAAAATCAGTGTAAGAGGCAAAGTGTAATTCTGCCACACAAATGGAGGTCCCCTTCAAAAAAAGCACGTATTATTGGTGGTTCATATACTATAATAGCATTTAAATATTATATTGTCTCAAGTTCATCCCTTTTTGCCATAAATTGTATTGTATGAATTTCCTACCATCTAGTAACTTATTTGCTCATGATCATCTCAACATCTTTAGGCCATTGCAAAGCTGCTAGAGAATTCTCAACTTATGCTTCTCTATTTTTTAACTACATCTTCCTAAGAATACAATATAGTTACATCATTCAATTATAAGTTCTCATTTAAAATTGTTGTTCCCTAAATACATGTGTTAGTGATATATTCTAAATATTTAAACACAATCTTCTCAGTCCATAGAATATTATTTGTATGTAGGTTTGCAGGGATGATCATTTGGTACAGAACAACAATTAGTGTGCCTTTCCCTGGAGAAGACTATTTCTCTAACTCTCAGCATTCCTTAGTTGCCAGTAGTTTTTCTGTTGAAGTAGGTCTGAGGACTTGTGGGATTTCCCTCTTCCACATTATCATACTTATTGGTATCCTCATTCACATAAGGTTTATGTAGCCATGTTGGCGAGCCTTCATTGGTACAGCATCTCTGAAAATTGTAAGAGACACAATTTCAAAACAAGTTATTGTTGTGATAGTGTCAGACTCTGGTGACTTGTGTATGTGTTATTTTCAGCTCATTGACATATCTTAACTTCTGTTAGGGTTGCTTTATGATAATTGGCACAGAAAAGAGGTTTCATTAGCATGAAACAGTATATTTATTTAATGAAGATATAAAGAGAATTGGGAAACTTTAAAAAATGAAATATGTTATCAGGAAACTCGTGAAAGGATTGGCTATAGTCAATATAAAAACTGTGACTTATCTGTTTTTCTTAATTCTTGAATTCTAACTACTCAAATGGAAAGCATATTCGTAGATTTCGAGGTAACTGATCTTGGGATGCACTCATTATCTTTTAACTTCATAAGAATGATAAATGTTTCTGACATTATGAGCCAAGATGACATTTTATGAACTTTCTAAAATAGGGATGCAAAAACAATACATTAACCAAATATCACTTTTAAAAATTTACAAATACTTGGTTCTGTGGAATCAAAGTATGAAGTCTTATATTACTTGGATGAGTCTAACTTCTACATGCAAAGATATTTGGCTAGTATTTTTCAGACAACTTCATGTACAACTATTCAAGGAATATTTTTTAAAGATTTTATTTATTATGTATACAACATTTTGTTTCCATATATATCTGCACATCAGAAGAGGATACCAGATCTCATAATGGATGGTTGTGAGCCACCATGTGGTTGCTGGGAATTGAACTCAGGACCCCTGGAAGAGCAGTTGGTGCTCTGAACCTCTGAGCCATCTCTTCAGCCCCTAATTATTTATTTTATTTATTTATTGAAAAACCCTTTCAAGACAGGGTTTCTCTGTGGCTTTGGAAGCTGTCCTGGTGTAGACCAGGCTGGATGTCAACCCAGACTACTGTACCCAGCAAAACTTTCAATCATTATAAATGGAGAAAACAAGATATTCCAGGACAAAACCAGCTTTAAACAATACGTATCCACAAATCCAGCACTGCAGAAGGTTCTGGAAGGAAAACTCCAGCCCAAGGAACATAACTACATGCACAAAAACACAGGCAATAGATAATCTAATTTTGCCAAACACAAAAAGAAGCAGGAGGGCAAAAACCACACCCAATGAGACCACCAACAATAAATCCAAAACAAACAAGAACCAACGAACAATGGACATTAATATCCCTAAATGTCAATGGTTTTAACTTACCCATAAAAAGATATAGGTTAACAGAATGGAATCAAAGACAGAATCCATCCTTCTGCTGTTTACAAGAAACACACCTCAACTTCAAAGACAGGCGATACCTCAGAGTAAAAGGATGGGAAAAGATTTTCTAATCAAATGGCCTCAAGAAACAAGCCGGTGTAGCAATGCTAATATCTAAAAAATTGGACTTTAAACTAAAATCAATCCAAAGAGATGAAGAAGGGCATTTCATACACATCACAGGAAAAGTCCATCAAGATGAAATCTCAATCCTAAACATCTATGCTCCAAATACAAAGGCACCTACATTTGTGAAAGAAACATTACTAAAGCTCAAACCACACATAAATCCACACACACTTATAGTAGGAGACTTCAACACTCCCCTTACACCACCAGACAGAAACTTAACAAATAAACAAAGGACGTGAAAGAAGTTATGACCCAACTGGGGTTAACGGATATATAAAGCATTCCATCCAAACTCAAAAGAATATACCTTCTTCTCAGCACCACATGGCACCTTCTCTAAAATTGGCCACATAGTAGGCAACAAAGCTAACCTCCATAGTTACAAAAGAATTGAAATAACCCCCTGTATCTTATCAGACCACCATGCATTAAAGCTAGAATTCAGCAACAATACAAATGGCAGAAAACCTGCAAACTTTTGGAAAATGAATAACACCCAATTGCATCATTCCTGGGTTGAGGAAGAAATAAAAAAACAAATTAAAGACTTCCTAGAATCTAATGAGAATGCAGACACAACATACCCAAACTTATGGGACACTTTGAAAGCAGTGCTAAGAGGGAGGTTTATAGCACTAAGTGCCCACATGAAGAAACTAGAGAAAAGTCACATCAGAGAACTGACAGAACAACAGAAAGCACTAGAGCAAAAAGAAGCAAACTCACCAAGCAGGAGTAGATGTCAGGAAATAATCAACCTGAGAGCTGAAATCAATAAAGTAGAAACTAGGAAAACATTACAAAGAATCAATGAAACAAAGAGTTGTTTCTTTGAGAAGATCAACAAGATAGACAAACCTCTAGCCAAACTAACCAAAAGGCAGAGAGAGAGCACGCTAATTAACAAAATCAGAAACGAAAAGGGGGATATAACAACGGACACTGTGGAAATCCAGAGAATCTTTAGGTCATACTTTGAAAATCTGTACTCCACAAAATTCGAAAACCTAATGGAAATGGACAGTTTCCTGGATAAATATCACTTACCAAAATTAAATCAAGATCAGATAAACAGTTTAAATTGACCCATAACCTCAAATGAAATAGAAACAGTCATCAAAAGCCTCCCAACCAAAAAAAGCCCAGGATCAGATGGCTTCACTGCAGAATTCTACCAGAAATTCAAACAAGAGCTGATACCAGTACTCCTCAAACTGTTCCGCACAATAGAAGCAGATGGGATATTGCCAAACTCTTTCTACAAGGCTACAATCACTTTGATACCCAAGCCACACAAAGATAAGACTAAGAAAGAGAACTACAGACCGATATCCCTCATGAACATCGATGCTAAAATACTCAATAAAATATTGGCTAATCAAATGCAAGAACATATCAGAAAAATCATCCACCACGACCAAGTAGGCTTCATGCCAGGGATGCAAGGATTGTTCAACATACGAAAAACCATAAATGGAATCCACCATATAAACAAACTGAAAAAGAAAAACCACATGATCATCTCACTAGATGCTGAGAAAGCCAACATCCCTTCATGATAAAGATCTTGGAGAGAACAGGAATAACAGGAACATATCTAAACATGATAAACGCGATATACACCAAACCAAGAGCCAACATCAAACTAAATGGAGAGAAACTCGAAGCGTTTCCTCTAAAACCAGAAATAAGACAAGGATGTCCTCTCTCTCCATACCTCTTCAATATTGTACTTGAAGTTCTAGCTAGAGCAATAAGACAAGATCAGGATATCAAAGGGATCCAAATTGGAAAGGACGAAGTCAAACTTTCACTATTTGCTGATGACATGATAGTCTACATAAGCGACCCGAAAAACTCTACCAGGAAACTCCTACAGCTGATAAACACCTTCAGCAAGGTAGCAGGATACAAAATTAACTCAAAAAAATCTGTAGCCCTACTGTATACAGATGATAAACTCAATGAGAAAGAAATCATGGAAACATCACCTTTCACAATATCCACAAGCAACATAAAATACCTGGGGGTAACACTAACCAAAAAAGTGAAAGACCTGTACAATAAGAACTTTGAGACTCTAAAGAAAGAAATTAAAGAAGATACCAGAAAGTGGAAAGATCTCCCATGCTCTTGGATAGGCAGAATTAACATAGTAAAAATGGCAATCCTACCAAAAGCAATCTACAGATTCAATGCAATCCCCATCAAAATCCCAACACAGTTTTTCACAGACATTGAAAGAACAATACTCAACTTTATATGGAAAAATAAAAAACCCAGGATAGCCAAAACAACTCTTTACAATAAAAGATCTTCTGGAGGCATCACCATCCCTGACTTCAAGCTCTACTATAGAGCCATAGTTCTGAAAACAGTTTGGTATTGACACAAGAATAGACAGATAGACCAATGGAATCGAATTGAAGACCCAGAAATTAACCCACGCACCTACGAACACCTTATTTTTGACAAACGTGCTAAATACATACAATGGAAAAAAGATAGCATCTTCAACAAATGGTGCTGGCACAATTGGATTCGAACATGCAGAAAATTGCACATTGATCCATACCTGTCACCATGCACGAAACTTAAGTGCAAATGGATCAAAGATCTCTCCATAAACCCAGCCACACTGAATCTTTTAGAAGAGAAAGTGGGAATAACCCTTGAACAAATTGGCACAGGAGAACGATTCCTGAACATCACGCCAGAAGCACAGACACTGAGGAAGCACAGACACTGAGGTCTGCAATCAATAAATGGGACCTCCTGAAACTGAGAAGCTTCTGTAAGGCAAAGGACATAGTCAGTAAGACAAAACAACCACCCACAGAATGGGAAAAGATCTTCACCAGCCCCACATCTGACAGAGGACTGATTTCCAAAATATACAAGGAGCTCAAGAAGCTAGCCACCAAAACACCATACAATGAAATTAAAAAGTGGGGTGCAGAACTAAACAGAGATTTTTCAACAGAGGAATCTGAAATGGCTGAAAGACACTTAAGAAAGTGCTCAAAATCCTTGGCCATCAGAGAAATGCAACTCAAAACAACTCTGAGATACCACCTCACACCTGTCAGAATGGCTAAAATCAAAAATACCAATGACAACCTATGCTGGAGAGGATGCGGAGAAGAAGGAACACTCCTCCTTGGCTGGTGGGAGTGTGAACTTGTAAGACCACTTTGGAAAGCAGTATGGTGGTTGCTCAGAAAAATGGGAATCAACCTACCATAAGATCCAGCCAATCCTCTCTTGGGTATATACCCAAATACTGCATGTCCATACAACAAGGACGTATGTTCAACCATGTTCATAGCAGCATTGTTTGTAATAGCCAGAACCTGGAAGCAACCTAGATGCCCCTCAACTGAAGAATGGAAAGAGAAAATGTGGTACATTTATACAATGGAGTACTACTCAGCAGAAAAATGCAATGGAATCTTGAAATTCGCAGGCAAATGGATGGAACTAGAAGAAACCATCCTGAGTGAGGTAACCCAATCACAAAAAGACAAACATGGTATGTACTCACTCATATATGATATTTAGACATAGAGCAAAGGTTTACCAGCCTATAATCTGCTTCCCCAAAGAAACTAGAAATCATGAATGACTCTAAGGGATAAATGGACCCCAGGAACGGGAAGTGGCATGAACTCCCAAGCTATTCGAGAGCATGAGGGTAGGGGAGTGGGTGCTGCCACAATAAGCACAAGAAGAAGAGTAGAGGAGAAGAAATGGAGGAGCAGATATACTGAGTTGGGGGAAGAATAGAGGAGAGAGAGCAGGATGAGAGATACCATATCAGAGGGAGCCACTATAGGTCGGAGAAGAGATATGGAACTAGGGAGATCTCCAGAGACCTACAAGGATGACACGATCTGACAGTCCGGGCAGTGGAGGAAAGGATTGTCTAGAAGCCCTTCCCCTAGAATGAGACTGATTACTACTCTCTATGCTATCCTAGAGTCCTCATCCAGTGGCTGATGGAAGCAGAGACACACATCCACAGAAATACACTGAGCTGAAATCAGGAACCTAGTTGAAGAGAGGGAGGAATGAAGAAGGAAGGGGTCTGTACCAGGTTGGAGAAACCCACAGAAACAGTTGGCCTGAAAAAGGGAAAGCATATCGACCCCAGCCGCTCTTTGGGAGGCCAGTACGGGACTAATCCAGCCCCCTGATCATGGATGCCAATGGGGAGGCCCCTGCACTCCTGGGAGCCTCCCAAGGAATATTTATTTAAAGAGAAATTAGTCATATTATACATCTATGTTAACATCAATTGCTCTTTTCTGTGTAAATATTTAATACATTTTTCTGTCATTATTAGGATGTTATCATTTTGAATGCCTGCCATGATATTCAGAGTGTGCATAAAATGATTTAGGTTTTCATTTCTTTTTTTAATTTTTAATGTTTATTTTATTTTTTCCATTGCATGCTTTTCCTTTTTCCAGCCTCTCCCTGTTGTCTTGTCTCAAACTCCTCCCATATGCCTGCCATTCTCATGTTAATAGCCTCTTTTGTCTTTAACTATGATTGTTACATAGATATGGATGTATGTGTTTGCACACACACAACCACACATATGTGTGAGGAGCCGCACTCACATTCACCATTACAAGATGGCGCTGACATCCGCTGCCAGATCAAGTAAACAACTTTGGTATCCATGTGCCCAGTGTTTTTCCTCTGCCTAGCCACGCCTATTCCATGGCGTCATATAGGGTGATGAGTCATGCACCTATCCCAGCTGTACACGCATCATCGCTCAGAGTTTGTGAGCCTTTATTAGGGGACGGGATTCTTGGCTCGGGGTCTCCGCTCTGGTAAGCTTATGCTCTCCTCTCAAGACGCATTAAAGCTTTACTGCAGAAGGATCCTGATTAGTGTCCCCGTGTCGTTTTTGCTGGCGAGGCGATCACGCGGGACACATTTGTATTTACATATGTAAATAGTCTATTGAGTATATTCTGATGTTTAACTATGTGTGTGGGTTTGTGGGTAGAAATGAACATATGAGTGCAAGTGCCCGTGCCTGTGGAGGTCAGAGGACAACATCAGATCCCTTGAACCTGGAGTAACAGGTGTTTGTGAATTGCCCCATATGAGTTCTGGTAGACAAACAGGTTTCCTCTTCAAGAGCAATATAGTTAGCTAACTGCTAAGCCATCTCTTCAGTGCTCACATTTCTCTTTTGAAGAATGTTTAATTTTTGGCAAATAATTTATATTTTACATTATAATAAAATCACTCAGCTTTAACATATATACTTGTAACGATAACTCTTTCTGCCAGCCACCTGAGTTCTACCACCATGTTAGGGACTCCAAATAACACACAGAATCTTATATTATTTACAATGCTGCTGGCCAATGACTAGGATTTCTAATTTGCTAGCTCAGTCTTAATTATGAACCATAACTACTAATCTATATATTTTTATAAATACTTATAGAGGATGCCAGTGGCATGTGTCCTCTCTTCCTGGGATCACATCTCTATTCCTCTCTACTACATATTCCAGAATCCTCCTTGACTCCTAGCCCCAAGTATCTTGCTTTCCTATTGGCCAACAGTGCTTTATTTATCAACCAATAAGACATATGCACAGAAGGACTTCTCCCATCATGTACTGACAGAATGGGCTCATACCTTGTGGATATATTTATAGACTTTTTTTTCAGATATGTGCCACGTTATTACATATGTCTTGGTCATGTGGTTTTTATGTTTCCATAGTAAATTTGATGTAATATTTTGTTCAGGATGTTTTGTTTTAAGCATGTTTTTGTATGTTAATGAATGCTTTGTATGCATGTGTATATGTCCACAAAGGCCTAAATACAGCATCTGATGCCCTGCAACTGGAGTTACTGATAATTGTGAGTTGGTATGTATGCTCTAGAAATAGAACTCTGGCTCTTTATTGCTGAGCCACCTCTTCAGCCACTCAATTATTGTTTTATAGTTCTATATAACTTAAATTATAATCTTTTCTGTTTTTGAAAAATGCCAAATTAATGTATGGCATTGAATGAAATAAGTAACAAACCTATGGTGATATGGTTTCCATTACAAAAGAATCATTCAATATTGTCTTCCTTTATAATATTCCTCTTTAAAGCATTTTTATGACTTGGATCATAAAATGATTTAAACATTCCCCAAAGTTCTTGTTATAGGCTCCTTACCAACAGTTAATACTAATACAGCTCTAGGCAAAGGAGCCATCCTATTTGGTTCATAAAGGTGAAACTGTGGCCATGGACTCCAAAGAGAGTACACTTACTCATGAATGTGTGACATGAATTTATTCTTAGTACAGTGACCCTAGAAAAAGGAACAAGATCAGGCAAAAATGGTGCCCACTCAAGCATTCTTACTCAGACAATCATGTCCTTAAGTATTACTTCATGATTGTCCATTCAAGTGTCTGTCAGATAGTAAATGACACTACTGCAATGAGAATACTCTGGCTGCTTGTCACAAGATATTTATCAAAAGGATCTCTTGTTCTTGGAATCCAAGGTGACAGCAAGTATAAAAGACATGGAGAAAGAACCAGTCAGAATAGTCAGCGAAAAGTCAGTTACTTAAGATAATTACTGTGTGCAGCTCCAGGATTAGGGCAGCAATGGCTGGCTTTTGAGAATCTCTTCTGCACTGTGGAGAAGGACATTATAAAGGTGTTGTGGATAAACTATTCATTATGGCATCTAAAAAATGTTGAAAATGTGGTAATCCCATCATTGGCATGTAAAGAGAAACTGACATAAATAATTTGTGTATGTATATGGTTAAACAGGAATCTTATTAAAAGTGTGAACTAGGAAAACAAAGGCAGGGATGTCATGTTTTCCAATTGTAGATACTCATACCTACAAATCCAAGGCAAACTGAGTTCTTTTAACTAAAGCAGCTTTTACCTCACTGTTGCAATGGCAATCTGGGAAAATATTTAAAGGTTTGTGAGGTATGGATTACTTGGAGTAATAAGGACAAACTCTGCCTTCTTGTGACCATGACATAATTGTCTCTGTTGTGTGTTATTCCATTACATAATGCCAGTATGCAAGTCAAAAACTCTAGCTTTCCAACTACCAAAATCACAAGATAAATAGATCTTTCTTTTTAAAATTTGTTTAGATTTGGTATTTTGTCATAGTGTAGTAATACCTTGTATGAAAAATAATCTCTAAGATGTAATATCAATTGTATCTTTGAATATGTTTTATATATTTTCATAAAATTTTGTTGTATTTGTTTACCTTTTATGACCATTGTGGTGAATTCATTCTCACCTATCTAATTAAAGAACATCTTTTTTTTTGCTCTTAAAGAACTACTTGCCAACATAAGGTGATATAAATCACAGGTTTAAAGGGAAAGTAAAATTTCCAGGAGTGGGTTATCTCTATTAACATTATAAGATAGGGATTTCCTGTAACCACAAAACAGGCAATTGTTCTTTGTCACCCTCCAGAACATGTAAGTCTCTATTGCTGAACACCACATTTATGAGTTATAGGCAAACAACTCAAGCCTTACAAAACTGTAAATTTCCTCCTCACAGGATCCATTCATGATTCTCAAAAGTTCTAGCAATGCAACAAAAGATTAAAAATAATAATTTTGAGCAATGAATTTTGAGCAAAGATCCATTCCATAAGATCTTCTTCTGCCATTTAAAGGCATTCATACCCATGGGGCAATATATAGACACAATCAAGATACCCATAAATATAAAAAATGAATATTTAGAAAAATAGAAGAAAATGGTAGTATGTATTTGTAATGTGAAAATAAATTTGTTAAATACAAACATATAATCAGATGTTGAAAAGTGAGTTAAGAAAGAATGTAAGACGAAATTTGATGCAGTTTACAGAAATGGAAAAGAAAACTACCATGGAAAGTTGACTTAATGAGACATATTTATGTTGGGAGGATAACACCTGGTCTTTATGCTTCCAGGAGTGGTCCTATGGAGAGATGAACAGTGTGAGATCAAGGCAGTAGAATCACTGAAGAAATGTTACTAGAGTGTCACTAAGTGAAAATGGATGAGACATACAGAGATAGAGAGGGGGGTTACCCTTTGTTTTAAGTACAGAATGCATGGACTGCATCTTAATTGCACCTAGACTAAAATATGGCAATTGTGTTTTAAAAATTATGTGGTTACATTGTGGTGTTTAACAACTATGAACTCAAAAATAAAGGTATGATGGAATCAAGACAAATTAATTTCACATTCATAGAAAGTAGATAAAAATTTTTAGATAAGTAACTAAATAATTTCTGGAATCAATCATAGTTTCAGAGTATCTTTGTTTTGAATGTACAATTAATTTTCAATTTGGGAAATCAGAATTAGAGTGTGTATTTTCTTTTATATTTAAAGTTATTAACAATCTATGTGACTGTTTTATCAGTTGAAACAAATTTTAATGGCCTGAAATGCATGTCTATTTGTCACTGCTGCTCTTAGTGTTATTTATTTGTTATTTCTTTGTTACATTGCTTACTTATCTAAGCATCAATGAACTTCTCAGTATGTTATTGCTAGAGTCTCCTGACCTCATTTTTGCATTAAGGGGTCTTTGATGTTCAAAAGTATAAAGTAGATTACATAAAAGATTATGAGACATAGAGAATGCCTAGTAATAACTAGAAAAGAATCACCAGCTCTGGTAATAACACAATGTTCATACAAGCCGTATGTGGAAATTGAACAAGCATAATGCTTTATAATTATGTGAATGTGGTGATAATATATTATTTATGGTTTATTAAAGATTGCCTAAGGATTCTGGAAGCAAAGAATCCTCAAGCTGATGCCAAAGGAGCAATCCACAAACTGTTCCCAACATAACTGCTTCTCAGATTCCCTCAGATTCACTACTCTCCTCAATGTGGCTAGATACTAATCCTGAGACTGAATGCCTCTACCTTTTATACCTCTCAAATCCTGGGATTAAAGGCCCATGCTCCCATTCACTCTTAGGAAGCCCAGGGTGTTTTTGGACTACCTTAAGAGATCCATCTGCTTGTCTCCTGGGATTAAAGTCATGAGGTTTGCCCCTTTGGCCTGAGCTGAGGTAGAGGCAAGAGCTAGTGGCTGGCTGATTTGTTTTTCTGACCTTCAGATTGAAACTCAAAGCCAATCTCTGTCTCTGGGTATTGTATTTATCATGATACATGTGAAAACTTTTCTACTGATAACTGAGCAAATTAGCATTACTCTCATTTGAATTAAAGATAACTTCAACAATTTAGTAGGTGGGTAAGGATTTCAAGAATATTGTGGTCAATGATTTTTGTTTGTTTGTTTGTTTTTGGTTTGGTTTGGTTTTCAAGATAGAGTTTCTCTGTGGCTTTGGAGGCTGTCCTGGAACTAGCTATTGTAGACCAGGATGGTCTTGAACTCACAGAGATCTTCCTACCTCTGCCTCCCAAGTGCTGGGATTAAAGACTTGCACCACTCCCGGCTGGCAAACATTGTGGTCAATGTTTCTAAGAATAGTGTTCTGTCTCAGCAAGTGACAATGCATAGCAGAGAATATTAATAACAAGTTTTAATCCCAAGTGATCTTTGCTGCTTGTGTTTCCTGATTTCTTGAATAATCATTTTTGGATCAATCATATTACCATAACTTTTCCAACAAAGATATAAAGGCTTATAAAGGAAAATAAATGATTTTGTAGCTACTACAATGGGAGGAAAGGCTGATGCAAATATTAACATTCTTAGTCCTTGGTCATTTCACTATATCCAAATCATGCTTACTCCAAATAAGAAAACAAAGAACACAGAAAGAGAATTGTGAGGAAACATTAATAGAATCTGCTTTGTATATTTTTTCTGATCAAACAGACTCAAATAATGACAAAATTACTTATTTTATTTGTTTGTATGCTCATATGCCATTTTCCATGGCAACAAATGGAGACTATTTTATCTTGTCTTGAATTGAAAATATTTTGACTGGTCTTGACAATTGTGTGTATCAAATCAAGCTCTATGAGGCTTTCAAGTTCAAGATGTAAATAACTGCAGGTTTTAATCTTCTTTCTCTTTTAATTTAGCTTCTTCCTTGAGGTACTAGAGTCACCTGCAGAGGTCAAGTCTTTTAAAACAAAACTGTTTCCTCTGAAAGCCACTTCTGTGTCTCCATCTAAAATGACTGTACCAACAAATGTGTGAGTGACTCATTTTGGATGTTCCAGATAAGCCAATATCTTGGTTTATACGAGCAAAGTGAATCATGAGAAATAATATATTTGTTTTCTTTACTAAGTTCTATGAGATTGTGCACACAGTGAAAAGTAACTGAAAAATTATTTAAGATCTGTATCGTACACATAATTTTATCCATTTTAACTTTTCCTGTTAAAACTTTTATGATTTTTTCTTTGATATTTCTGCTGCCTGCCTGAAGACATGAGTAATGATAAGGGATATAGGATGGCTATTTTTTCCTTTTTAAAAAAAATTTTTAATCAGAAACAAGCTTGTTTTACATGCCAATCCCAGTTCCCTCTTTTCCTCCTCCCCTGCCCCCCAACCCTCTATTCTATCCCCTTTCTGCTCTTGAGGGAGGGTGTGGCCTTCCATAGGGGATCCTCAAAGTCTGTCATATCATTTCAAACAGGGACTAGCTGACCTCCCCCCCCCCCGCCCAGTGTGTCTAAACTTAGAGAGTATTCCTTTATGTGGAATGTGCTCCTAAAATCCATCCATATACTAGGGATAAATGGTGATCTATTTTAAAGATGCTTTTCAAAGAACTTGACAACATACTGATGCTACAGGGCAAAATTAATACTCTCAATGTCTTACACTGTTATAGAAACATATATATGAGCACTGAGGTTTTTGTGAACATAATTAATAAAAGGGGATAGATATGAAAAGATAGAAATATATGGGCATTTAAATTTTTTTCATGGTATAAACTTAAGCCAAATGATTCCACTTGTTCAGTGTAACATTTTTTAAGAAGGAATAGCAAGATAAGCATGGGACATAGCCTGAAGGCAAGGAAATCTCTACCAACAAACGTAATTTTTATACAGACACCAGATGTCTTGGTGTTTCAAGCAGGAACTGAGATAATTCTATCTCAGAATAATGTATAACAGTAAAAAACTATATTAATAGGTACAATACTTCTACCTGCGTTCAGAACAGACTTTCACAACTTGGATGACACAAATGATAGTAAAATGTAGCTAAATATATTTAAAAACATACAAAGAAAATGAGCCAAGATTAGGTATTCTGGATGTAAACTTTATCCCCTGTACATAAAATAATGGTGACAATATGAGGTAATGGATGTTAAATCACAGTTTTATATATCCAACAATGCAAATAAATGTCACAATATGAATACACATTGAAAATGTTTGTAAACCCTGTCAATTCTGGAAGATAAGATTTTACGTGTTGCTTTGACTCATAAATTAAATTTTAATAACTTTAAAAATACTGAATTCATACTATGTCTCATCAGAGGTTAAGTTAATTAGATATTAATTATATTTGATATAGCCTTAGGAGTATTAGAAAATTTTCAAATGTTTGAAAATTAAATATAATTAAAATAACCAATAAGTAAAAGAAAAAGAAAAGAGGAGATAATTTAGAAAAACCACCCTGAGGGTGGAAAAATCAGACTCAGAAAGATAAATAAAACTTTTTTTGTCATTTCAACTCTGAATTTTTAGTTGTGAGTATATTGCAGATAAACTGGCAGAGACAAACAATTAAAAAACAAACAAACAAAAAGAAAAGAAAACTACCAAACATGAAGGGCAGTAAAAGAAATTCTAGAGAAAGGACTAGCAAAACACACACTTCGAAACAAAAGTGAGAGCACCAGGGTGTGGTGATTTTAACTATGAAGGATGAATGTGGGCAATAAATGTGTGAGGATAGAAGAAAGATAAATACCGCTTATGAATTTTACAATGGAGTAAAGAAATATATCATTAATATGTAAGTGTATGTATATGCTTACACATAACTTTTTGTAAAGATATATCATTTGGGATGGTTTTCACCTCAAGAGTCATGGACTATGTAATAGAAACTCCAGTGTCAGGAATAGGAAACCTCATTTTGAGTTGTTGGTCAAGAGAGTCAAAGAGACTCCAAGTTAACACAGGTTACTGCATTGCTTTGGTTGCTCTCCAAAATTTAAAAGTATGACATTGTTGCTAAAGATACTCTAAGGACTAACTTACAGTATCTAAAGGGGCACTGCAAACTGCCATGGGAGAATTGGACTACTTCTACCCAGCTGTAAGACCTACAAATCAAAATGACCAGTGCAGCAAGATGTCCCCAAGGGTCCAATAATAGTTCTAATAACTTGGGAGTAGAAAATATATACTAGGAGCTTAATGGAAATCCTCTAGTCAAATGAGAGTAGAAGAAGACAAACCTGGGAAAGAAACAAACAAAGAGTTTCATGGAAGTGTTTTCCGAGATACTGTCATACTGTTTTCTTTACTCCTAACTGTGGATGATTTGCTTCTGTTCTGATAAACCTGCTTCCTACCACTTTCTTATTAAATTCTCTAAGAGGAGCATGAGCACCTACACAATTCTAATAATTTGGAGAAATTATTAAATCCAAGAAAATGTAGATATGTAGGGTTTCCATGAAAATTGTCACTTAATTTGGCTCGCTAATAGGAAAAAATAAAAATATAAAAGAAACTTATGCTGTATGGGTTCTATCTTTAGTCATGTAATTTGCTGTAGTAACTTCTCCTGTGAACAATGGCTCCCCTTGAGCAGTAGGACCAATGTTCTCATTTTTTTTCTCTGTATCCAAAGGTAGATCATTCCAGAAAGAATAAATAGAGTTCAGAACATTTAGGCCAGAGGCACTGAGACTGCATTCTTTGCACTTCAATAGACAACTCTAGAAGAATTAGCATCAATTTAAATGATGTCTGTGGCACCCTCTTCTCAGAAAGTTGCTGCTCCACTTTCTCTTTTTTTTTTTTTTTTTTTTTGAACTACTTACATGAAAGAGACAACTGTTTTCTCAAGAGATGCCCTGATTGCAGAAGCAAGATCCCACAGCACACAACTTGGAAGATAAGAAAGAGAACTTCCAAAGAAGACTTCTCTCTTCTCACACATACAAGCATATACATATAGGCACTGTTTTAAAATGCAAATATATGTTATTCTTAATACAGAGAGTGAAAATGTTGACCTATATAAAGTGATTTGAATTGTGAAAATGAAAACATTAAAACGATTCACAATATTAAATCTGAAAAAAAGGCAGTAAAAAGAGCACAGAAAGTTTGTACTTCACTTACTGTTTGTAGAAAAAATAAGTTTAGTAAAATTGCCAATCTGAAGACTATTATGTTATTAAAGAAGCCAAAATATGTATGGATTCTAGTTCATGGTTTCTATTCATTTAAATTACAGAGCTGTAATTTGAAGCTTCACTGAACACTATAGTTATCACAGAACGAAATTCTGTTTGTAGTATCTTCTTGGTCTACTCTTAGGACAGTTCTTTTGAGTACTCCTTTAAACCACACAGTAAGGCTTATGGAGCATTGGATAAGAGAGAGGAGAAAGACTGTAAGAGAATCAGGGAGTTTGCAGTGTAATTGTGTCCCCCAGTAATATCTGAAGTGAATCCCATAAAACATCAACAGCATGATTAATTAAAATTGACATCACTGGACATGCTAGTGGTGACAGGAAAAAGCCCAAAAGGCCTCAAATCTATACAAAGTAATATAGATGACAGAGTAAAGCTATATACAAGCTGGAGAAATGGGCTTCACCAGGGAAGATCCCACCTTTTGTTGTCTATTAACAAAAGGTCAGCTCTGTACACATACATACAAGTCACACTGAAAGACTAGGCAGTGCATATACACACCTACATATATATAGACCTATATGTGTGTATGTGTGTGTATATGTATGTAGGCAACCAATGGTTCTACATAGTTTGAAAATTTGAAGGAGATAAGGGAGCATCGAGGGGAATATGGGAGAGTTTGGAGGGAGGAAAGAAGGAGAAATGTAATTATATCATAATATAAAAAATAAAGTAAGTAAACACACACAATATTTGTTGGGCATTTCTTTCTCTGTTTTAGCTAGATTCATGGTTTCTTTAAATTACCAGGTAAGTTGTGAACTGTTTCAGTCTCTGTTGTGACCATGTCTTCTCTTTCACATATTCTTGCCTTTATTAATTTTACTGCATGTCACAAAATCCTCATTTGTTAATCATTAGTAGATAGGCTATGGTAGAAATGGGAAGATGATTGGATAACAGGAAAGAATTCACTTTTTAACCCTAAATCAAAAGATGACTGTGTAGAACACAGCACAAGGGATCTGGTGGTGAAGCTGTGACTAGAATGTTGCATGCAACATTGAGGTGAATGAATATGGTTGAACATATGTCCTTGTTATATGAATGTGCTTCTTTTGGGTATATGCCTAGGAGTGGAATTGCTGGATCTTGTGGTAGACTCATTCCCATTTTCTTGAGGAGTCGCCATACTGATTTCCACAGTGGCTGTATGTGGAGAGCCACAGCCCTAAGATGGCGCCTGGCTGGATGCCAGGTTGTCCGAACTTAGCTGTAAATAAGCCTTATTTGGAAGTGCTTGAGGCATCTGGCACGCTTCGTCCTTCTGTGGCCTATCTGGGATTGCCAGATGGCATGAGCTGATTGGACACTGAGCATCTACTTAAGGGCTTGTGGGGGCTGGGAGAAAGACGAAGCTGATGTACAAGGTTCCTGAATAAACTGCTTGAAGAAGATTCCTGGTCATGTCCTTCTTGATGGTCGAGATAAATGAGACAGCTGTACAAGTTGGCACTCCCACCAGCAGTGGAGAAGTGTTTCTCTTTCTCTGCATCCTCTCTAGCATAAACTGTCATTGGTATTTTTGATTTTAGCCATCCTGACAGGAGTAAGATGGTATCTCAGAGTTGTTTTGATTTGCATTTCCTGATGGCTAAGGATGCTAGACACTTTCTCATGTGTCTTTCAGCCATTTTAGATTCTTCTATTGAGAATTGTCTATTTAGTTCTGTACCCCACTTTTTAATTGGGTTGTTTGGTGTTTGGGGGACTAGCTTCTTGAGTTCTTTGTATATTTTTGAGATCAGCCCTCTGTCAGATGTGGGGTTGGTGAATGTCTTTTCCCAGTCTGTGGGCTGCCGTTTTGTCTTGCTGACTGTCTCCTTTGCCTTACAGAAGCTTCTCAGTTTCAGGAGGTCCCATTTATCAATTGTTGTCCTCAGTGTCTGTGCTACTGGAGTAATGTTCAGGAAGTGGTCTCCTGTACCAATTAATTCAAGGGTATTTCCCACTTTGTCTTCTAATAGGTTCAGTGTAGCTGGATTTATGTTGAGATCTTTGATCCATTTTGACTTAAGTTTTTTGCAAGGCTATGGGCTTGGGTCTAACTGCAGTCTTCTACATGTCTGCAACCAGTTATGCCAGCACCATTTCTTGAAGATGTTCTCTTTGTTCCATCGTATAAATTTGGATTGTTTGTCAAAAATCGGGTGTTCATAGGTTTGTGGGGTAATATCAGGGTTTCATAGCAGCATTATTTGCAATAGCCAGAAACTGGAAGCAGCCTAGATGCCCCTCAACCGAAGAATGGATAGAGAAAATGTGGTACATTTACACAATGGAGTACTACTCAGCAGAAAAAAACAATGGAATCTTGAAATTTGCAGGAAAATGGATGGAACTCAAAGAAACCATTCTGAGTGAGGTAAGCCAATCACAAAAAGACAAACATGATATGTACTCACTCATATGTTTACCTGCTTTATGATCCATAGTAGTGACCATGCTTTATAGAGCTGTTTTTAATCATGTTGCTCATAATGGTTTCCTCCCAGATGATGACTGAGAAGCTAATTTAAAAAATAGTGTCAAGTACTACAAGAGTACCAGAACTGCGCTGTTTTCTGGGATTTTGTTTTTTACTTTTTTGTTGTTGTTGTATGTTTGTTTTTGATTTTTGTTTTTTTGTTTTTTAAATGGAGTGTGCTGGATGTCTGGATGTCTCTAAAATTTTGTTCAAATGACTGCAGAACCTGGAAAATCTGTTGCTGCTATTGATGCATTGATGCATAACATATTGCATTATATATATATATATATATATATATATATATATATATATTCATTGAAACAAACATATGTGATGAATCCATGTGTGTTGTTGTTTCAGAGAGTGATCACCTGTGCATGCAAATTTGATTTCATCTTTAGTAAGTAGTAAAATTATGTGCTTGCCAAAAAGAAAATTAGTGACACACTGAAAGACAAATGTCACACAATTTCAATTTTATGTGTAACATAGAAATGATAAACTTATGGGAACAGAGAGCAGAATTGTGGCTATTAGGCTTCATTGTGGGTCTTTTAACAATGGGGAATTGATTGGTTTAAGGATATAAAACTGCAGTTGGACAAGAGGCATGGATTCTGTGAAGTCTTGAGGTCTACTGAGAGCATGATAAATATGGTTGATAACAATATGTTATATTTTAAAAGTTGTGAGATAGTATGCTTCAAGTGTTCTCAAAACAAAAATGATGAATATGTGTGATATAACATGTTAATTGGTTTAATTTTGCCATGCCATTGTGAACATACTGTATTGTGTATAATAATTGTGCATGACTTTATGTATGAGCTAAATAAATGAATGAAAAAAAACATTGAGGAAATGGGCTTCAGGAAGTTGTGGTTTTGATTTTGTAATTTTTTGTTTGATTAGGATGTGTTTTTTTGGGGGGGATGTTGTTGTTCACATCATGTAATTCACATTGGGCAGAAGAAGGTCATTTAGATTGGTCTGTATGCACTTTCACGAGATAAAGAAGGGGCATATGTAATTTCTATATACTGAACTTCTGCCATGTATGTAAATGTGTCCTGGCAAATGAACATCCACACCACAAGGGCCATCCTAACACAAGGATAGGCCCTATATACAGTACCCCTCAGACAGCAGTTTGGATGTATATATGGATTTATTATTTTTAGTTTCAGAATCTAGCTTGGGAAAATTATCCCTGTTCTATTTTACTGTTTCTTGTTAGTAGGTTTTCCTGCACAAATGTACATGGGAAGCAAAAACCTTCAGCATGGCAGAGATAGTTTGAATCCACACTCAGCAAAACCTTGACTATGTGCTATCTTCACTTCTAAAGGAATAAATTATTTTCTTCAAATCTATTCTTCCTGAAATAAAACAAAATTAGAAACGTATCCAAGCTGAAAAAAAGGCTAAGCTAATGGCACCTTATACCAATATCTGCACATTGCTGCTATGTTTGACCCACTGACTCCAGGTTTCAACAGAGACAGCAGCCCTTCTATCCATTTTCTTTTTTTAAGTAGTAGAGTATGGTATAATGTTCTGCCATTTTTGTACAAGTACCACTATGACCAATTTTCTCTTACAAACAGTTTCTAGAAGGGGCTTGTTCAAAGAGATGTTTCACAAATTTATTACTTGTTAAGTTCTATATTGACATGCATCATGAATAGCTCTTTTCATTCATTTACTAAGTAAAATATCTAAGTTTCTTGGGTGTGTGAGGAAAGAATCTTAAGTGTTTGGCTATGTGTTTCTTTCCTGAATTCTTTGGTAAAGTTTAGTCAAATATTTTTCTCCCTCAATGCCCTAACACACATTCATGACAAAGACATACGATGCATACTACATGTAGGGTATCAGTTGAAAAAGTGAAAGACTGGGTAATGTTTATAAGAACTCTGAATACTCTTCCATAAAACAGAGGCTGAGAGGAAAATCCCACTGAGATTTTTCACTGTATAAATTCCTTATTTTCAAATATGGAAATACAAGTGGAAACATTAAAATTAAAACTCAAATTAAATACAGGCAAAGTGGTGCTTTCTGCACATCAGAGAAGTCTGCAGGGAGACCCTCTATCACAGATGTTTTAGATTTTCTTATAATAGAATTTTTCATCTTGAGCTGAGTTTATTGGAATTTTGATGGTAGGATTTTTATCTTGCTCCTTTTCTCAGAAAGATATGTTTTCCTGACTAATTTTTTCATTTCTGTCTGTCTTGAGATTTTCATTAAAATCACGTGTTCTGTAGGTCAGTTTTATGTATACTGCTCAACATTATCTAGCTGTAGCTATTACAAGCAAATGCTCCTTAGCCAGAAGCTAGACACATGCCACCACATTTCAGCAGGCTTGTTTCCTCCCTAGGACTCACTCCCTGAATTGTAGATATCTGGCAAGCCAACAGTTTTTCTCTGTACCACAAAAAACCTGGGGCCTCTGTATGGTAAAATTTCTTAAAAAAAGAAAAACAGTTTACTCTATTTTATTTATTTGTTTTGTGTATTTGGGGGTGATGCGTGGATGCTTTTGTGTGTGTGTGTGTGTGTGTGTGTGTGTGTGTGTGTGTGTGTGTGTGTTTGTGTGTGAGTGTGTATGATTCCATGTATTGTATATATCTTTCTCTCCCTCCCCTCCTCTCTGGTATCCATTGTATATCTATTTATGATTACATGCATGTCCTGAAGTTTATGTCCCAAAAGCACATTTGGAAGTCAGAGGAGAGCCATTGGTTGTTTCTTCTCCCCTTTTAGTTTGTGGGTCTCAGAGAAGAGTTCATGATTGTCAGCAAGCTCTTTTGGACTGGGCTATCTCATTGGCCCACTGTAAGATTTATGCCACATAGTGATTAGTTTTGGTAATTAAGTCTTTAATACTCTGTTCATGAGGAATATATTCAAAGTGGTCCCTTCTATTGTGATACATATGGTATATTATTGCTAATTGTATCTACCCCACTGTTCCACATTACACTGAATACTATTCCTCTTATTGAGCAATGCCATGGTTCCTCTTTTTTCTCTTTTCTCATAGACTTTGTGCTTTTTTTTTCCTAGTCACACTCTTGGGTTAGCACAATTCAACTTTCTATTTCTATTTCAGCTAGATTAAATTACACTCATGTGTTGAATCAAGAAATGTCTTGGTGACCAACAACCATAAAATTTTATTATTTTCTACTTCATAACTATAATTTTGTTAGTTATGTATCATAATGCAAATCTCTTATATTGTCAATGGTCTTAGGGGACACCTGTGAAAGACGCATTCAATCTCAAATGGGGTTGTAACCAGCAGTTGGAAAACCACTGTTTTAGGTCAATACAAAATTACAGTATGACAGAGATAGAACTCGCTTTTTAATGTAATGAAGCACCAGAATGTCTTTGAAAGTGGTCCAAAGATTTTCATTTCCATCAGCTATTGAAATGAAATCCAGGCTTCCCACAAACATTCTATCATTTTGTTTTCTCTGTGTTCTATATTTGGAATATTCTCACAGATATGTAGCAAGTAATAACTTGCTTCATTTATATGCCCCAGTGCCATATAGTTTATCATACATTTTCTCATAATGACCTATTGTGAATATATGTTCCTTGATGTGGTAAATGGTAAGACCATTGCTCCATCTTATAAAATTATGTATTTATATTATTTTGTAAGAAAATAAACATGGTATGTAAAATGAAAAATAAAAGAAATGCTTGTCTTTTTGGGCGTGACTCGTTTTATTTATGGCAGCATCCTATACCTCTACCCATGTAACACAAAAAATGAATGACTCAGAGACTGATATTCGGGTTCAGGCTTCAAGCTGAAGACCAGAGAAGCAAAGTACCAAGTCAATATATCTTACCTCTTCTTGTAATTGCAAACCTGTCTCCATGAATCCTCAGAGGCAAAAGCTCTCTGTTCATGTCTCCTCCTCCTTATATTCCTTTATCCATCAAGGCATAAAACTCCTGTCTCTACCTCTGTAGTGCTGTGATTAATGGCCTGTCATCTGAAGTGTTGGGATTAAAGGTGTGAGCTCTGTTACTCTTCACCCTTGTGTAGGCCAGGGTGGCCTTAAAGTCAGAGAGATCAATCTGCTTTTACTGGGATTAAATGTGTGTTTCACTATTGCCTGACCTCTATATCTTGTAACTGGATTTGATTCCTAAGTACTCAGGGAAGCTTTAATAAATCATAAACAATACTACACGTGCATGTCTGATAAAGGGTTAACATTCAGAATAGAAAATAAATGAAAAGATTTAATAGAAAATTCAGTGCCTTTTTAGTGTAATTGCTAGATAATTCTCTGAATAGATATGTCTCACTAAAAATACAGCAAAAAGTATACTAAAAATATTATCAATAGTCACAAGGGTAATGTAAATCACTGCAATAGCACCTTACCTAATTAAAGAGTGCCCATTATTAGAAAAACAAATACTGATGAGAATGGGAGTAAGGGAGATTAGCATATCCTATAACATTATGACATGACCTAAACTTCAATATACCTTTCTAACTCTATCTAAGGCTGAAAATGCTAGAATACTAGAACGCTATAGGCTATTTCTTATAATCTATTATGGATCTCTGAGCACAAACACAAACTTTACAAGGAAGAGCAATGCAGAGATTCCATGAGTAGGTTGTGTTCTTGAAAACCTCATACTGAATTTTAATCTACATTAAAAAAATATATATATATGTAATATGGGGAGAGATATTATAATGATAGGTGACAGGTATTCTATATTCATGGACAATCTGGTCCATCCATGTGACTGATAGATTAAATTATTGATGTGTTCAGGTATTTTGTATGTTTCTCTCTATAACAACTATCATGTGCTTACTGTCTCTCATCTAAAGACAGTGCCAGCAAGATGAGCGACACCCAATTCAGATATTATAATATGGAACTAGCCAAAATTAGACTTATATTCTTATAAAATTACCTGATCTGTGATCTATTAATAACATTAAATAGAAAACTGACTTGGTATCCTTAAGGATTTTACTACATGTTACCCTGTTAAGATTGGAGTCTTATTAAGTCTCCTATCTCTCCTTATTGATAAAAATGGTCACATTTGGAGAATAAGGAACTGAATATCACACAGTGAGTTAACATTAAACTACTAATTTCTTATGAAATTGGACATATAAGACTGGGAAGTCAATATATTTTAATTTACATGTTGGTTGTTTGAGAAGTTTTCAAACAATAATGCATTGGTAGGAAGTCTGCAAATGGGTATCTGCCTCCAATTCCATATCAGTAAAGACAACAGGAGCTTTGGAGTTCCTCAGAGGGAAAGATATTAGCACAGAATCTCCAGTTACTTATTAATTTTTCTTATATTAGTTTTTTACTCATTGCAGGTATTGGGGCCAAATCAACTAATAATATTGTTTTCTCTGGTGTGCCATGGAAAGAATTATCATACAAAAATCCATGCTTCATCAATTGATACATCCTTTGTTATATTTCACCATCATCAGTGTTTTCTAACATTCATGTGCAGAGTTAATAACTTTCAGAAGAAAGCTGATGGGGGAAGTCCGTCTAAGTATATGTTTATCTTTATTGGTTGATAAATAAAGCACTCTTGGCCAATATGAATGCAAGATAGGTGGGGCTAGGAGTTGAGGAGGATTCTGACAAATGTAGTAGGAGATGGAGTTGCCATGTGATCCCCTGAAGATAGGACGTTAAGGCGGCATCCTCTATAAGACAAGTCTTTATAAAACATATAGATTAATGGTTATGATTGATACTTCAGACACAGCCAGCATATAAGAAATCCTAGTCATTGGCCAGCAACATTGTAATTAATATAAGACTCTGTATGTTATTTTGGGAGCCCCGAATGTGATTGCAGAACTCAGGCGGTTGGCGGAAAGAATTATCATTACACAAAACCTTGTTTTTGAATTCTCCATTAAAAGTAAATTTATTTTCTGGTTTTCATTTTGGTTCTTTACAAAGCTCAACAAATTGAGAGTGACTTCCAGGTAACCAGGCTTCAACTTCTTAACCTCATCAATATAAGGATCCCTTACTGCCTCAGGATCATTCATATCAATAGCAATCATTTTGTTATCTGTTATAACCTCATCTGAAGATTTTTTTACATGAATCACTTCTCAATGAACAAGTTTCATGAACAATAATGGGATTGCTGTAACCACATAATTTTGTGTTCTTATCTTTTGATGAGGAACATTTGATATCCGGGTGAGGGCATCATATGTACTATCGTATGTATCCTTTGTGAAGAAAGATTTTCCCATTAGAATAGCTTTACATTCTTTAATAGTGTTCTGTGGCCATTAGTGGTAATCTCTGTTTTGCTATGTGTCTAAAGAGATATTTGTCTGAAGAGATACTGAGGACCTACACTCTTGAAGGACAGGCAGTATTCCAGCAAGACTGGCAGGCAGCACTGCTTCATACAGTAAAGGATAATGGCAAATATGCAGTTGGTTTAGAATTTCAAATTTAGTGATTAACAAGACTAACAAAACAAACATATTAATAACTGTTTGGTTATGCTAAAGCTGCTTGTACAAGTATCAGATGACTATCAAAAATGATTCTTTCTTTTTTGTATTTAATATCAAATTATCAATTTAAGTTTTAAAAATGCCTCTTTTTTTAGATTGGGAGAGAAAATTCAGGAAAAAATTATTAATTGTTTTTCAGATTATCACTTACTTTTTATTAACTAAAATATGATGAAATATGACAATATTCCATTGTGTTAGCCTAGTATAAATATTGTGAGAGCTTTGTTATATCACTGATTATTAGCTTGATTTTTTCAACTTTAATCTATCTGAATATTTGGTATCTGATAGTGGAATAGGACTAAAATATTCTACTTATTTTATATTTTCTAATCTTCCTAATTTTGAATTATGGTAGCAATAGTATAACATTTAGTTTTATGATAAAATATCTAAAAGAAATGCCAGCTTCATTTATTCCCATGGCTCTTAAAGCAGAAATACTTGTAAATTCAATGTTCTTTATTAGCACCCTAACTATTCTTGTTTTCTGTGCCTTAAAACACATAGTACTTAGTTGGTAATTAGTACTCCTACAGGAAAATTGCTTCATTGCTTCAGGTCAGTGCTCAACAATAATTAAAATAACTAATTTCTAGGGAAAGAGGGCTGAAAAACAGAAGGGCATGGCAAAACATTCCAATGTTAAAGTTGTTAGTTGAAATTGGGATAAGTCAATACAAAAATACTGGGATAACAACCATTATGTCAAAACCTTTTGATTGTATTTAAGTTCTGTTAGAACAATTTAATATTCATTTATTATTTGTGATTCAACTAAATAAATTAACTAGTTTAAATAACTTTAAATAAACAAATCATAAGGGAATGAATAGTGTTTGAATTTGTTAAGTATGCAATAAAAGAATTAAAACTATGTCATGTACAAAGAACTCTAGTAATAGTTTAGCATTACCAATGGTGGGAAGAAAAACATTGCAATGATAGTGATTATAAAGTAGATTATTAACTTTATGATTATCTAATTCGTCTATTTATGAAGAGCAATTTTTTGAGAGGAAGAAAAATCAAAAGACATCATTAGATATATTTTATTAACTTTTTGTTCTGCTCATTATTTATAAAATAGTTAATCATTTTATCAGTTATTGAGATGTAAAAATAATTAAAACAAAGTTAGCTAACCTGCAGAGAGACAAATATTGATTTACATTTATTTGAAAGTATTGATACATTGCTGCGGCAATTGACCAATCATCAATTAAAATTTGGACAGTATTTGTTAAACAAATTAAGTGTTACTTAAACATTTTTTAAGTCTGTGTTTTTCTAATGTGAATGAAAAATGTAACTTCTCTATTGGACTATAACAAATTCTGACAGTTCATTATTGTTAGCAATAATCTTGGTAAAAATGCTAGAAGTATGATAGAAAGGATCATTGTTTTACACTGTGCAGGAATGTTTCTGGCAATCAATGAATCACAGTCTTTATAGTTACCAAATAAGCACTCCACCATGTATTTATATCCTAAACTGTATCTTATTCTTCAGTATAATTTCCTTAAGTTTATGTCAGTAGAAAATAATTTTCAATAGAAGTTTAATATATGGTAATGATAAACAAAACATGGTTGTACATGCCTTTAACCCACATTCCAGTGTCAGGTTAACCTGATCTACAGAGTAAGTTTTGGAACACCCAGGACTACACAGAGAAACCCTGACTCAAAACAAAAATACAGTCAAGATAATTTTTAATAATAGTACATGGTTCTGTTTCAAAATATTTATTACACTCATAACTATTTGGGCTCACAAACACTTAAGTGACAAACATGGAGTCTATATCTGGTCCTTTCTGTATAGCTTGTAGTTCTTATGTTGGTGTTTTTATGGGACTCCTAAAGGTGGAAGCAGATGTGTCTGATTATTTTGCCTGCTTCAGGGATTCTTTTCCACCTGTTGAGTTGCCTTGTTCAACATTGGTGTGAGGGCTTTTGCCTTGCCTTATTGTAATTTGTTTTGTTGTGTTTGCTTGTTGCCTCTTGGAGGCCTGCTGTTTACTGGAGAATAGAGATGCAGAGAGAGTTGGGAGGAGTAGAGACAGGGAAAACTGTGTTTCGAATATTTTATATGAGGCAAGAATCTATTTTCAGTAAAATACAAAAACAAAATAAGAAAAAAAAACACATATCACTATTCCAGTGAAATAGTCCTTCATGAAAAATAATACATTGGCTAGGTGGTGGTGGTGCATGCCTTTCATCTCAGCACTCAGGAGGAGAGGCAGGCTGAACTCTGTGAGTTCAAGACCAGCATGGTCTACAAATGCTAGTTCCAGGACAGCCTCCAAAGCCACAGAGAAACCCTGTCTCAAAAACACCACCTCAAAACAAAACAAAACAAAACAAAACAAAAAAAACAGAAAAATAATACATTATAAAAGCTCTAAACTAGTCTAGACTATTCATTATAAGACAAAAATCTACCTTTTCATTTTTGGTCTTACAATTTCCATTCAAACTTATAAAAGACAATCCAGTATCAATAAGTTAAAATATTACTCCCCTAGTATCTAATTCCTTTTAAGTGAAATTTATTTCCAGTAATGAAAAAATAATCAAAGGAAATAAACACATCATAAGAAAACAGATACCATGATAGAGAGAGCCATTATACGTTTAAAGAGAATTCTGGCATTAGGAAAATATCCAGAGATCCACAAGTTTGACCCTAACTAACAATCTAAGCAATAGTCGAGAGGCTACCTTAAATACCTTAAATGCCCTTCTCTGATAATGAGATCGATGACTATCTTATACTCCATCCTATAGTCTTCATCCAGTAGCATAAGCAGACACTCACAGCTAAACAGTTATTTTAAAGACTATTTAAAGACTGAAAGATATTATGCCTTGTTAGAATCAAAAGTTTGTATATGTTGATGTCCTGATTATTATTTTTTTTGCCAGCTTGACAAAGCTAGGGTTATTCAAGAAGTGGGACTCTCAATTAAGAAAATGCTTCCATAAGATTTATCTAAAAGATGAATTGTCCTGAATTTTCTGGAATACTGAATGATAGGAGAGGATCCAGCCCTCTGTGGGTGGTGCCACCTACAGTAGGTGGCTCTGAACAAGCCATAGGGAGCAAGCCAGCAAGGTGGAGTCTTCCATGGCTTCTGTTTGTTTCTGTATCCAGATTCCTTGCCTACTTGAGTTCTTACTTCCACATCACTCTATAATGGACCTTAACCTGTAAGTATAAGGTGAAATAAACCATATCCTTCCCAAGTTTCTCTTCATCCTGGAGGTTTATCACAGCAATAAAAACACTAACTATGACAGCAAATTTTTAACACATGGTAGTCAAGCAAATTCTTTGTTATAATGTCCTCATTAATACAGATCATTTTAGTAAATATATTTTTCTTTCTGTGAAATGGATGATTTTGGAGATTGCATGAAACATTTCACAACAAACATGAATAATTTTAAATTTCCCATTCTTTTCAAAATACCAATATATTAAAATTTTCACTTCTCAATGACTGTAAAATACTTTGATTTTATATTATTTTCAAAACAATCTTGAGTTCCATGCACCAGCATTACTAAGCTATAACCCTACTACAAGTTCATTATATTTATGGCCTCATCAGTAAATTCCAGTTCTATCAAAATTAATAAAAAGTACACTTAGAGTAAATGAAGATAAATGTACTCAGCTGGCTATTATTATGTGTCAGACTTGATTCTTTGACATCTTGCTTTCACACACCACTGTAGATAGTCTAACAGATGCTGCACACACAGCATTTTGTGTTACATTGAATTGTTTCCCTTTTACATTGGCAGGAAGCATGTCTGCTGTATGAGTCCTTTGCAGAATGGTGGATAATGTCTGGGTACCAAGACTGTTTGATGCAAATTTTAAGCATGTGGTCTTGGCCAAAAGCAAACTGTTTCCTCTGTCCAAAGTGTAGAGAAACATGAAATTCCCAGATGGTCACCCTCTACTATTCTAAAGGCATAAACATATAAAGAACTTATGTATGCTTGTATTATCTATTGATGCTATGAATATAGTATCACAAAATAGAAAGCATGGTGTCTATGATGCTAAATTAGGCTTTGTAATTTGTCAAATTATGTATTTTTTAGAATAGAAATCTTAGGAAAATCTCTCTCATACTCACTCTCTCTCTCACATACACACAAACACACACAGAATTAGACTTACGGTAGTAAATTAAGTATTACATAGGTGATGGAAAGAACACATTTTTGCCAGCTTCTCCTTAAAGTCATCAGATTTAGCATAATCACTCAGAGGAAATTATAAAGTTGTTAACCAATTTGTATAAATAGATACTCAAATTTGAAGTGACCATCTCATCTTTTATTTATAAAAATGACAAACTGTAGAAAATAGAAAAACAGGAATCCCAACTCAAGTCAATACCTATAATTTTACTCAATACCAACCTCAGATGTTCTATGATTTGGTGTATTTTGTATGTACCTATATCATCTATCTATTATCTATTTTAAGACTGTTTTTCTTAGACAAAATGAATCTTAATGTTATATAATCACAAGAAAAGTTAATTATTTAGAAGCAATCAATCTTAACACCTGTCTAGATATTTCCCTGATATATTTAAGTCGGAAATCTGTACTATACAGTGTACTTTTGTGTTTCAAAACTGTTCAGACTATTAATGGAGTGAACACTGTGCCAAAGTATTTTCTGTTTTGTTGCAGCTAATAATATAATTTAACGGTTTCCAATTTATCCTAGAAAACATTTTCAGTAATTGTTTTTGCTTTAAATTCAATTTCAGAGAAATGAATAATTGCTTTATATGTTTATTAGGGACATATTTCATTTGATTATATGAAATGTGAGGAAATGAAAAGAAATTGTATGGAAGTTTCATAATAGTACCTACTTATTTTGCCTTAATGTATTAAAAATATATGCTTAAATTACTAACTATTTTACAAAAGATGTCAAATTCCATTTATTTCCCCATTCTAAAATGTTGGAATAATCAAGTCATGGTCTGGGAAATCCAGAATTTTTTTCATAAAGTCACTAATTTTATGTGACAATGAGGTCAAGTTAGTGTATTCTGCCACATGAAATCAGAATTCAAATTTAACTATATTAGTGAATAAAGATTGATATTAAAACTGAGTAACTGCATATTTTCTAATCATAATATCATGTTTTTTATGATGTGCTATTCTGGTATGCATGTATGTTGAGTCCTTCATCATGACTACAATGTCTAAGGTGAAAATAGGCAATTTCTGACTTGAAAGTAAAAGTGTTAATTATACAGGAAAGAGTTTTGCGTCTTTATATCCATGTTAGAAATTATAACAAAAGTTTCATCTTCTTTTCTTCCTACCCAAATTCATCCAAATAAATATGAGTATAGAGACTTTTTCTTTAATTTGCTCTTTATCACATCTCATTCACAATCCTAAATTTGTATACAAAAGGCAACATTACACTCAGCCCCCAAACTATGTATATATGTTATTTTACATACACACAACACAACACACAGACACACACAGACACACACACACATATGTCTAACTTCTTATGGAAATTCGTATACTCATAGTTTATTCACTTTCAATTTCCTTACTTTAGGAGGGAGAAAAATATTAGACAATATTAGAAGTCTATTGGAAAACTCTACATTTGCATTTTGTATTCCACATGCAGCAATAGTAGAATTAAAATTAACTATTGTGTGCTTTCTTTGCATGCAGGTCTGATAGTATTTTCTTGGGTATGTATGGGGCTTCAGCTTTTAAGTACAGGCAGAAACTAGGAAGGTGGCATTAAAGGAGCCATTCTTATCAATGGGTGTTCGGTACACAGCAGAAAATGACTAAAATTGGTAAAGATAAGCAAATGTTGTACAGATGCTCATAGCTGACTTCTTGGTTTCCAGCGTATTAAATGGACTTTTTGCAAACCTATAGACTGTTATTCATGCAGATATTCTAGCTGGGGTACTTCAGCAGAGATGGTGTATTCTGAGTTAATGAGAAAAGTCCTAATTAAGCAAGCCATATGTTCAATTGCATTTATAAATGGAGAAATAGCCCTTTTTGCTGCTGATCCTACCATTGTTGTCATCTCCTGCTGCTGTGGGTGTCACTGAAGCAGTTACTGTTTCAACATTCTCCTCTGTACTCATCGTGTTCATTCCAGGCCTGCACTCTGTTTCATGAGATATTCTTGGCACGCACAGAAGAGTGCCTGCAATGCTTGCTTAGGAAAATATCTTTCTGAAGATCTATGTCTGTATTGAATTTGACTATGTCTTCAATTTTGCCCTGGGGATATAGATCTCGCAACACTGCCAAAACATATTCTCTCTTTTCAAGCATTTAATCTCTTCTAGAGTACACAGAGCACCCAGGAGTTGGGATTGCCCTACATAGCCCTGGGTGCTTTTGTTGTGTCATTTGGGCTTCATTTTTAGCCTTCTCTTCTGCACAGGTGTAGAACATTTGTTTAGACTCACATCTTCACTGATGTCAGGCACCTGAACTAAATGGAAAAGCTGCATTTCCTTGAGCCTAACACTGCTGATAGGAATGTGGTTTTATTTTGCAATTACCTTAATATAATCATTGGAAACTGTATAACTAAATAATTCTAAATTAATGATTTTGTCAGAAAAATGATTAGCATCCATTATTCATTCACTTCTTTTATGTAACCTATAAATACAATGAGCTTTTTCCTGGGTGGATGGCTTAGTGGCTAAGTGTATGAACTTCTCTTCCAGAGAACCCAAATTTGTTTCTAAACATTCAAGTCAGACAGTTCACAATGGCCTATAATCCCAACTTCAGGAAACCAGATGCTTGTGAACTCTGTGGAAACAACCCCCCACCACAAACTCCTACAGACTCAGCCACCCACAGACACACCCACACACACATAATTAAAAGTAACAAAATAGATTTTAAATACGTATCTATATATAATCCCCCCTCTTTCTGATCCCTGTAACCCTGTATGATATCAACATTTTCAGGAAAAACTATTAATCTCCATTTATGTCCATAAATGCAATAATCATGTTCACAAACTATCTCACATAATGTATATCTAAACGCATTCACACCATCTGTGACACAGACAAGGTAATATCAATATATTTGTATAATTTCGATGCTTTGTCTGTTTTGGAGATGGGAAAAGGCTTATACAATCATAACAGATGGAGATAATAATTTCAATGATGACATTTTGCTGTTTCTCCATTTATATTTGTTAAGCATTCACCATTGGCCAGGATTTTTACAAATAATATATCAGGCATTATGTATATTCTTTATTGGGGCTGAAACCAAGGACTCATAGTGTTTCACAAGGCTTAAATATTGAACCTTCATTCATAGTTACATTGAATGCTAGATAAAGAGTTCAAATGCTAAAATAATATTTTACTGTCTGTTTTTAAATAAGCCAAACAACTATTATAAAAATGTCCATTCTCAACAACCTGAATTTTCCAAAAGACATATCCTCATCTTCCATCTGAAATTAATCCTTCTCAATATAATTTTGCTGCCTGTTATGCTATTGATTTCTATTTCAATTAGATAGTAATGTGTCACAACCACTAATAAACACTCTATTTTTATTTTTAATGAAATCATTTAATAACTGTCATAGAATTTAGTTGATTGCCTAAGTATTTTAAGTGAATAATTACCTCAACTGTATGGTGCATGCCTTTAATCTCAGCATGCTGGAGGCAGAGGCAAGCAAATCTCTGAGAGTTCTTGACCATCCTGGTCTACAAGAGCTAGTTCTAGGACAGCCTCCAAAGCCACAAAGAAACCCTGTCCAGGAGAAGCAAAAAATGATTTGATTGCCTAATTATTTTAACTGAATAATTACCTCAACTGTAAATATTATTTATGATATATTCCATTTTAAAAGATATTTAAATTAATATCTAAAACAAAAATGGAAATAATTACCCAAACAAAATATAGCTATTTTTTTCGTGGTAGACTTAACATAAACTGAATTTTTCTTTTATTTTTAACAATGGGCATTTAAACTCAACAAATATTTAGGTGGCTGGGAATTTGGTCCACTTTTCGCTTGATGACATCATAACAATCTTATTTAGTAGTAGGCTTACCATTGCTGTGAAAAGACACCATGAACACAGCAACTTTTCTAAAAGAAAACTTTTTTATGTTGATTTTTCAATTTTAAATTAGAAACATGCTTGTTTTATATCTCAATCCCAGTTCCCTCTCCCTCCAATGTTCCCCTGTCCCCTACCTCATCCCCTTTCTGCGCTCCAGGGAGGGTCAAGCCTTCCATGGGGGATCTTCAAAGTCTGTCATATCATTTGGAGTAGGGCTAGACCCTCCCCCATGTGTCTCGGCTGAGAAAGTACACCTGTATTTGGAATGGGCTCTCAAAGTCCATTTGTATATTAAGGATGAATACTGATCCACTGCTAGAGGGCTCATATGTTGCCCAGGTCTCATAACTGACACCCACCTTAAGGGGCTCTGGATCAGTCCTATGCTGGTTTCCCAGCTTTCAGTCTGGGGTCCATCAGCTCCTACTTGTTCAGGTCAGCTGTTCCTGTCCGTTTTTCCAGGCTTGTCTTGACAGCTTTGCTCATTACTCCTCCCTCTCTGCAACTGGATTACAGGAGTTCAGCTCAGTGTTTACCTGTGGGTGTCTGCTTCTGCTTACATCAGTACTGGATGAGGCCTCTGGGATGGAGTATAAGGTAGTCATCAATATCATTATCGGAGAATGGTATTTAAGGTAGCCTCTTGATTGTTGCTTAGATTGTTAGTTAAAGTCAAACTTGTAAATCTCCCCACATTTCCCTAGTGCCAGATTTATCTTTAAACTTATAATGGCTCCCTCTATTACAGTATCTCTTTTCTTGCTCTCCTCTATTCTTCCCCTGACTCAATCTTCCTGTTCCCTCATGTCTTACTCTCCCTCCAATTCTCCCCTTCTCTTTCTCCTAACTTTCCCTCGCTCCATACTCCCAATTAGCTCAGAAGATCTTGTCCCTTTCCTCTTCTCCAGGGGAACCTGTATGTCTCTCTTAGGGTCCTCCTGTTTCATAGCTTCACTGGCGGTATGGATTGTAGGCTGGTACTCCTTTGTTCTAAATCTAAAATCCATATATGAGGGAGTATATACCATGTTTGTCCTTTTGTGAGTGGGTTACCTCACTCAGGTTGTTTTCTTCTTGTTACATCCATTTGCCTGTGAATCTCAGGATTCCATTTTTTCCCCACTGAGTAGTAAGTACTCCATGGTGTAAATGTAAGACATTTTCTTTATCCATTCTTCAGTTGAGGGGTATCTAGGTTGCTTCCAGGTTCTGCCTATTACAAATAATGCTACAAAGAATGTCATTGTAGGGAAAAGGATCTAGCCAAAGAAACACTCCCTGATCAGAGCCAAAGAGACACACTTTGACCCAGCAACCAGAACCAAAAAAAGTGTACCCTGACTCTGAAACTAGTGCCAATGGAACACACTTTATCCCTACAATCAGAGCCAGTGAAAGAAACACACCCTGGCCCTAAAACTAGAGCCACAAAGCCAAAAGGACCAGTAAAACACATTTTGGCCTTGAAACTAGAACTCAATCTGGCCCTAAGCCCATGCAGAAAACTAACCAACTACTGAACAGAGAGCTAGCCAATCAGTTCAGGGATTCAAATTGAATCAATCCCTGCCCCCTGGAGAAAATATACAAACCCATTGTCTGCATGGAATTAGTGTGTGTGTGAGAGAGAGAACAAAGATATTGAAAGAGCATTGAGTGAAGACCTTCCTATGCTGCTGGAGGGAGAGAGTGGGGGGCAGCAGAAGGGAGCAGCAGAGAGAGGCAGAGCAATGGCTGAAAAGAACCACAGAGAAGAGTAGCAGAACAGCAAAGGCTGAGCCAAGTGGCAACGTTCTAATACTTCTGTCAAGGGAATGTTTTCCTTGACAGAGTAGTACTGGGGCACTGGAGATGAGACAATTTCACAGGAGAAGCCCTATTCTGCCGGAGCAGAGCTGATACACTGGGGAAGCCCCCCTTGAAACAGGGCTGTAAGCTGCTGTGCTTACTGTGTCCTGTGGTATTCCTTGGCTCCAGAGCTCCAAGATACCTTTCAAACTGAGCTATGTAACACTTAGTATCCTGTGACTCCTGAACTCCAGGATATCTGTCCTATCTGAGCTGCCCCAAAGGCTTACAATTCGTTCCAGAATACTTGTCCCATCCAAGCCATCCAAAAAGCCTTACAACAGATGTCTTTGCTCTTTTGGGTGTATGCCTAAGAGTGGAATTGCTGGATCTAGTGGTAGACTGATTCCCATTTCTAAAGGAAAACCTTTAATCAGGGCTGGATTACAAATTCACAGGTTTAGTACATTACTATCATGGCAGGACATGTTTGCCATGTAAGTAGACATGGTGGTGGCAAAGGAGCTGGGTGTCCTACATTTTGATCCATAGGCAGCAGATGTGTCCTACACTAAGTGCAGGTTGAATATATGAGACAACAAAATCTTCCCCAGTGACAAACTTCCTCCAATAAGGCCAAACCTTCTAATAGTGCTACTCCCTAAGACAAGGCATTCAACATATGAGTTTTTTGGGGCCCTTCCTTTTCAAACCACAATGTCATGCAATATTACTTACTAACTACAAGAACATTTTATATAATGCAGCATATATAATTTCACATTTAATTATTGTAATATAACATTAAGTTAACTATATATTACAAGCCTTTGAAACAGAGTCCCTGGAAAGAGATTAGTATGAAAGAGTTAACCTATATCATCTTGAGAGACATTTGCAATGAATGTATACTGTAAATAATTTATTCTCTTTAATTTCACATTTTTCAACATTTTAAATCCCAGTGTTTAAGCTACATTAGAGTTTATCATATTGGAATAAACATGTTCATGGATACACATATATAATATTGAAAATAAAACTCTTTACAATGTGTTTCTGAAGTTAGTAATTTAAAGAAATATTGTTAGTTCTCTAAAGTGGCTATAACTTTGGAAAAGCATATGCAGAAGACTACTGAGGGGTACTTTCAGATTCAGGACAACTCAAAGGCAAAACTTGGTTGTACCCACAGAGGGTTTGTTGTATTATGGTCTTTAGTAATTTCCTTTCCTTTGAAGCAAGGATAGATTGTATACATTCCCTGGCAATTAACAATCAGTTTATTATACATACATCCATTGTCTAGACAAGAGATTTCTAGTGGTGGTTTTCTTCAAGTAATTCCTGAACGTGTTTACTTACCAGCTATGCAAAAGGTATATAACATAACAGAAAAACACTGGGTGGTACATCCTAACTGTCACTACTGCTTCAAACTATCACTATCATACCTTTGGTATTTTAGGTTTTCAGATAAATGTCAAATATTTTTCAGTAGATACTATGCTCAATGCAGATAATATGGACTTGGAAAAACAGAAAAAAATATGTAGGTTTTGATGGGGGAAGTGCTTCTGTGTATGTGTTTGTCTTACTGGATGATAAATAAAATACTGTATGGCCAATGAGTCAGCAAGTTAGGCAGGACTAGGAGTCAAAGAGGATTCTGGGAAATGTAGTAGAGAAGAGGTGATCCAGGCAGGAAGCAACATAGCAAGGAGACTCATATTTAAGCAAGGAGAAACAGGAAGTGTCCCTTTTTCCCCTCCGGTCTTCTTCCAGCGGCACAATGTGATCCACCAGCAAGGAGGGACACCAATGGAAGGTGTCCGATAAGATAAGTCTTATAAATATATACATTTATGATAATTAAGACTGAGCTAACAGATGAGAATCCTAGTCATTGGCCAAGCAGCATTTGTACCTAATATAAGTCTGTGTATTATTTTGTCCATCCACTTTGTGGGCAGAACTCTGGTGGCTTTTGATGGAAAGATTTATTGTAACAAGTTTTAGAAGTAACTTTCAGATAAAAATAATGTAGAAATACCCATATACAAGAAACAAAAATTTTTATGTAACATATATTGTATTTTACATAAATGTTTGCATTTAAGTTTAATAGAACCATAAGTCAAGAGTTAATATATTATTATTACTTCAATTTTGCAAATGAGTTAATCTTATTGGAAATAACATAAGTCTCTGTCTTAGGACAAAAGCCAGTAATATGAAAGAAATCATGATTTCGACCAAGGTCTTCTACCACCAATGATCATGACCATAACTCCTAGAATAGGTTCTGGTTTTGTTGTTGTTGTTGTTGTATTTGTGTTCTCTTTAACGTATGTTTCCCTATTTTTATTTCAACTTCTATGAGTACTTATTATTTTAAGCTGGTCTTGAAATCACAGAGATCCACCTGCATCTGCCTCCCAAGGACTGGGATTAAGGGCATGCACCACCAATGCCCAGCTAAAGTTTAAGTGACTAATAGTCTACTAATGCAGGAAATATCCCAAGAGCTAGTACCAGGACAGCCTCCAAAGACACAGAGAAACCCTGGGTCAGAAAAAAACAAAACAAAACAAAAAACCTTAATCTAATTTTTAATCTAGAGCTCAAGAAGTCTTGCCTTTAATAGAACAAAGTAAGTATACAAAATTTTAACAATTGAAGGAGTACCTTAGTACAATATTTCACTTATGTGAGAGACTGCCATCTGCTATTTGAACACAACATAAAAGAATCTTTAATTGATGTTAACTAAATTCGCCTTGGTATAATCCTGGAAAAGTCCTGCAAATGACGCTCCACAAATGTCTCTGAATGATGGGATTATCTTATTGTGGATCTCTATCACCTGGCATTGTATTAAATCCACTTCTTTCTACAGTGAGGCATGAAATATAATTCAATACACAGAACTCAATCTTCCAGCTCTACCAGTTCATTCTGAGTTTGCTTCTTTTATGAAATATGCAGAATTTGGGAATATGTTGAAATCATTCCTGGATGTACATCCTACTACTTATATACAACTAATAATACAAATGTATATATAATTAATATATTATTAAATATAATATATGCTATTATGCATCTCTATATTTAATAAAATGGGAAGACAATAATATGTAGACAGAGAATTAATATGCAATTGAAATTGTAGTGACATATACTACATATACTACAATGTAACTTTCATGTGAAGAAACTATATCTACATATTTTATTAATGCCACCACCATTTTATTAAGGAATATTTCACAGGAATTTTCTCAAAACAAGTAATTTTTACCATTGTAATACATCATATGAGTTTGAGATCATACAATAAACATGTACAAATTAGCTACAAATGTTTAACCATATAGTAGTCATTATTATCAAAGTCTGAGAAGTTCTTTTTAGCAAGATGTTGGCTATAGTTGAGTTACCCTTTACAGTAATATTAACTGTTTCAGAAATACAGATGTTTAATTACTTGGAAACCTATAAGAATGCTTGTAATATTCAGATCTATATTACACATAGGGAATGTTTACTATGTCTTATCTAAATATGGAACATAGGATCCATTTATAAGATAATATCATCTCCATAAAATATAAAGCCTGTTAATGTACTGTTTTCATATCGGTAGTAAATTCATCATTTTTGTGGATTAACCACAATCACTCTTTCACTGAATTTTTCACAGAGAAAAATAAGCTACACAATTACTAAAGTCAAGGAAACAAGTCATAAAATGTAAAGAGGAGGTAATTTTCAGATATTTTTAAAAAAATAGGAATAAAATTAAAGAGATGAGAGTAAATAAAAACTGGTCTTTCTTTGGAATAAAAATAAACATTTAGAAAATCATAAAGGAGAAAATATTTATTCAATCTCATAACACTTGAAAGCTTTAAATGTGGGGATATTTCTACTATATATTGAATAAGTGATAAGAAATATAAATGTTCATTATTAAAATTAGCAAGTTATAAAACTTAAAATTATTTCTAACATTCTGTTTAAATTTTGTCCTCAAATGAAACTCATAAAAACCTTCAAATTTGTATATAAAGGTTTACTTTGACCTAAAAATGTCAGAGTTTGCAACACAATCATAATTTTTCCTGTCAGTATGTTGTTTAAATATAATTACTCTAAATTTCAAAGGTGCATAGAAGCTTTAACAGGCATAAGCTAATCAACCTTCAGACTGCTTAGCTAGTGCTGACCTTTAAGTGTGTATTCAAATCAATAATGGAATCATAGCACATCATCTCTAGTAGTGCACTGAAAAACATTATAGTTTAACAAGAGAAAATGTACCTGAATAAATGAGCTTTCTATTGTTGTAATGCATTATTTGATTATATTATTATTATTAAAAATTTGAGGCTGCCTATAAATTACATTTATGATAAAGTAAGTTTTATTTGGTTACCAGGCTTGAGATTCACTTGAGATACACATTTTATATATACATATTTTAAAGTAGGTCATTTAATTAAATGGAATTTTAAAATTGTATGTCAAAATACAAATCAAATTCAAACTAACAATTTCCAAAATGTCAATTCTGCCTCTAACACTTAGCCAATTGTAAAATTTTAGACAGCATCATTAAATAGAGTAAAGATCAAATAAATATTATGTTGGCAGCTTCCTCAATGTCAAATTTATAAAACAGATATAAAATACCATACTTATATCTTTCTTCTCTTAATATAATAATCATTAGCATGCTTGCCTCTGTCATCTCTTAAGGTTTATCATTTGTAATGAGTTTCCTGCCTGAGCAGTGCTGGATGTTTGTCATCTTCTTAAATCCATTCTATATACTTAGTCAAAAAGAAAAGACATGAAACAGTTTTACACACTGTTTCCAGGCAGCACTGAGGTTTACAAACACTCTAGTGAATTGAAGAGGACATTCTGAATCTCAAACAATTTTAATGAATTAATTTCTTGTTTCTACAAGCATTTCCTTTTAATATGTTGCTTTAAGTGCTGTTTTTCCTTTTAAAGTTTTTGCTAAGTACTCATTTTAGATGATTTGCAGCTAGAAGCCTTAGATGATGAAGAACACGCCCTCTGGTTATGCAATGCTTAAATATTAAACCTAAAGTCATGTAATATTACAAAGATTGAGCCAGTTATAATTGTGTTCTTAGGAATATATATATATATATGATCTCGCAGTCCACATAGAAAGTAATGGAAGAAGAAAGTTTTTCTTTTTGCCTGTTAACCTTCACTCTTCACTCTGGCTAGTGAGTTCATTTATCCTCTTCCCAGGACACCACTTCAATTGTGTTAGAGCTTAGTATTTTTGTTTGTTTGTTTGTTTTTGGTTTTGTTTTGTTTTTTGGTTTTGTTTTTTTTTTTTTTGGATTCCAAGATATACCAAAACCAGGCAGCCCTGAAGTTTATTATATCACTTCTGTTGCTAGAGAAACTCTACTAATACAGTATATTGTGGTAAATGCTGCACAAAACCTTGCCTGAGAGTTTGTGTCAAGAATATCTCATTCTCACAATATCTAGGGATGGAACCATTTTTCTAACATTAGGACCCAGCTGTGAGAAAACTTGCTTTCTTTCTTTTATCCTGTATTTCATGAATCTCAGAAAACAAAGCTCCCCTACTCCACCAGCAGGCTCTCATTTTATTTGTATTTCACTGTTCAGCTCTAATTGAGAGAACCCCCTGAATCTCACTTTTCCCACATTACCCTCATTGACTATCCTTGCAGTGTTGATCTCAGTCGAATTTTTTTTAAAGGTTTACTTAGGACATGATTATTTTACTTCTGAGAGAGTTCTGGTTTTTGTTATTTTCTTTTCTAAGTTAACAAATTACATTTAGTACTTTTTAATTTAGGCTAGTTTTGCATACTGCTTAGAAGAAATGCAGTGGGATTTCTCATGTGAATATTTACATTTTTGGGTTTTCTGGGAAAATGTATAATTATATTTTGAAAAATTTCTAGGATAATTTGTAGACTCAGGTTTAATCTAGTCCCACTAAAAGGTACATATTTTGAAGACATATAGTCACTATCCTCTAGCAGTTTGTATCATTTCCAAGTAATGTAGAGATTGAGGTGGCATTGCAGTAACGGGAATAATGAAGAGGCTTTATATGTGAAAAACAGTTTTTTTGTGTGTGTGCCTGTGTCTCTGTTTATGTTCATATGTGTGTGAAAGTCAAAACCAGTCTCAGATGTCTTCTTCAATTGCTCTATAATATTTTTTTGAGACAGAGCTCCTCATTATGACCTACAGATCACACATTTGCCTGTGCTGCATGAGCATTGAGGGTCAAGGATCCATCTGTCTCTGCTTTCTCAGCACCATCTCAAATTGTGAAGCAACAGAACAACCTCTGTACATAGATGCAAGACATCAAACTTCGGTCCTCATGTTTGCATGGAAAGTATTTACTAACTGAGATGTCTACCTAGATCCATGATTTATAACAAATCTTTAAACTTAAATTTTATTTTTCTTTTAAAGTACATTCTTGGGAATCTTGTCATTCTGTTAATAACTTTTCTATATGCATTAAATAGCCTAATATCTTGTGCATTCTTCATAGCTTATGAATTCTTTATTCTTTCTTGCTTATGCTGTGGGTGTGTCAAAAGAAAGAAATCACAATTTAATAATGCATTTTGATAATTTAACAAGTAGGACTGAACTGAGAACCAAAAACCACTGAAAATTATGCTACTAGCATATACTAACCAAAAAGCAGGGAAGTAAAATATGGAAATTTCTTACTTGTTTCAGGAACACACGTGCTGTTTTTGATATTTTATGATCAATTGGAAGCCTATGATTGGCTTAAGTTTGGTTACTTGGAATTGGCTGAGACAAGTCTACCCTACCCAAAACACATGGTCCTAAATTAGGTTTCATTTTGTTTATTTGCTTTTAGGTTGGTGTTATGAGGTAGGAAGTTAGAACATATTGACAAACCAATGTCAATAGATGCTTATTAATTTAGTATGTGGACTGACACTTCTAGAATTTGATAGTTGAGGAGAGTTAAGGGATGAGAGAACTCTAGGGATTAAATTTCTTTTTGAAAAATATTGGTCACTTGTCTTCAGGAAATGAATAAAATAGTGACATTAAAGATGGGAACAATAAGTCAGTTTCAATCAATAGTTCAGAGGTAGAATTTGCGTAAGTCTTTCACTATCTGGTAACTTTTCATCCTGCTAGACATAGAGACATCTAGTTTTATAGTATGACAAAATTAAAATAGAATGTCAATTATCATGTATGTCTTTCCTGCTAACATTGCTAATTCTCCAGTATCACTTTGAGAAATGATGAAGCTATTGACATGAATTATAATCCTTATTGATATGAAATTAGTGTTACAAAAGATACATTTCTAATAGTATATATGGTCTCTTTATGAAGACATTGAATTGACTAACCCACAATATTTCTGCTTAGAAATTGCCCTGAAATGTGGAAAACAAACATAGAACACTTTTAAAATGAGAATTAATCTTCGTAGAAAAATAAATTCAACTTAAGGAAGAAAAAGTAAAATCACCTTGAGGGGGATAGTAATGAGTAAAACTTAACAAATAACACATTCTTCCATGCATATATCATACTTTCTAATTGAGTGTCACAATAACACTCACTTTTTTCTGTAAGCAACTAGGTAATAAACATTTTAAAGTTTATAAACATGTACTTGCTCTACAAAAAAATGGTATTAAAACAATGAAATTGTGTCATCTTTTAATGTCAGAAGAAATACCAAAAAAATTTCACTAACATGAGCTATATAACAACAGAACAGACATGCAAATGTGGATGAGTCCATGAGACCTCAGAACTAAAGAAAGAACATCACATGAAGAAATACTAAAAATGTGAGAAATAATCTTCCCCAGGGAAGAACACAACAATTGGTTAGAAAACAATGGATGGTCAACCCTGAAAATATGCATACAATAACATAATACACACAAAACACATTTATTTAGGAATGTATATGTACGTACATATTTCAATAAGAACTGGAACTGAGATGAATTTAGCTTTAAAAATATTTATTGTTTAGACTCTAAGTAGAAGAATCAATAGGAAATTCCTAAGCATACTAGATTAAACTTAGATAGCATACTCTCTTGTTTACTTACATACCTATTGCAAGTGAAATGGTTTAATCTTTACCATAAATTTAATTTTTAATAAACATTTCAAATTAAAACTATAATAAGATGAAAGAAAAACTATCATGTTAATTTTAGACACATTGGACATAGCAACCCAACATGAGGAAAAGAGTATACAGATTAGGCACAAGAGTGTGAGAGTCTCTGTTTCCCATGGTCAGGAGTCCCATAAATATACTAAGTGAATAGCTATAATATACATGCAGATGATGAGTTGCAGAACCCTGTAAACCCTGTGCCTGATGTTTCAGTCTCCTTGAGCACCCTTGTGCCTTCTTAATTTGAGTTAGAGGCTCTCATTCTCCTTGTGTAGTCTATCCCCTTGGCTCTTACAATATTTCTGCCTCCTCTTTTGTAAGATTCTTTAATCTGACAGTGGAAGGAATCAATGGAGACCTCCAATTTAGATACTCTCTCTGTATATTATCTGTCACCCTTAATAAAAATAAATAAAAATTTTAAACCATTTCTCCAGTATATAGGTGTTAAATTAGTAAATGTTTTCCACTGAAATTCATGTGTAGTTTGGAGTGAAAACTCAAACAGCCACTTTGGAAATCAGTATTGTGGTTCCTCAAGAAAATGGTAATCAGTATACCACAAGATCCAGCAATTCCACTGTTAGGCATACACCGAAAACATGCACATTCATACAAGGACATCTGCTCAACCATGTTCACAGCAGCATTATTTGTAACAGCCAGAACCTGGAAGCAACCTAAATGCTCCTCAAGTGAAGAATGGATGAAGAAAATGTGGTACATTTACACCATGGAATACTTACTACTCAGTGGAAACAAACAAACAAAACAACAAACAAAAACAATGGAGTCTTTAAATGTGCAGTCAAATGGATGGAACTTGAGAAACTTGAGTAACCAAGTCACAAAAAGACAAACATGGTATGTACTCCCTCAAACATGGATTTTAGAAATAGAGCAAAGGAGTCACAGCCTACAATCCACACTGCCAGATAAACTAGGAAACAAGGGGGACCCTAAGAGAGACATGCATTGTCCGCTGGAGAAGGGGAAAGGGACAAGAGCTCCTGAGCAAACTGGGAGCATGGGGGGAGGGGAGAGGAAGTTAGGAGAAAGAGAAAGGGAGAAGTGGAGGGAGAGTAAGACATGAAGGAGCAGGAAGATTGAGTCAGGGGAAGGATAGAGGAGAGCAAGAAAAGAGATATTATAATAGAGGGAGCCATTATAGGTTTAAAGAGAAATATGGCACTAGGGAAATGTCCAGAGATCTACAAGGATGATCCCAACTAACAATCTAAGCAATAGTGCAGATGCTACCTTAAATGTCCTTCTCCAATAATAAGATTGATGACTACCTTATATGCTACCCTAGAGCTTTCATCCAGAAGCTGATGGAGGGAGAAGCTGACAAACATAAGTAACCACTGAGCTGAACTCCTGGAATCCAGCTGCAGAGAAGGAAGAGTGATCATCAAAGGGGTCAAGACCAGCCTGTAGAAACCCACAGAAACAGCTGACCTGAACAAGTGGGAGCTCGTGGACCCCAGACTGATAGCTGGAAAACCAGCATAGACTGATCCAGACCCCCTGAAGGTGGGTGTCAGTTAGGAGACCTGGGCAATCTATGAGGCCTCTGGTAATGGATCAGTATTTATCCCTAGTATACACATGGACTTTGAGAGCCCATTCCACATACAGGGATACTCTTCAACCTAGACACACGGGGGAGGGTATAGGCCCTACTCCAAATGATATGACAGATTTTGAAGATCCCCTATGGAAGCTCTCACTCTCCCTGGGGAGCAGAAAAGATATAGGACTGGGTGGGGGGCAGGGGAGGAGTGGAGGGAGAGAGAACTGGGATTGACATGTAAAACAAGCTTATTTCTAGTTTTTTAAAAAAACACCATGTAAAAAAATAAGTTATTTTTTTCAGAGATGCCTCTTTCCTTTTATTTTGATTTTTTTTTAATTGATGGACATTGAACTTCATGAAGCATCTCTTCCTCCATTCATCAAATATGTTCAAAACTTTATGTACTAAGATAAACATTTCAGCAATTTGATATAGTAATTTCTATTAGATTTGTGTGGCTTTAAAAGTATAAAACTATACACAAGTGCATTAATACTTCTCTCTCAAATGGAGCATGAGTGATCCACCCATGAATATAGCCTACTTTGTAACTACTTCAATCAGTAAATAAAGTTAAAGTGTAACTCTTAAATCTGCTGCCCTAGATGTGGATAAAAATCCCACTTCAGGCCTACTATCAGGAATACTATGTTTTAGATTTTTTATTTTATTTACTTATTTTAATTCATATTACATTTCCCACAGTTTTCTATCTCTCTCCTCCTCCTGCTTCTGCACCCACCTTCTCACATCCTATCTCCCATCCACTCTCCAGAAAGGATAAGGCATGCCATGGGAGACGATTAAGCCTTGACATATCAATTTGAGTTAAGACCATGCCCCTCCCCCTGCATCAATATTTAGCCAGGTATCTCACCATAGGGGGCTCCAAAAAGCCAGATCACCAGGTATAGATCCTGGCCCCACTGCTAGGGGATGGGGTTCTAATAAATAGTCCAAGCCAGTGTCCAGTGCCAAACTTTGAGACAAATGTCTATTGTCAGTAGACTGGCTAGCAAAGAATTGGCATTCTTTCATAGGATTCTTTGTGTGGCAACCTAGGTTGGACATCTGCAACTCTGACCTTGTGCATATCTGTTAAATATTAAACTTATGATCCTGGGGAGATATTATTATTTTCTGATATTAGTCTGGTAAAAGGAACAAAGCAGCTGTTGTTTTGTTCTGTGTACAGTCCTCACAGAAAAATAATTCTAGTTATAAGGCATGTCATCTTCTTGATCATCCACAGATATATGTGCCCCATAAGATTCTGCTGGTTATACTTGCATCTGTAGTTCCTGTTCATTTACCCAGATTTTCCATTTCCAAAATTCCCTCAGTGTGTGTTTTCTTTATTGCCTCTACATATTGCTCTTTTGATTGTTGAATGTATTCTTATACTATCATCTACTCATCTTTTCCTCCAATTGATGCAGGTGGTGCCTGTGTCTACCAAACTTTAGTTGACTGGGTGCTAGAGCTGCAATGGGTGGAGAACTGGAACAGGATGTACCCCAGGTCCTAGAGAGTGGGGCTGTCCAGGTGGTGTAAGCAGTGTTTATGTCCACAGGGCTGTTGATGCTATGGGTTATTGTTGGTCTGAATTAAGGGGGATAATGGGTTCCATGGGTTTGTGGCGTGGAGTGGGACTTGTAGGCTTCAGAATCCAATATGTAACAGGTTCATGGTACAGCCTGCCCACAGAAATATTTGCTGCTGACAGGCTGCAGGGGTTGTGATGGGAGGGGAATGGGCACTGGATGTCCCAGGTGTCCTAGGGCCTATCCCATCAAAGTTGGACAAGAGAAACCATCATAGGGGAAGGCACAAGATTCAAAGGACCTGGCAGAGTCCTATGTAGGCTATGTGTGCTGCGTCCGTGAGTTCATATCAGCTTTGCTCATATTCACTGAACAAATGACTAGATACAATTCTGCAAGTAATCATATTTTTACTGTTTCAATTAGGTTTGTCACTGTTAATTACATTTTCTAAAAGGTGTGTCTTTAAAATAATTACTTTTTATTAGATACCAAATTTATTTGTAGATATCACAAACACACAAAATGCCAACAGTTTAACATTTTGCTATTTGACAGATTTTCTTTTCACAGTATTAAAAAAAACAACAACATGTACCTTTAAGAAATTGATTGATATAGAGAAACCCATGTCATGTGAGAATTAAAAAGTAAAATGAAAAGGTGAAATAGCATATCAACTTTCCCTAAATTAAGAATTATTTAACAATAGTTTTTGCATTCCAAACAGACCAATAATAATGTATCAAAGCATACATTGACATTACATTTTTGAATACAAACATGTTTATTTTTCTGAAATTTTGTAATAAGGTGCAGTAATACAAATTTGGTAATATCAATGTATTTTAAGTTTTAAGAATTGTTGCTTCATCTTCTACCTTTGCTACTGCTGTATTTGAAAATTTGAGAGGGGAAAATTTATTTAAAGATTATGTAGAAGTACATAATGAGAAAAAATAAATATAAGTAAATGACACAAAATATGTGTCTTTAGATGCTTTGCTACTAATGTAATTTAAGTTTCCTGATTATAATTACATTCATGTGGGTAAAACTATTCACATTTAAAATGCATCCTTGTTTGGGGAAGTATTTAAAATCTTTTCATAGCTATCTATTTAGCACTCTAAACCCATCCAACATTAGTGTCTTCACCCTTTGTTCTCTATTGTTAAGATTTGTCATTCAAAAAATTATCATGAATTTAGTTCATTGAGAAATTGCATATTGTTTACTCTTTATACAAAAGAATTTGCTATTGCAATTTTGAAAGACATCTATCCTATTATTATTCCTACAGCCTGGCAACAATGATGGTTATAACCTTTGCTCCCTCTTGACAGCTATAATTGTGTAGCATGATGTTTCACCCTCTCAATTGTTTAATATCTGCCTTTCAATAGAAATAGGCAACAGAGTACACATCTCAGAATACACTCAAGTTGGGGAATCATACCAGTTCTTACTTGTACTCTTCATTTGAGTGGATTCAATAATAATAATAATCAAGTATTTCTAAACTCAACATTGATAGCATAAAGTCATAGTTCACATAGAAAAGCTGAGATATAAGTTGAGAGTAAATACCTACTTTGGCATATGCCTCACATATACCTAGTTATAAAAAATCAATTTCAAACATGAAAGAAATCTTCATAGAATAAATTTAGATAGAAAATACAAATGTATATTAAAAGAGTTTATGGACTGTGTAGGATAACAAATTAACTTCTCTTAGTTTATAGTGATGACACAAGTAATATTTGGATCACCATATTCTGTCCCTGTGTTACATCCATTTTCTATTGATGCATTATTAGAAGGAAAATAATTTTATTTATTAGATAGCCATTTTATTGACTTTTGTAAATTATCTAGATGATCTATGATGAGGTAATTGATTTGTCAGATTTTGTTAGGAAATCAATTAATAAAATCAACACATTTTTCATGGTATAATTACAATCACAATGGGCTCTCAGATGACATCAAAAATTTAATAATTGAACACACTTATTATTATATAATTCAATATAATTATTAGTAACAATCATTTTATTTCTTATACATTAGAAAGTTTAAATACTGACTCATGTGTAAATTTTAACTTTAAAATTGTCTTGCTTTTTTCTAGTATGTGTTTTCTCATTGTCTTACACAGCCTAAATACATACCTTCTAGTTTTATTATGGTTACATAAATGATGGTCTATGACATGGGTGCAATGGTACACAATTGTGATCCCAACACATGGGTAGTAGAGAAATAAGGATCTTATGTTCAAAGTCAGCCTCAGCTGCGAACGCAAGACAGAGCCAGAAAAATATTATATGAGATGTGTTTCATAAAAAAGGCAAAAAAATCAAGTGATCTATTAGCATTGTTGAAATATATTCCTCATCAGTATCTTATGATAATTTGTAGGTTCTGTGATAATTTTAAAAACCTTATTTCCTATGAGAGGAAGAATTGTTCTACATATTACACTCTCAATTTTTATAATATTTGTGCAATTTACCACTGGAATAATAGCAATAATCTTATATGCTTTGTCTGTAATAACCACCAACATACATCAGCTGGTAGACTCCTCTCCAATTATACTACAATATGTTACATTTCAAGAGATATAAACATCCATGAGACACTCCTATTCATTGAATAGTCACTGATATTTGGAGGATTCTTTAAATAATATATTTTATTTAAGCCTTAATGATTCAATATACAATAACTGATTTAATCTATACTTTATCAGCACATATGTTTGTTAGAAAACAGAAACACTAAACTCATAAAATGATATTCAACTAGTTGAAATATAGTATATAGTATGAATTAAAAGAATTAACTTCCATAATCTTTTTATCTTATGTAACCACTCTCTAATTGTAGGGGAAATGAAGGTAATTTTGGTAACGTCTTACAGTGATATGGAGATAGTCCAAAATATAATAAACAAATGCACACTCCCAGTATATATGTAAACACACATACACACACACACACACACACACACACACACACACACACACACATATATATATATATATATATATATAGTATCAAATAAAATGTTCAGTGTAATCAGTATAATGTATGGTTATCCCACTAAAATTTGTTGATTATTGGGTCTCATAGACATCCCTTCAAACAGTACAAGCCATTGTCATTTCACTTGCTTACTGTCTAGAAGTTGATGCTAATAGTATATGCTATAGACACTGTATATTTTAGTGACAATCTGTGGAGAAATAAAGCTGAGATTGACCTGGAATTTTAAGTTTTATTAGTTGGCTTTCATCACCTTAGAAGTCTTAGGCACATAGTCAGGATAGAAGAATCATTAATGGCATATTCAGCAATAAAGACCATCATCTACAATGATAACAGATCTGGTAGAATACATAGTCAGTTGTCCATTAATGGCATGATGTTTATGAATATCCTTGTCCAGTTAATTGGCCCAAAATAGGAAAACAAACAATAAAAACTGTGGCTAACCAGGATATAAGTCATTGAGGAGAATATGATAGCATTATTTTCTTAAATTGACTTACTAATAAACTGTTCCCTAAATTCCTTACTCCATATCATATAGTGCTTCTTTCAGCCCTCAGTGATAGTATACATAAGACCTGCATAAGATCAAGATAGCCAAGTACCAGCATGTAAGGAAGAAGAGATCATGATGACCCAACCTTAGCTAAGTAATGTGTGCAACTGATGGCTATGGGGAGTTTGTTTCCTTCAGAGATGTAGCCCCTTAGAGGCTACACTGGTATTGCCTTACCCGCAAACTCATAGAGTTTGCACTAAGTGGATTCAGCCGTTTTATAGAGGTTATGAGGATGGGAGGGACAAATGTGTTTTAAGGATATGTAGCAATTAGAGAAGAGGGACTAGAGTGTTGTTTTGATCAAAACACATTATAGCATATACATTTTCCATTCCTGGCTCAATAGTATCACTGTGTTCAGAATAATAATAATACATACTGAATAACACTTTTGTATTTATGAAAATGAAATAAATTTAATCATTTTAGTGTAAACCTTTTTAGGTATAAGTTGTTAGTTTATAAATATTATTTTAATTTGTAATTACCATAGTGTAATGTATGAGTATAATGTCTCAGAAAAACTGTGGCTTTCATACTTAGCTTATAAACTTATGAGATATCATTAACTTTTTAAAATATTCATTACAACCTCCTCAGATCTTTCACTACACTAACTCAAAAGGTAAACAAATGCAACATTTTATCAAACAAATATAGTTTATGAAGAAAAGGCTGGTTGTGGTTTACTGAATTGTCAAGACAGTGAACCAGTGTCCCAACAGTCATAATTTCAGTACACTCCTTTGTAGCATTTATGCTGCACATCATGTTTTGTAATGGTTGTGATTTTAAAGTTTTCTGGAATGGAACATTTATCAATTGATAATTTGAAAGTTTGTGTCACATCAGTGATTCTATTTTCACTTTAGTAAGACATCATTGTTAGAGAGCCAAACGATTTCTGTACAGTTGCATCAGTCGTGGAATGACAAATTGTTCATCTCACCCATAAAGCAACCTCATGTTGTCCACAAGGCAGGGAGTGAAAATGGTACTGTAAGCCTTGAGGGATATGCTGTAGATATCAATCTTCAAGTGTATTCTTCTTGTGATAAATACTGACTTCATCACAGATTAGTCTTTCTACTTACAACTTTTAGGACAGTAGTCCCTTTGGTCATTATGTCATTTCTTGATTTAAAAAGGGTATTCATGTAACATTATTACTTTTCTCAAATCACTCAGATTCTTTTATTTTCACATTCAAGTGCCATGCAATTCCACATTGCACATAGCATCACTGTGTAGAATCATCCACTTCATCCTTAGGTCTAAAATAATCTCAGTGACTTGAGACCTCCAGTTACCATGAAGATATCATAAATTACTAAGATTATCTATTGGTTTATGCCTATATAGAATGTAGGTTGCAAAATTTGTTAATGGATATATAGTACATTTTTTTCCCAGAATACCATCCCATGATTATTATTTGCTATGTTGCTAATTTTAAAGCAAGGCTAGCAAAAATAAAATGCATGTTTGTGGTTAAAAATAAATGTTGTGCTTATAAAATGATGAGAAATTTAAAAGAGTAAAAATATAACTGGAAAAGTAAATGGAAAAATACAAAGTCAGGACAATTTCATTAACCCAAACAAACTACAATATATCAGGGAGTTTGACAAGGAAGTGAGAGATTAACTAAAAAATAAGCAATAATCCATAATAAAAATGCAAATATGATGCTTTACAAAGTGAAATGACTACTCGGTAACTATAAAATGAATGTGGGATAAGACATTATTATTTGCAAAGAGCAGGCCTACACAATGTGAGGGAAGTTCTCACAATCTAGAAGTTAGTCTTTGTGCTCCAACTGATGCTCTTCACAAATCCGACCAATCCCAAAATGTCTGATTATGCTCCAGAGTCACAGTTATTTAATGCTAATGCTTAATTGTAACAACCTACAAAATCTCCATTATACCTCAGTTTCTTATATATTTGAATAAGTTAGGTGTTAATTATACATTAATTTTACTTTAAAATGTAATGATTTATTAAATACCAAAAGTACATCATCTTCAGACATATACATTTATGGGAAAATGACTGTGGCCTTTAAACTATTAAAATAGAATTTTATTTATGGACATGTAACTATACAAAAGTTTTATATGTATATTTTATATTACATTACATATTTGAAATAAAAGTATTATATAATAGTTATTTATTTTGAAATTGATTAATTAATGTCATTCTATTCTTTAACAGTTTCATAATATATATATATATATATATATATATATATATATATTTTACTGTATTCTAATTACTTTCATCCCAATCCTCTTTAGTATCCCTTCAATGCACTGTTAATATCTCCCCCTTGCTTTCATATTAATGCGTTTTATTTTATTTTGTAGTCAGTTGAGTCTTACTAGGGCTGTCTGTGTGAATATGAATCTTTACTATCCAGTTGACTTGGTGAGCTCACAAGAACTGAAGTCAATGACTCTACATCCTCAGAAATTTCATCTGAGAGATAGCACTTAATGAGCTTTTCTACATCTATGACTTATGGTTTGACATTTCAAGTCCTGTGCAAACCTAATGCAGACAAGCTCAGCTTCCATCAGTTCAAAATTTCTGTGGATGTGTCAGCCTGAAAAGATGACATCTCAATGCCATCCCTTTGGTTTTCTAGTTTTCACATTTTTTTCTGCCCATACCACTGATTTCTCTCAGACTCTTAGAAGTATTGACATAAATGTCTCATTTTAGGACTAAGTGCTCAACAATCACTTCTTCTTGGCACAGTTAACACCCAGAAATACCGGCCTTCACAGCTTTTATTCTAAAGAAAACCTTTTATTATTAAGTTTCTGAGTTGTATGTGTCTATGGGTATAAACATTAATTTTTAAAAACTGCTTAATAGTTTATCAGTTTATGCAAAATAGTATCAAGTTCCACTTAGGGTTCAAAACATCTCCAGCCATGGTAACTGACTGATTGTAAATTACCAAGATTTAATTACCACCTATGCAGCAGGCATCAAACATAAGCTGAGGACTGTTGGTTGTCTCCATAACAATTTTGAAACTATTTCAGCAGTAGTGAGATGTTGCCTTTGGAGTTGGAATTGTACTTCATACTGTTAACATGTGGGTAAGACTGCTAGTCTTTTCTCCCTACAAACTTACATAGCAGCTTCTGCCTTTGCAAAAGCTAGCCAACAGGGAGGATGCTTCTAGTGCACTGCAAGTTTAAGTGTCTATATATCACAATATGTCTAGTTCCTACAGCAATAAGCTCTTATTCTTACCCCATTGTTCTTGTGAGTGACCTAAAAGTCTGACAAGAGTACAGTTGCTTATTAGGAGACAACCCACTTTTGGTACTAGGATGTATGTTTAATAACTGTAGAGATGTTTGAATGAGAATTTTCTCAATAGTCTTTATTGATTGTTGTAATTTTTAGATTGAATTATTGGTTCCAAGTTGGTGAAATTTGGGGGGAAGAATTAGGAGGTATGTACTTCTTAGAGTAGGTGTTTCTTTGTTGGATAAAATGTGTCACTGGGGGTATCTTTGGGGTTTTAAAAGCCCACATTTGGCCCTGCTTCATCCCTCTTCCCCCCAGCTACTTCTCAGTACCACATTTTTCTGATCATGGATTTACCTTTTGAATCTTTAAACAAGCACCCATTCAAATGATTTCTTTTATAAACTGCCTTTAATAGGAATTGAACAATAACTTAGATAGTACCTATGCTCTCTAGTAGCAGCATGTTCCTTCCGCATAAAGTAGCTGTTATTTGTCTTTATACATATATTTTAAATAGACTTACAAAACACAAGTTTTCCTTGTGCCTTTTCTATTCACCCTACATTTTGGTTAACCCTTCCAATACTATTCATCCTCAAACATTTGCAAAGTGATATCACTCTCCCCTACTTTACTTATGCTCTTGTCATTGTCATCAAATACCCTGACAAAAGCAATTTAAGTGGAGAGGATTGTGATAGCTCACAGTTCTCAGTTATGGATCTCTTTTCTACTCTTACAGAGCTGGATTCACTCCCTAATGAATAGTGGCAACCACTTTGGGTGTGTTTTCCCATTCCTATTAAAATATCAAGATAACCCTCTCCATATATGCCCTATCTGTTCTAGAAAATGCCTCACTGAGAACTTCTTGATTTATATTAGATATGCAAAGTTAAAATTTGAAATAACAACCACATTTACTTTATAATATCCTGCTCCCAAAAGGTGCCAAACCCCAAGGTTATTTCCAGTTTTGGTTTGTATGTAAGTTCTCATAGTTAACATGCACATTTAAATATTTGAAGCTAAACTCAACATATAACACATAATCTTCAGCATTTCTTTTTGGACATGGCTATCTCAATGAAAGAAGAGTGTCCCAGAGACATCTGTTTACTACAAGTTCCCAATTTCAGGTTTTATTTACAGATGAAAAATTCTATTATGTAAGCATATCACATTTTCTATGTCAATTAATAAGTTCATGGTTATCTAGGCAGATTCTGTTTCTTGATATTATGAATAGTCCAATGATGAACACTGATGTATAAGCATCTATAGAAGGATACAGAGTCCTGTGGAAATATGCTCAGGAGAGATATGACCAAGGCATATGGAAGTTCTATTTTTAAGTTTGAAGAAAACTTTGTTTCCATATCCTACTATGGAATGCTTCACAGATTTACAATTCATCCTTGTGAAGGGGACATGCTAGTTTTATTTGTATTTTTGCAAATTTTGTATGTGAGTTTCCAAAACAAGCACAATTATTGGTTGTCCTTAACCATAATTGTAGTTGGGACTATAGATTTCTTAAGCATTGGTGGTGCATGCCTTTAATCCCAGCACTCTGGAGACAGAGTCAGGCAGAGCTCTGTGAGATCGAGGCCAGACTGGTCTCCAGAGCGAGTGCCAGGATAGGCTCCAAAGCCACACAGAGAAACCCTGTCTCGAAAAACCAAAAAAAAAAAAAATCAAATGAAAGTAGTAATATAAAGAGCTCAGAAATTTAACTGTAAGAAGTTGAGATTGAGGGAGATTTAAAAGTTATACATATACATATACATATACATATACATATATGTATCAAACTACTAATGAAGGAGCAAAGAATTTGAAACACAACCTCGAATCATGCATAGGAAGTTTGGAAGGAGAAAGGAGGGATGTGATGTAATTATATTGTGATCTCAAAAGTAAAAGAAATAGTTGCACATAATTTTCCTTTTCTAAATAATTACTGTAATTGCTTCACAGATGATTGTGACAAACCAGGAGTATATAAGGCTATTAGAGTTTGGTTGAGGCATGATCTGGACAAATGGCTTGTATTTTCAAAGAAACAAAATTACCAAAACAAAAATTAACAAACTAATTTTCAAGAATTTGTCCCTGTAGAAAACCAAGAATCACTCATACAAATTTATTTGACTAAAATATCTTTGAAAAACAACCATCATTTTGTTTTCTAATTTCTTTTGGAAACATAATTTATAAGCACATTTAGGGAGTAATTATAAAGTAAGATTATTGATTTTACATCATCAGTCCAGAATTAAAAAGCTTTATTGAATACTGAAAGGTAGTAGAAAAACTAGTTAAACATTTTCTCATGATTTAAACACATGCCAATGCTAGATTTAAAGAGATTCCGGGAAGCGGTTGTCTCATATGGCATTCATTCATCATTTGTTAAGCATTTGTTAAACTCATAGTCAGTTGTAATAGAATTACTCCTAAAGACTGGATAGACTTGTTAATGTTATCTTAGAACCTATTCCACAATTAAAACATGGTACCTACCTGGTTCAGAGAAGAGGGTTAAAAAAAAAAAAGAAGCTTGATTAATCTATGCATCTGCTTTTTCTGTTTTTCAAGGAAGTATATTAATCCCATTTCATTTGAATTTCTGATGGCAAAAAGGTGTGACAATAAGATTAGTATTGATCAAGGAAGATCTACTTGATAGATGGTTCAATCAGAGTGGCCACCCCTAAACACATGAACAGAAAGGGAATACTAAAAGGCTTCATCTAGACATATGTCTATATTATGCAACAAAGATAATTAAAGAGTTCACAAGCTGGAGATGTAGGGTGCACTTTGAAGAATTGGACATAGGAGAGGGAAGAGTGGGATGATGAAAACAGACTAATATAGGAAATTTTCCTAAAACATAAAAAGAATACTGAGTAAAACTTCTAAGAATCACTATCACAATTTACAATATAAAATATGCATCTTTAAAAACCTTGATACAGTACACCAGACACTGAAATTTGAGACATCTTGTATTCAGCATTTTTAGTTTAGATTATTTAGAAACAATCTTATTTCACATATCAATCCCCCCCATTCCCTCACTCTCCCATCCCAGAATTCTCCCTACTGACTCTCCAACCCACCTCACATTCACTTCCCAAGGATAGTGAGGCCTGCCATGGGGCATCATGAAAGACTATCACATCATTTGGGTGAGGGCCTAGGCATTCCTTTGTGTATATGGGCTGCAATAATATCCCTCCATAGGGAATGGGTTCCCAAAGTCCATTTGTGTACCAGGGATAGACAGTGGCTACACTGTTAGAATTTCCATAGACTAACCAGGTGACCTAGCTGACATCCACATTCAGAGGGCTTGGTTCAGTATAATACTGGTACCTCAGGTTTACCACTGGGGTCTCTGTGCTCTCACTAGGTCAGGTCAACTGTTTCTGTGGGTTTCTCCAGCACAGTCTTGGCTCCTTTGCTCATCCCTACTGCCTTTCCACAACTAGATTCCAAGAGTATGGTTCAGTGCTTAACTCTGGGTACCTTCTTCCATCAGATGCTGGATGAAGGCTCTAGAATGAAAATTAAGGTAGTCAGCAGTCTCATTAAAGGGGAAGGGCATCAAAGGCAGCCTCTCCACTACTGCTAGTTTCTAACTTGGTGTCAAATTTTTGTGGGTCTCTGGACATTTCACTTGTGCCAGATTTCTCTTTAAACCTATACTGTCTCCCTCTATTAAAGTATCTCTTTTGTTGCTCTCCTCTATTCTTCCCCTGTCTCGGTTTTCCTGATCCCTTGTTTTCTTCCCCCTTCTCTTTTCCCCTTCTCTTTTTCCTACTTCCCTCCCTTCTTCCCCCATGCTCCCAATTTTCTCAGGGGATTGTTACAATAAATCTTTCTGCCAAAAGCCGCCTGAGCCCCACTGCGATGTATCAGCTTTATGACAGCTGCCTGCCCGAGTTAGGGCCCAAATGAATACACAAAAACTTGTATTAGGTTCAATGCTGCTTGGCCAATGACTAGGATTCTCATCTGTTACTTCAGTCTTAACTATCATAAACCTATATATTTTATAAGACTTATCTTATTGGATGCCTTATTGGCCTCCCTCCTTGTCGGTGGCTCACATCCTGCTGCTGGAGGAGGCAAACCGGAAAAAAAGGGCCCTTCCTGTTTCTCCTTTGATTAAATATCAGTCTCCTTGCTATGTCACTTCCTGCCTGGATCAGCACTTCTCCACTACAGTTCCCAGAATCCTCTTTGACTCTTAGTCCCATCTACTTGGTGTCTCATTGGCCAAACAGTATTTTATTTAACAATCAATAAGATAACCATACACAGTACATTCCCCATCAGGGGTTCTTGCCCATTTTTCCTTTGTGTTGCCGTGACTGTCTATGCTGGAAAGGATGTGGAGAAAGAGGAATACTCCTCCATTGCTGGTGGGAGTTCAAACTTGTGTGGCCATTTTGGAAATCAGTATGGCAGTTTATCAGAAAATGGAAATCAGTCTACCTCAAGATCCAGCAATTCCACTCTTGGGCATATACCCAAAGAATGTACATTCATACAACAAGGACAGATGTGCAACCATGTTCATAGCTGCATTGTTTGCAATAGCCAGAACCTGGAAGCAACCTAGATGCCCCTCAACTGAAGAATGGTTAGAGAAATGTGGTAAATTTACACAATGGAGTATTAGCAGAAAAAAAATGAAATATTGAAATTCTAAGCCAAATTGTTAGAACTAGAAGAATGCATCCTAAGTGAGGTAACCTGTTGGGACCCAGCCCCCACAGGGTCTCTGTGAGTTGTTTTCCAGTATAACTCTGGTACCTCTTGTTTTTCTAAGCCTCGCCCACTAACATCCTGTTACAAACCTTTCTTATTATTGAAACATTATGCCTTGTCCCCATGCCCTTCTTGTTTCATGAGCTGTGGGTGGTTGTTTGGTTTCCTTGTTTATGATGGGGCATGGGAGTGCATTCTTCTAGAAGGTGATGTTTTTCCATCTCCTCTTATATATAAGCTTATATATATGGCATTTGCTTCTACTGAATGACCCGAGTTGTGTCCTTCTTAATCCGCAGACTCTTGCCTGGTTTGGTTCTTTGGTCTCTGGTGCTGGCACCGATGATAGTAACCTAATCACAGAAAGACAAACATAGTATATGCTCAATCATATATGGATATTAGACACAGAGCAAAGTACTACTATCCTATAATCCACACCACCACAGAAACTAGTATTCAGAATTTTTAATCTACATTTTGCTATTAATTTCAAATATGACTGCTAATTTATTTTTATATTTAAAATTTATATTTTACTTAAATATATGTATTTCTGTGTAAGTTTGAACTAATACCCTGTAAGTGTTGGCATACTCTCATGGTCAAAAGAGGCTGTTGACTCTCCTAGAGCTAGAATTAAATGAAGCTGTGTGGCACAGGACTAGGGTGGTAGCAACAGAAAATTGGCACTTCACAAAAGTTCCAAAAAGAGAACTCTTGACTGCTGAGCATACATCCATCAACTAGACTGTTAGTAACATTAAATAAAATAGTAGTAGTGCCCTTTGGTCTTCCCACTTACGTGTTGTTCCTGTTCAAGTAATTTAAATGGGTCTCCCTAAAATATTGAGATGATACCTAAATTGTATTTCAGTTTCACCTGGATAAGGCTAAAATATATAATGAATATTATTACCATTGTTAACGAAATTATCTAAAAATTTACATTTAAGTGATGTAAATGTATGCCTTCAAGTAATGACAAAATAAAAATCTTATTCTTCAATATACAATATTAAATAAATTAGAAAACAAGAAAAGTCCTTCTTGTGAACTGACATGTTTCCAGGCAATATATATCATGTTGTCTTTATTTTTCTGTAAAGAAGCCATCAATACTAACACATATTGAACATTAATACTAATAATATGTTAGATGCCTGCACCAATCTAGAATGGATTTATACTTAACCAAATAAATTGCAAAATAAATCAGAGTAGAAATAATTAATTAATAAAAGGGAATTATCCATGATAATTTTGTAGGGTTTTTAAATCACTAGATATATAAATGTGTCTACTGGCATATTTTGTCACCAGGAAAGAATACAAAAGAAACACTTGATCATTTGTTAACAAGGTATCTTCTCTAGATTTCAGAGGGAAATTTATCCAGGTGTAGTGAATTTGATATGACATACAGAAAGAGTTTCCAATATGTGATATGGTATGAGATAAGCCATGAGAATAATGTGTTTGTATGCAAAGGAAGACAAACAACACTGTTCTCAAACATGTCACATGAGAGATATTTCATTTTTGAGTGTTCTTTCTCACTTTTTATTCGATAATCTAGAGTTATCTACTAAAACTAAATTATTTTTTCCAAGAACACTAACATATATTAATAGGTTTATCAACATTTTTTGATATAAATAATTCTTATATACTATTATATCTATATATGTATGAAAAGGATATATGTCTTAATTTTGGAAATAATTTTGAAACAAGGTAAAGTTTTAAAAGTTCTATTGTGCTATACTGTCTATATAGCACAAGATAATATTGATTTTTCTTGTGAAAAATAAATTGAATAACTGGGAGGAATCACAAACTCATTTAATATGTGCTTGCACATAAAGAAATCCCAATAGACAATGACAAAGTGTGTTCAGACCCAATATACAATGATTAAAATTACTAAATCATTATCATGATTAATTGTATTAATCATGAAGTAACCTTAAACAGTGAACTCCCAAATAACAGAAACTTCTTTCAATTACTGAATGAATTGTTTGGAAAACTCTGGAGTTCAATTTATCTGTTAATGGCAACTAGTCAGCAATAAGTAAGAATCTGAGACTTCTTTTTCTAATGAGAAAATATATATTCATTGTACTGGATGAGAATTCATATGTCCTACAGTGAATAAGACACACATATAATTAAATTGCTTAAAGTATTTTGTTACAGCCACTAGTCACTGAAAAATGCTTTTAATGTGTTGCTTTTACTCTATAATTTTATCTTTGGCAAATTTCTGTTGTGACTGTAGATTTAAAAATCAGATAACACTTCATTCATGTGCAACTTACAATGTTCATTTTCCCTTATTTCCTATCATCCTAATTTAACATAGAGTGTCCTTTCAGGGTAAAAATAGAAATGCTTGATTATTGAAGAATGGCTTTTCCTAACTAGGAGAACAGTGGCTTCTCTAGTTTTCTTCTATAGATTATATTACTTGTCAGATTCAAATCAGAACATACGAGAATCAATACTGTGTGATAAAATGGTTAATGAAACAGTGACACAAATATGGATTTCACTCATTCATCCATTCATCATAGCATTGCTTTTTGGCAACTTTTCTTGATAAAATAAAATAGTCAAACTCTCAGTGACAGTAACTAATCAAGTAATTTCATTGAGAATTTCACATTTGAGTATTGTCTCTGCAATATTTCCATTACCCTTTCCTATTACTCTCCAACTCTTCCAGTATGCCCAACTCCCTTTCATATTCCTTATCTCTCCTTCAATTTTTATTTATAATCTCATATGCACATATATATACACCTGCACATGTGTGCACACAGATGATAATGTGTGTGTTTCATATATAAACGGTAGAGAGAACTAGGGTGTGCAATAATTGTAAATATGTAGCATTCAAGAATCTTAGTACTAGTAATACTTTTGCTGTATCAAAGCGCTAGTGGAGATTAAGTGAAGATAAGTATGCAATTGGGTTAATGTTGTATTATAGGAAGCCCTGTGGGTTTCTATTTTGCTTTAAAAATCAATGGAAGATATTGACAGGAGCAAGGGAAATTGAGAAACTGATGTTGGGTGGCATGATCACATCCACGTTTTACAGATTCAGTATCTTACAGATTCAGAGATACTGCTGCATAGATTTAGTTGTCCAAGTGTAAGAGAAGTAAGTGAATTGACAATTTTTAAAAATGTGGATCTCTGGCCAGCATTCAGAAGTCTTAAAGAAGTTACAGCAGTCACTTTTAGTTTAAAATAAAACATGGGATAGTAAGAACTATCAGAGATGCTTTTTTCTATAACACAAGGAACTTAAATGAATCTTCTACATTAGCAGGAGATATGCAGTGAGAATCAGTCAAAGTATCAAAGATAGTCTTTATGTATTGTGTTTCATATTAAGTGATAGATTTCCGTCCTCAGAAACAATGGATGTTCCAAATGGTGAAATAAATATACATAATTGGTTGACTAAATTATAGAGTCATTTTTAATTATCCTTTGCTAATTATGAAGACAATAACTGTTTTCCAATTTTCTTCCACAATCTGTATACATCATCCTAATTCAGGTATAACTCTCTAATTACAGGAACAAGAACATTCATCTTTCAATGTGTTTGAAACAGTAAATTCTGGAATTCATTAATTTTTAATAACATCTGTATTTGCTAACATATGTAATGCATTTGCATAATTCATTTTGATTTTTAAGAGTAGAAAAAAGTCTATTTGGAAACTTAAATGATAAATGCTACCACAGGTAATTACGGAAGTTTGACTTAGCAAGCCATACAGGTAAAGTGGCTCTTAGGCCACTGGTCTCTATGCTCAGCCAGTGCATTTCTGCCTCTGAACTGGGTTAGAATGAAAGATTCAAGATGTTCCACTAAGTATGCTTTCATGAATACTTGCAAATCTTGGACTGATACCTTCATCTCTTCCTGTCTTTTTTCTGAGTGTCTTTTACCCAGTTAGATAAAGTTTCCGGCTTATACTTCAGGATTTTTTCACTGTGCGCCAACTTCCACCAAATATACACCATCTTTTGTTTGCTGCTCTCTCAATAGTGGCACAAACCTACATCTGTCCTACTATCAAAATGAAGTTCATTGAAGAAAAAGTTATTGGTGAGTCTGCTCTTTCTCATTTCTATTTTTTAGAATATAATATAATTAAGCCATTTCCCCTTCTTTCCAAACCTCTAAAATCATCTCATATATTCCTCCCTTCTTTCATTATTCACAGATTTTTATTGCATATATAGATATATGTGTATGTACATATATATTCCTAAATATAACCTGTTTGGTCCATACAGCATTACCTGTATGCTTGTTTCCGAGGATGATCATTTGGCACTGAACTTTCTCAGTAATAGTTTGTTTTGTTACTTTCATTTTGATGCCTTTTCTTGTTGCTTTCATTATTAACAGCTCAGAGGTGTCTACCAGTTACGTTTGTACTTCTGTGGGAGGAATGCCTGATGGAATCAACACAAGGCTGGAAAAGTTCATTTTGGCTTACACTGTGAAAGGGAGTTATGCCTATCACACAGTGGAAGGCACTATAGAATGCATGATGGTGGAGGTGTGTGGCAGACACTTATCGCACTGCAGCAGACTAAGAAGCAGAGAAAGCGGCCCAGAACCTGGAGTGAGGTAACCTTCAAAGACCTGCCCCTAGTGATGTATTTCTGCCAACTTGGCTCTGCCTCCTAAAGGTTCAAAATCATGATGCTTGCTGAAGAGGCATTGAAAATACGAGCCTGTGACAGAATATGTCAGTTCTACCCCAGCACCTGGCAACTCAGCCCTTTCCTCAGCTTAAGTTTAAAAACAGCTTACCTATAACTTTTGATGCAGCACAAATACTGTAAACAAAAGAAAGACCCAAATGAATCTGAACTACAAAACAATTTTTGTAACTCCATGATAAATGTAAAGAACAAAGGGGAAAACATTCCATTTACTTGAAATTAATTCTGAATATTAAGGCAGTTGTTACTTTATGCAAGACAGATTATTTTCCAGGAATGTTTATTATTACAAACCAGAGGGGTTTCTTATGAAATTCATGAAAACTATTTGCAAATAATTTTACTTTTTATTTTATTTATTTTGTTTATGTGAATATGTGAGTGTCTGCATGACTGTATGTCGGTAAAACACTACATGTATACAGTACCTGAAAGTCAGAGAAAGGTATAACAGTACTGAGAACCAAGCACAAATTATCTACCAGAACAAGTGCCAGAATACAGAGCCATTTCTCCAGCCTTTGTGTTATATTAATCATTTTATTGCATAAATATCCATACTATAAAACTCTTATTGTGCTCTCTACTTTAAAGCTTGTTTTTCATATTCAGCTGGAAATACAGTTGATTCATTAATTGCTCAAGTTTATTTTTTCCTTGTATGATCTTCGTCATTTAAAGACATTTATGTTGTAGATTAAAATGAGAGTTGCTATTTGAAAAGGATGATTGATCCTGGCTGTCCATTTTTTTTTTTGTTGGCATTTGGCTTTTTCCTGCCTGGCTTCCTGGGGAATCTGATTATTGTGCTGCCTGAGATTGATTCTATTACAATATACCAAGTTTCTCTTTTTGAGCATCATTTTTCTCTCATAGTTGTTATGATTGCAGTTTTCAGTGCTTTTCCGTCTTCTTTGTGTTCTGTTTTGTATTTCCCCAAGGCAGTGAGTCATTCCATAAGTGTTGTGCAATTTGTTTTGTTCAGCAGAATTCTCTCCATACTGCATTTAGTTTCATTGAACTATCCTGCCCCAATGTTGCTTTATTCTGGTACTCACTCTCACCCTTTCAGATCACTGCCTGATGTCTTGAGCTAGGTTATCACTTTCTTGTGTTCAGGCCTATATTCTAAGTATGGAAAGTGTACCTGACATATACTATATGTTCATCAAGTCTTTGCAGAGGCAATGGATTAAGTTGATTTTTTTTTCTTTTCTTCATTCAATTCTCTATACTTTGTTGCTGCTGTTAACTGGTCATTATATTAGCCATTTCTACCTCAGTTTTTAGTTTCTGTATTTGTTTTATGCACTTATAATAGCATTGTGATTCTGTGTGAGTATATAATACAGAATAAACTTTAAATATGATATTAATTGTAAATAAAATCTACTGTGTAGTGCTTAGTTATTTATACTGGAAATCTATATCCTACAATTTCCCCAAGGTTCAAGGATCATTGTAGAAGTTGAGCAGAAAGGCTGTAAGAGCCAGAGTTTGTGGAGGACAAGAGCAAAACAGAAAACAGTCTTTTCTGGACATAACAGCTCTGGCACAGCAATGGATCACCTGTAGGTATTGCTAAAAGATCTGTGAAACATTAATCCATTCAGCATTGTATCACTAAGTAGGAAGGGGTTAATGATGTTCTCACCCACAAAAAGCTGTGGACAGATGATAGGTTTTGAGGTACAGAGAGTCAGTTTTCTTTATGTTTAAATCTCCTACTGAGTGGACCATGCCCTAGAGGATAGCTAAATACCCAGAAGTGTAGAGAAAACACAAATTAGATCAATGGGCTATGAGACACAACAGAAGAGGATTTGAAATTAGGAGTTTAGGATATATTTTAGAACCGTTCTTGAAAATTTAAGGATAGGGCTTTGGGTTGAATATAATCCAAGTATATTGGAATATCTAGAAAATTATAAAATATTGTTTTAAAAATTGCTTAGTAGGCAAGCCTGACTAAAATAGTCTTATTGTGCAATGATGTATGACATTCAATGCAACATTACTGTTATTAATCTATCAAAACTTAGAAATGTAAAATAACTTTAGATACTGCAATGTTAAACTAATGTAATAGGTTATTTCAACTTTATTCTCAGTGAAACCAATAATGTGTGGTCATGATAATTGTGATCAAATATATTTTTATTGCATATGTTATATTTGTAAATAAATCTTTTAAGCCAAGAACACACATATTGTCTTAAGCATGTATGTGTGTTAGGAAAAAGTGAGAATTAAATTTTAGGTTACTTTTTTTGGAGAATAGTATATTTATTCAGTATACATAAAGATATGGAAGAGACATATTTCAAAAACTATAGACAACATTTTTGCGTTTTATATTTTTTAAACTCTGTAAAAGTGAAAAACCTCTACTTGTGACAAAAATGACCATCAATATACTAATAAAATGTGAGTCTAGAGATTCAAGGGGGGTCTTCCTAGTACATGGAAAATTAGTAAGAAACAATATGAGTGTAAAGAGGTAAATTACAATAACTTTTGGTTCCACTAAGAAAATAAGTCATCAAGGGCCAAAACAGGTCTAAGGGCGATATTTCACCAATATGTACTCAAGGAGCTTATAACATAGGTTGCTGAGAAGAACTAGTGAGGCAAAGAAAAACAAATTTTAATGCCTTACTAGAAGATAGCTGAACCTATATCTATGTTAAAGCAATGATTTAGTTTCCAAAACTATTGAAGTGAACTTGAAGGATGGTAGCAAATATTCTCTTTGGTTTCAATAATAAAAACCGAGAGTCCATAATCAGGGGGTGAGAAGCATGATGGTCAGGCTCTAGAGTTCTTATCTGTATCATTTCTCAGACCAAAGGGGTGATCCTGTCCTCAGAATGTTTCCTAAGATTGCATCCTCTGACTGTTTCTCAGGCTGACTTCTCAGACTGCAGCGAGCTTGTGTCTCCTCCCTCCCTCCCTCTTCTCTTTGCCTAGCCATATCCCTTCCTGTCTCCACCTTCTTAGTGCTGGGATTAAAGATGTGTGATCCCAAATACTGGCATTAAAGGTGTGAGCCATCACTGTTTGGCTCCGTTTCTCTTTTATACTGGATAAATTTCATGTAGACCAGGGTGGCCTTGAACTAACAGAGATCCATCTGCCGCTATCTGCAGAGTGCTGGGAATAAAGGTGTGCCACCACTCCCTGGCCTAGATGGCTAAGTAGTGTGGCTGGCTCTGCACTCTGATCTTCAGGCAAGCTTTTTTTGTTAGATCATAAACAAAATATCACCACAAAGAACACACACACCCAGACCCACACCCACACCCACACCCACCCACCCACCCACCCCCCCCCACACACACACACACACTCACTCACAAGTTTTCATGACCATTAGAATTAGCAACATAAATGGCATTAATACAGTTCTGAGGAGTATTATTGCAGAACAGCTGGGCATAAGCACCAAAGAAAGTTTCAAGAAAAATGTGCAACTAAAATCAGAGACAATTAAGTTCAGACTATGCATTCTCTGGCCACATGCTTTGAAAAACTCATTATTAGTTGATCTGTTCATTTTCAAAGCCTAGAAATATACAAACTAATGTTTACAACCCCATTAGACATTACAATTTTAAGAAATTATAAGAGTATGCTAGTTAGCTCCTTGTCACTATAACCACATACTCAATTAAAAAAAAAGATGCCCTAAAAAGGAAATATTTATTTTGGCAGATGGCTTAGAGAATTCAACCCACATTTGCTTTATTGAATTTTTCTGACCATGGAGGAATACAATAACTCATTGATTTAAGAACATTTCACAGAACTGTTCATATCTTGGTGGACAAAAAAGAGAGAGAAGTAGCTGAAGGACCTGACTAGCTTTTATGCTGTTCCTTTTATTCTGTCTGTGCTAACATGCAATGTGATGGAAATTCCCCTTTCAGGCAATCCATGTGTAAACAAACTCTCTGGTCCACATGTCTACCCCAACAATCTGAGTGACTCTAAATCCAGTTGAGTTGAGGAAGTGAAGCATGTGCTACCTTCTTGTCCTTGATGAAAATGTCCTTACGTGGCATGTGACTTTTCCTTTGTCAAGAGGGGTTCTGTTATGAGTGCAAACATAATTTAGCAGTATCTGATGAAAAATGCTGATGATACGATATATTCTAATTTAGAAATATTCATTTAGTTCATAGAAATAATAGGAATGTAGAAAGAATTCTTGCTTTAAATGTATGCATATCAGCTGGTTCTAATCCTGAATAGCAATGTCAGTGATAGAAAAGCCCTGAGCCTATAGATCTGTTTCTAAAATATCCCACTCAGGACGCATTTAGTTCTCCACTATTACTATTTTACAGCATACCTTTATTAAATTATTTGAGTTGTTTTCCAAATATAGATATTTTTAGTTTGATTTTGATTTTTTTAAATTGAGCTATATATTTTTCTCCACTTCCCTTTCCTCCTTACCTCTCTACTTTTACCCTCCCCACTGACCACCACACTCCCAATTTACTCTTTTAGATTTTGTTTCTTTTTCCCCTCCCTAGGTGGATCCGTATATGTCTCTCTTAGGGCTTTCTTTGTTACCTAAGTTCTCTGGAATTGTGGCATTTGCTTTATGTCTAATATCCACTTATAAGGGATTTACACTAAGAATTGTAATATTGAGATAAGAGTCATTATAACTGGGCATGTACCCTCTTATATATAGAAGCAAATTTACAAAAGTTTTCCACACCTTCCCAGTTCACTCTGAATTAGTATAAACAAGAAGCTTCACTGAGACAAAGTAGGTGTGTGTTATCATTACATATTCTTATTAAACAAGCAAACACAAGTGTTTGAGGGATATATTATATTATTTTTCATTGTATTTCAATGGACACAAAGAGAGATTTAAGAGAAGTTCCTAGAAAAAATTCCTTCCTCACTTTATCCTTTCTGGCAAGTAATTCAAAATGAAAAGGTTAGGACTACTTGGTACATATAACTAAACCTCTTCAGCTCCTCTTGTTATGATTTCTAGCACAAGCCCAAATTCACACCAATTATTGATCTATAACCTCAGCCATGCCAGCTATATTCTTGGCACTTATATAATAATCAGCTATATCTTTTTGTATGGTGATTAATTTTGCTGTGTTCATAGGAACTGAAGAACTATTAACTGTAAATATACCTGTATTAATAAAGCTTACAAGATGGCTCAACAGGAAAGTGAACTGTTCTGGAAGATTGATGACATGAATTCAATCCCTGAAACCTATGGGAAGAAACAAACAGACTCCTGAAATTTATTCACTGAACCATGTATGTATGTGATAATGAATGTCCATACTCATCATTCAAATATATCATATACACATAGTTACATATCAACATCTACAACAAAAACAAAAATGACAATGATAATAATGTGTTAAATAATAAACAAGAACTACTTTTACCATGCCTTGTCTAACTATCTTAACTTTCCATCAATATTTCTAATATCAGGCAAGAAAGAAAGCTGCCACTTCTGAATACTTCTGCTGAAACTTCAGTGTGCACCTTCACCTTTCTTGAGTCATTATCTAGTGTGAAATGGGCTCTTGTGGAATATCAAGAGCTTCAATGATTCCACTGGGTCTTAACTACCAATACTTTCTGTAGGTTTTTCAACACAGAAAAAATGCATACTTAACCTTAGGCTTAATCATTGTTTAACTCAAAGCAATTAGCTCAGTTTTAAATCTGTATCTGTCTCAGCTCATGAGCATGAAATAAAACTCCTATAGCAGATAAAGGACCTCTGATAAAGACTGCATTGTTTCTTGTGGCATTTATGATCACTGCATTTGTAAATACATAATGCATCTCAGAGCAACAAAATTTAATTTCTGCTTAATTATATGACCCAAGTTCATGATATATTTTCAAATGGGCCATTTTTGGATAATTTTTAATTTCAGAGGACTAGGTAACCTTATTTGGAGAGTGTCAAAAAAGAATTCATAAAGATAATGATAAAAATCAAGTCAGTACATACAAAATTGATATTTAGGAATTTATTTTACAGGAGGAAAACCATGAAGAAGAAAAACAAGTCATGAAAAATGAACATGGAGATTTCTGAGTGACAGAAATTGCAGGAAGCATATCACAAGGTAAGGTTTGCAAGTTTAACAAAAATCTTAATAATTATAGCAAAGATCACAGGAATATCTTTCTTAAAAAATGTATGTTTGGGAAAAAGATAAAGGATAACTCAATATAAATACATTTGAAGGATACAACATTTCCAAAAGCACCAATCACTTTTCCTTCTAGGTTTGCAATATTCTGTATTATTGAATAGGTTTCTTCTGTCTAGATTCATAGCATGTCCTCATCTATAAAATGCTGATCTGTGACAGAAACTGCTAATCTTTGAATAATGAACTTTAGTGACCTGTGAATCCAATCTCAAAGGTGCTATACCTTTGCAACACACTGCAGTATTACTATCTTGTATAAAATATTAAGCACAATAATGCCTTTAAATGTTCTTGGAAGTAGCATGAGTATACATGAGTATTCGTCAAGTGAGTGTAAGAATGTAAATGATTTCTTGGATGCGTAACTTAAGCCTGAATTATTTTAGAAAAGATAGACTGGCACCAAAAGTTTAAAATGCACCAAACCTTATAGATAGTTGTGAGAGTTCTTCACACAATAGATAATGGGAATTTCAAGTGCATTCTGCTGCTTTAACATTCCACATAGATTTGGAATGTCTGAACCCTGTTTCTACTTCAAACATGCAATGAAACCATCTTTAGTACTCAAGAGTTGTCACTTGTCACCCTTATATTCCCAATCAAAAAGAAACTGAGGGGATTATGGTACTCTATCATTGAAATATTTGAATTCTTTCCCTGATGTACAAATATTTTATCATTTGAAAAGGATAAAGACCCATATTCTTCTTTTTTATAGCACATGCATGTAACTTTTGCTGCATATGAATATCTTTCACATCCACATAGATCCTTATTGCTAATGAGGTTGCATCCTTGCTTTTCATGAATTCAATGATAAATTTACAGCCAAGACCAGTCTTGTCTTTCCATTATTTGGTGCTTTATCTGAATTAAGACAGAAAATATGGTGTGTTCCTTTTAAAAGTGAATTATAACAAATCTTTCAACATTAGAGTATAGTTTTCATTGTTAGATCTCAGCATCAAAATGTAAATGTCTCAATGATCCTCTTGAATTCAGACTTCTAATTTCCATTGTTATTCCTTTGTCCCCATCCATAAAGGCTCATGTTAAAGTAGCATTGATACAGGAACAGTAATAATTGGTGATCCCTAACTTCATTAAGAAAAGATCAGTGACAATTACTCACTTAATTGAATCCATGCTAATATTTCCTTCTTGATATCTTTGGCAAAGATTCACTGATTGCATAGTATGCTTGTCTTAATTGGGTATTTGCATGCATAACAACCCCTGACTCAGCATCCTCAAATAAGGGTTCCATAGCTTGATTTTATGTAATTTGTTCTGATTTTGATGTGATTCAATAGAAAATGAGGATGATAAGGGGAATTAGTTACATCTCATTTGTGGGTCCAATGCACAATCATGCTTATGACTGCTGGTTCCATGGTTTCTCCTACTTTCCTAGATAACTTCTTGTTGTCCATTAAATGTCGGTGCAACAAAAAAGCAGGCTTCAATTGTATATAAGTGGCTACTATTCACACAGGTCTTTCTCTTGATCTGTCCCATGCCACTTAGCACATTCTTTTGAAACACAAATTGCTTTCAACCAGGATCCTTGCTTCACTTAAGATAAAGAGGTCTCTGCAGCTTAGAAAAGATAGTAACTTCTCTTTCACTTTCAACCCCACTTGTCTGTGAGCATTACCAGGTAAACACATGTCTTGTTTTCTTCAGTCCTCTCTACGAACATAGACTATAGGAATTGAGATTTACTATGCCCCATCCTGTGGTAATATACTATTTATGACTTAATAAAGATTGTGTGAAGTATCAGACTGAAAAGCCAGTCACACTAATTAGCTATAGGAGCTAGGCAATGGTGGCACACACCTTTAATCCTTGGACTCAGGATGGATCTCTGTGGGTTCAAGGCCACCCAGGGCTACACAAAAGTGGACCACTCTAAAAGATTAACAGATCCCACACAATTAATCCCAGCCCTAGTGAGGTATATAAAAGATTGGAGCCTGGTGTTTCAAGCTATATTCTGAGACTTAGTCATCAACCATGTGGAGGAGAGGCATCAGTCTGAAGCTTGGAGGAAAGCTCACAAAGACAAGACCAAACCTTTAAATCTTAGGTAGAGGTAAGTGCTGGTGGCTATCTGCTTTGCTTCTCTGATTGTCAGGCTGAAGCTTGAACCACAATATCAGACTCTGGATTTTTATTTTTTGTATTACACCATCCCTGCCTTATTTTAACAACGTTTTACTTTTGTTATTGCTTCAGGCAAAATATAACATAAAGAATACAGTTCTAAGAAGTTTTTCTTAACATATTTCTCTATATTTTACTAACCACAAACAATCACTTGCCCTTTACTTTTACTCATTTACTATGTGTAAATAGTTTACTCATTTGCATTCGATAAATAGTTTGTGTTACTAGTCCACAGATGTTTTTAAAAAAAATATCAAGTGTGTATGTCTTGTGTATTTCAGAACTGCCATCTATTACTAGTGAATCATCAGAAACTCTGCTTTATCAGGGCAACATGTTATAATGTTTCTACATGATACTCACTATGTACATGATGCCAGATTTGGTATTTAAAAAGCACTTTGTTATGTTTCTATTCTAAGTCATAATCACTGTAACAATACCTCCCAAATGATCCAGAGTGGCTGTTACACTGTAGGAGAAAGTGGATATAGCCAAGCATTGTGGCGCATGCCTTTAATCCCAGCACTCGGGAGGCAGAGGCAGGTGGATTTCTGAGTTCGAGGCCAGCCTGGTCTACAAGAGCTAGTTCCAGAACAGCCTCCAAAGCCACAGAGGAACCCTGTCTCAAAAAAACAAAAAGAGAGAGAGAGTGGATATACATGAAGATCATGTTCAGTCCATCTTCAGAGAGCAATGGTTCCAAAGGCTTTCCAGAATGATATGGTAACTTTGAAAATATGGAACATGCATCTTCATGTCAATATATTCAAAATTGCTTTTCCTAAAATTGTATAACATATGCATTCATATACTATTGATAATAAATAGTAAGTGAGTAATTTTTTAACTGGAATATCATCAAAATATTTACACATAAAATAATGTATTTGGCTACCTTACAGAAAACAGTGTTGTGAGGGTTAAGTATTTTGCAATATGAAAGAACATGATTTTGATATTTCACCTCTTCGAGGAAATAAAAAGAGTCATTTTGTAGTGGTAAGTCAAATTATTGTCAGAAATCTGTGAATTAACCTTAGAAATGCTCTAAAAGTTGTGCTGCTAATGATTTTTTTCTTTTTGACTTTAGACATTATTGTTTCCAACATAAGAAAGAGGCTGGAGACAGTGTTAGTTCTTAAATGACTGAGGATGGGAAGAAAGAACAAGGGTTAAAAATAACTTATTATCAAAAATATAGAATGATTAAAAAAAGAGATCCTAGAGAAAAATTCAACAGAGTATGATGTTTGGAAAGAAAGAATGAGCAAAATTTCAGTGGATCATGCACATAAATAAAAGCATATATTGGATGACTGTAACACAAAGCAGTCAAGATGAGTGTGGGAATGAGTGAGCAAAATATTCATGTCTTTAATGCACTCAATATTAGTTGGTACCTGAGGTTTTAATTGATGTACACACAAAATGCCAAGTTTTATAGAAGCCTGCTATGACCACTTCCATTGTGTGTACATTTGCACATTATTGTAGGAACAATAATATTTTAAATGAGACTGGGAAATTTGGAGGAAAGCATCTTGAAATGATGACATTTGTCAAAGCTTGAGAGAACTAATGAAATATCTCAGACTTATGTTTATTATTTATGTTGTGATAATATTAATAGTCATAAAAGTGAACAAACATATATATCAATATACATATATTGTTTATGTTTGAGGATATATAGCTCTTCAAATTATTTTCTCTGTATATGTGTATTCAAGTTGAAATATATATATATGTGTGTATGTGTGTGTGTGTATGTATATACTCTAATTATTTTGCTTGAGAATCTATCATGTATCCACAGATATAAATATTTGCAAATTATAATAATAATTTCACAAACTAAAGTAAGATAACAGTGTAAATGTAAATATTAAGATTTATCACATGGTCATATTCTGGTCCTTTCCTATTTTACTTTTCCATTAAAATATCATCCTGAACTCTCCCTGCTTCAACAAAATCCTAGGAAAATGTGCTTAAAGGAAGCTGTTCCCCAAGTTAACACCAGATGGCAATATGAACTTTCCCATTTCTTAAGAGGCCCCAAACAAATGGCATGAAATTGCAGTAAACTTTTACTAAGTAAATTAGTATTTTTTCTGCTTGAAGTTGATCCAACGCTACTAGTTAGTATGAGACAGAGGACTCTGCCAGTCTACCATGCTTTCAACTTTACTTCTTTTTTAAAATTCCTTTTTCATTGAACATAGAAGTTATTTTAGATCAATAAATTCTGATTATAGTTCCCCCTCCTCTAACTTCTCCCAGGTCTTCCGCATTTCCCCAACTACCCTCATCCACACTCTTCTTCCTTTGTCTCTTTAGAATACAAAAAAGCATCTAAAAATAATAATAACAGAATAATAGTAGATAAGATAAAAACAAACTATTGGTTAAATAGCAATGTTTTCTTATGTAGCTTCCACAAGATTTCTTTTACTTACTGTTGGGATTTAATTCATTTCCACATGCACTTCACATCTCTCCATATTGACTGTGCATAAATACACCAAAATAGCAAAATCTTTAATAATTTCTTATCTTGACTGGCCCCAATTACTAACTTTCAAGTTTCATTAGTAGATTTTAACTATTAATTCTTTCAAATTGACAAATGTTATGTGTCATAGTTCATTGTAATGATTAACTGTAGTTTTCATTATTGTTTATTTAATGAATGATTTATAAATACAATTCCTTAGGTAAACTGATATTTAAAAAATGTATTTGGTTTATGCTTATATTGAGAAACTCCTAAAAGCTAAGGTATTTTATAATTAAAGGAATGAAATTCCTATAAAATGTGCATTGTTATTCTAGTCTGATTATCCTTATATTACAGCCTCTCTTAAATATTTTTAAAAGAAGTAATTCTCAACATTCTGATATACAAATATTTTTATTGCCACAAAATATCAACTTTAAGACTTAACAAACATCCATTCTTTGTTTTTTCCAACTTTTTTATTTGATTTAGAAAAAGGATTGTTTTACATGATAATCCCAGTTCCCTTTTCCCACCTGTCATCCCCTACCAGCCCCAACTAAAACCTTATGTGTCACATACCTTTTCTACTCCACCTGGATGGTGAGGCCTTCCATAGGGTGTCATCAGAGTCTTTCGTATCCTTTGGGGTAGGGCCTTGGCCCACCCCCATGTGTCTTGATTCAGGGAGTATTCCTCTATATGGAATGGGCTCCCAATATCCACACCTATGCTAGGGATAAATACTGGGCTTCTACAGGAGGTCCCATAGCTTTCTGAGGTTTCCTCATAGAAACCCATGTTCCTAGGGTCTGGATCAGTCCCATGCTGGTATTCCAGCTATCAGACTGGGGAGCAAGAGTTCCGGGATATTCAGGTCAGCTGTTTCTGAGGGTTTCACCATCCTGGTCTGGACCTCTGTGTTCTTCACTGTTTCTTCTCTGCATCTGGGTTCCAGTTCAGTTCAGGGATTAGTTATGGGTGTCTGCTTCTACTTCCACCAGCTGCTGGATGAGGGCATATAAGTCAGTCTTCAATCTCATAATCAGGGGAGGGCATTTAAGGTAGCCTTTCCTCCGTTGCTGAGATAGTTAGCTGGTGTCATGTTTGTAGATCTCCAGACATTTCCCTAGTGCCTGATTTCTCTGTAAACCAAAAAGGTCTTCCTCTATTATGATATCTCTATTCTTGTTATCATATATTCTTCCCCTGACTCATACTTTCTGCTCCCTCATGTCCTTGGCATCCCTCTTCTTCTCCCCTTCTCATTCTCCTAGCTCCCTCCCCCCTCTTCCCATGCTCCCAATTTGCTCTGCAGATCTTGAACTTCTCCCCTTCTCCAGGGCACCATGTGTCTCTTAGGGACCTCCTTGTTTATTAGCTTCTTTGGCAGTGTGGATTATAGGCTGGTAATCCTTACTTTATGTCTAAAATCCACATATGAGTGAGTATATATCATGTTTGGCTTTTTGCGATTGGGTTACCTCACTCAGAATGGTTTCTTCTAGATCCATCCATTTTCCTGCAAATTTCAGGATTCCATTGTTTTTTTCCTCTTAGTAGTACTCCATTGTGTGAATTCTTTGTAGGACTGAAATAATATGTATTTCTACTTCTCTGTAACCCAATTTTACTTTTACGTACATGCAAAAGAATAAATGAACTTCATCTTAACCAGGGTTTTTGTATTGTAAATACAGATATTTGAAGTATTTCCTTACACATCCCGTGTGTGTGTGTGTGTGTGTGTGTGTGTGTGTGTGTGTGTTTGTGCGTGTGTGAGCATGTTTGATTGCAGACATGCATGTATATGTTGATGGCTTTGCAAGTACCTGTAGGCAGTATTCCTGTTCCCAAATAACCTGCAAGGGGATTCAACACAAATGCAAATCTCAGTTTATCATGTAGGCTTTTTACCAGCTTAAATTAACCCATATTTTTCATCTATGTTGTGCCACATGGCTCATGTCTTGTCACCTCATTTTCTACACATCCTGCTTCTTTAGTGGCTGATTTGTGTCTCCAGACTCCAACCTTCCTCTTCCCAGCATCATGTCTATCTCAGGCTTTCTCATCTAACCTTCCTGCTCAGCTATGGCCAAACAGCTTTTTATTAACAATGAGAGTAATACTCATATTTACAGTGTACGAGGATTGCTCCACAGCAGGTACTCATGTGAGTAAGCAAGCATGCATACCTGTGCAGATTCACACGGAGGGAGGAGAAAAATAAACTTGAGCATTCTTTACAGATGCTCCTCCACCTTGGAACACGAAGTTTGTTATTGAGAAACTGAAATTTATCAATTGTCTTTATCGTTGTTGTCTATAGTTGCTTGGCAGGTTCACAGTTTACAGGTTAGTCTTGATTGGAGAGGGATTTAGAGTGTGTCCTTATGTCAGTGGCAATTTAACTATGAGTCACCATTCCTCTTTTTAATTTATTTTTTAATGTGGATTCTGGAGACTAAATTGAGATATTAGTGCATCCAAGCAAGTGTGTTGGTAATGGGGTTATCAACTGAGCACTGAACAAAATATTCAACCAATACATAAAACATGTATATTTGTGGATTCCTTATCTCTTTCATGTATTTGTTCATTTTGTGCAATGTTTAGAATGGTATTTACATACCAATCTTTTAAAATATTTTTCATTTGTTATGGTGAAAACACAGAAAGTCTGTATCCTAGCACTTTCAAAATCTCATAACACTTCATTGATAGGGACAATCACTTTGCTATTGAATAGAATATCAACCATTCCTCATCTCTGTCTGTACTTACTTCCTCTAGGCCTATAGAAACTACCATTCTAAAGATAGTCCTTAATGTACACTATTAAAAAAAACCATTGTGTGGTGTTTTGTATAGAAATAGAATTATGCCTTGAAGGAAGACAATACAATACAATACAATACAATAAAGCTATTCTGAAGCATTATTTAAATTTGAATAAATAAAACTGTTTCCACTATCAATCTGTTGTTATCTTCTAATAAACTGAGTAAGAGATGTCTGGTACATACATACATACATACATACATACATACATACATATATTTAGTAGAAGTAAAAAACACATAAATATCTGTGAATTTTATTCATGTGCCTTAAAAAGAGCCATGAGCATCTCTCAGCCATGTAAGCATCTGTGAACCATAAGGAGAGAGGATAAAATGGGTTCCCTTGCATTTGACATTCTGGATTTGGATTTTGTAATGAGAGACTTTTTACATAAAGGAGAAAAGCATATGCTTATATGGATGTTTTGGTAGAATTGACGAAAGGTTACATGAGAAATAAGTTAATGGACTGAAGTTTATAGCTGTGTGTATAACTGTCAAATCTTTCTGTAAATTACCTTTCTTTTCTGCTAGCTGCAATGCAAAAATCCAATAAACTGTTAATAAAAATGGAAAGGTCATATGTAAATATCAAAGATCTTGAAAATGAACCAGAAAAGATGATAGTTTGCAGAAAAATATCATTTCATATTCTGTTTCATTGTATTCGGTATGTAATTTGGGTTGCAAAGTGTGTTTCCAAGGGGGAAAAAGATGCACAGAAAAAGTTTCTAGTTAAAGGAGATTAGTTTTCCATCTGAAAAGAGAAGTTTGGGTACTAATTGGCTGTTGGTTTCTGCAACTTCAGAAGAATTGCAAACAATTAAACGCTTTGATATTTTCTCTGATTAAGCAGAGTCTTAATAGGACCTCATGGAATTATTCCAAAAACACTGAGAGAGCATAGTATGCATAGGGTGTGTGTGTGTGTGTGTGTGTGATTGGAGGTTCATTGCTTAGGGCCTACGAGGCTCATCTTCTGTTTGCAGCCAGACAGCACACCAGCCAGCATCCTTGAGTCTGTTATTAAGCCTACAAAGAAACAGGGACACAGAGAACTGGAGCAGCAGAAACTGCTCCGTTCTGCCCTATTCCAGTTTCCAAAGACAGAATGGTCTTTTTAAAGCCAATTTGAAAGTTGGAGTCTCATAAAGGGAATGCATTGAGGTATAGGGAGAAGCTGAGTTTGAACACATGCTGCTTTTGATGAAGCCATGTGTGGTGCCTCTTGATCTTCTCTGTATTTTAAGGGCTGTCCCAGTGCTGTAAAGAATGAATCACACAAGGGCAAAACACAAGTTTGGTCCCCTGAATAGGTTCTTAAAGAACAATTTCCTTCTTTTTTTCTTGCCATATGCTATTTTAGTTGTTTCTATTTTATGCTATTGAACATAATCAACATAAGAGAGAAATGTTACCAAGAGTGTGAAATAGTATCACTGATTCTCAGGAGTGTCATTGAACCTCAGAAATGATTAATCCATAAGAGTTAAGCGGAGACTTTCTTTTCCTCATTAAATATTCTCAATACTTCACCAAGATCAGTGAATGAATGAAAGTCCTTAGGCCCAGTTTTCCTGTTTTTGTTTAATGATCTAAATTCCTCATCAATGGTAATGATTGAATTCATTTCACTGAACACATATAGGGATTGAACTCAATTTAAAATTAAATTTGCATTGTTCATATTTTGTATAAAAACAGAAGCTGCTTTCATTAACCAACAGCTGAAAAACATGCCTATGTAGCATGCAGACAAAAATGGTTTGGATATAGAAGGGCCCACAAGTGGGAATTTGAATTTGTGGAAAAGTTCCATCTAGAATACATTATTTACTCTATTTAAATAACATTGGCTTAAGGTCAAGTACAAACTAAAAGGCCTTCCAATTTAAACCTTTCTGATTCCTTGTGATTACTTTTCAATTAGACAATGAAAAACAATTCAATGGTTATTTAGTGTAATTGGTTTGCTTTTACTTTTTGACCTCCAGGCCTCCACTTACATATTCTATGCAACATGCTCTACAATTCTCTACCTCTTTGGAATGCACAGTTCCTGTGATATCATACAAGGCTGTTTGTTTGGCTAAGTCCCTGATAAGTACTCTTTTCCCCCTTGCCTCCTTTAGGAGAGTATGATTCATGACATGTCATCTACATTCTAGGATAGAAGAAGATGTTTAACTTCTTAAATCAAAGCAAAAACAGATTTATATGCACATTTACAAATATAAATCTTGTTATAAATGTAGCAATGTTGTAAAATGTTGCAATGAGAAATTGTTAATTAACTGGGTGATATTATGGCATTAGACCCAAATGTAATTTAATATATTTTAAATAGTGTAGATTTCAAATCATAGCTATGTTCCTATATCATTGTTAAAATTCTTTGTCAAGATTCCTTTGTATGAAGTTGGCATTGTATTTCCAAATATATGGTGGTGCGCTGTAATATATCACCAATTTCATAGCATATTTTATGCAGGTAGGTATCTGAAAATGTATAGGATTTTAAAAAATCAGTGTTTCATGAATTCTAATCTTGGTCTAAGAGATGTAGGTCTGTGGTATAGCAATTGCCTAGTGGAGATAGTGCCCTGAGTTTGATTTTTCAGTTGCTTGAAAATATGCATAAAAGTCCATAATGGCAATTGCTATACCAGGGGATACTCTCTCAGCCTAGACACATGTGGGAGGGTCTAGGTCCTGCTTCAAATAATATGACAGACTTTGAGGATCCCCCATCGAAAGCCTCACCCTCCCTGGGGAGCAGAAAGGGGATCAGATAAGGGGTCTGTTGGGGGCAGGGGAGGAGGGGAGGGACAGGGTAAGGGGATTGAAATGTCAAACAAGCTTGTTTCTAATTTAAATTTTAAAAAAAAGGAAAAAAGAAAATACACATAAAAATATAAACAGCTTTATTTATGGAGACATTGCCTTAGTGTTCTGATCACCCTGCATTGTAGCAAGTGCTTTAACCGAATCCGTAATCTTCTGCCTGATTCTCTATATTTTAGAATCAAACTAAATCTCTATTGAATTCTCAAGCAAGAACTTTACAAGTAACTCAACTTAGGTAATATTGTTTATTTCCTCTCAAGAATTTTATGAATTATGGTACAGCACTGGCCCCAAATGGTATTAGTAGGAGCTTGAAAAATCAACAAATATTATTATTATATTAATGCTTGAAGTTTTATTTTTATTGATAATGAAAATTAGCAACAAGGCATTCAACTACTCCAAGGGTTTAGATGCTATTTTAAAATCCCTTTCAAATCAGAGCAGAGTAATAATCATGAATATTCTAGCATATATCTATCAAATGGAGGAACATAATTCTGTAGATTTTGAGATATCATTTCTTGTCTTTTATTGCATTGCTCATCTTGATGATGAGTTTCTAGCACCCAAGTTTCAAAATGTATTGTAGTCTGATAGCTATCCTACTTATACATGCTTTATATTTCTTTCTATTTGAAAATATATCTGGATTGTATGGAATATGCGGTATGTCAGTGCTATATGATTTAGGGTAAAGATAGCAGTTTATTGTGTGTCCATACTTAGCAATATCTTAGGCAAAGTATTTTCAAGTCAATCTTCAATCATTTAACTCTTGTTCCTAAGGACATATTAACACTTCTAGTCTTTGATTGCAGGGATATTATAAGATTTATCAGCAACTTGGAAAATGTACATGCCTAGTAGCTAAGAAATAAATTGGCTATGTGTGTTCAGCCAGTTTTAATCTTCTCCTTTCTATTAGAATTCCTTCCAACACCAGAAGGCATGGATACCTACCTGTCTACTAAATAAGTGGTCTAATTAATGCAAATGATGGAATCATTGTTACTTTACCAAAGGATAGTGAAAAATTGTTGCTGATAATTCTGGGTATAAAATTCAATTTGTATATATGAGGACATTTTAAAATACCTTGTGAACTATGCCAAAGAAATTAAGAATGGGCAATGTTTTTTTTTATTTTTATTTTTGAAATCAAAACACATGTGTTAAATTTTTTTATTTGTTAGATTAAGATCACTAGCTTTGTCTACTTTTAGAATTAAAGGTAATAAAATATTGCAACATAATCCCTTTTATCTTATTTTAAAATGTACAAATAAGGGAAAAATTGAAGAAAGATAAAATTGGTCAAAACACCAGTACATGCTTGTGGCTATGGCATGCCTCAACTAGATTTTTTAATAAGGCTTCTGAATAAGAGAAGCTGGTATGTTAAGACAAAGAGATGGGCATAAAAAATGCAATATGTCTTTATATGCCTCCTCCAGTGAAATTATTGAGTAAGTCTATATAAACACTATTTTGGAGTTTAGGAAGCAGAATCTCTCAACCGCTGTGCCTAAGTCACAAGAATTCCCAAAGAGACCAGGGAGACACACCACCGATGAAATGCATAAGGTTTATTAAATCGTCCATCTTACATTGAGAGGGACCCTGTACAGCAATCTGATGTGGTATCCTCCAAAAGGGGTGAATTTCCCTGTCTACTGCTAGGTTTTAAAGATAAAAGTTACAGGAATACATCAGTAGGGACGAGTTGGTTTCTGATTGGTTGACATTTGGGAACAATAGGGAAAATTTCTCAAAGTCATATTTTGCCATAAAATACCTGTGTACCAGGTATTCTCATTGGTCAGTGCTGAGAGGGACCATTCTGTGGTTTCTATGGCTTTGTCTAGTTATTTACAGGTGGCCTGTTGCACATAGATACCAATAGTTTTTAGAACTCTATCCTGGAGACTATAGGGGAGGTTTTGATCTCCCCTGGAGTTTCTTATGTGTCCAAACAGTTCCCAGGAGCCAAGTGCCTAAGAGGCTTGCAAAGCAGGGGGAGGGGCTCTGGAGCTTCTTTGTGTTCACTTTTGACCCTAGGCTCCAGGAGGCCAGAGGATCTGGAGATTTTTTGTGTTAAAAGCCTACGTGTCTTTTCTGTAGCGTGTCATGGCTTCTAAAGCAGGGTTTGAGTGATGGTCTGGTCCCTTCACTCCTAGAAGTGAAGCCTTTTAGTTTAGTTTTCCCCTTTTATCAACAACAGAAATGATCTCAGTTTTTTGATTGTTTGTTTTTGTTTACTGCTACAGGGTTTCTCTGTGTAACAGTCCTGGCTTTCCTGGAGATCTCTTTGTTGACCAGACTGGCCTCATACTCACTGACATCCACCTGCCTCTGTCTCTCAAGTGCTGGGATTAAAGACTTGCACCACCATTGTATGGCTTCAGATTTTTTTATTTGAATCTCATCACTGCATTCAGGAAAGGTATATTGACAAGAATAATACGTTAATATTTATTTAAATTCTATCCTGTTTTATCCAGTAATTGGACTTATTACATATAGACCATATAGACTTACATTATTTTCTTTCAATTCAAATGAAAATCAAGATTTTTAGCTGTGTACCCTACAAATGAAGGTGCATAAAGTTATATTCTTTTCATGTTCATGACTTTAGGCTAATGGGAGAATGACCATTTATTGTTAATACTGCTTGCCCGGACAAGAGTACTGGAATTGGAAGATACGTTTTACTATCTAAGTGAAATCAATGGAACTTCTACACTTATGATTCAGTTAACCTAATCAGGTGATTAGGACATTAATTAATTTTCTTTCTGATAACTGACCTTATCGATTCATAATTGATATTAGCTAATTAATTAATTAATTAATTAATTTTTCTTCTTTTGTTTTTTTCAAGATAGGTTTTCTCTGTGTAGCTTTGGAGGCTGGCCTGTGTCACTTACTCTGTAGACCAGACTGGCCTTGAAGTTCCAGAGATCTACCTGTCTCTGTCTCCCAAGTACTCGGATTAAAGGTGTGTGCCACCACCTCTCAGGTTAATATTTTAATATCTAAATATGAGCTAGGATTAGGTTACACATTTCTCCTATTCAAAAGCTTAAACAGAGAAATGAGTGCACATGAAAAAAGAGGGGTCAACATAAACTACACAGAATTAACAGTAAAATTTTGTTTTGTGTGATGCATATTTGTCTAGTATTAGGAATTTGGCTTCTTCTGAGAAAGCCTTCAGATGCCTGGAGAGTAAAGTAAATAATGAGTATGGTACTCTGCTAATATTTCTTTTTCATTCTAATTCTCTCTATCTTCATCCTCTAATATCTCCTTATGTGAGCTTACCCAACTACTGCAATTTTATTTATAATGCTATAATTTTACTAACAATAAAGCTTATTTTTTCCTGGTTTATTTGGGGACCAAACAATGGAGTTACAGCAGATCATATTTGTTAAATATTCTACAGAAATAGTACTAATAGAACATGACTGAATTGATAGATACCCAAAGAGATTTATTACAGTAGATTATCTTATATAATTATAGAGGCTGAGAAGCCTCAATGTGTGTGCTATAAAACCTGGAAACATTCAGCTTTTGACATTCACATCTGGACTTGAAGGTCTGAGAAAAGATACAAAGGCTACCAAAACAGAATGGCTGAACATTAAGGACAGAATATTTCATCTCAGCTTAAACTTAGTGCTAGTGCATCCATCCTCTATGTGTCTTTGAATCATAGGCACTGATATCACACCATTAAAGGATGTCCACCAATATGATAAAAAAGCATAATCTTTATGTGTGTTTTTTGTATGTTTTCAGAAGACTGGATGGTGGACAGTAGAGTGAGTGATGATAAATAGCCTTACCAACATGGGTGACCTTAGGTTATCTGATGGATGAAGCTAGAAGGCACAGAATGCCAGCTTCACTACTTGAAATTTGAACATCTGGGCCATCACTTTCCTGTTGCCCATTGGAAGGGTGCTCTTGAATGGACTGAAAATCAATAGTTCATAATCATGGGAAGATAATAAACTCTATATAAACTACCCCAATCACAATCAGGGAGGCTTCCTCCAACAGCTAATGGGAAGAGATGCAGAGACCCACAAGGAAACAGGCAAATCTGAGGGGATTCCAAAGAAGAGGGGAAGGAAGGACTGTAGTAACCAAAGTGGTTGAGGACACCAGGAGAACTTGGCCCACAAAATCAACTACATATTGCTCATAGGGGCTCACAGAGACTGAATTAGGAATCACAGAGCCCACATGGGTCTCAAGTAGGCCCTCCACAATTATGTTCTGTGTGCTTAGGTTGGTGTTCTTGTTTGGCTCCTGACAATGGGAGTTTAGGTTCTTCTAAATCTTTAGACCACTCTTGTGACCCTTTCCCTTTTACTGGGTAGCCTCATCTAGACTTAATATGAGAGTTTGTGCCTAAACATATTGCATCTTGTTATACTGTCTTTGGTTGACATCCATGAGAGGTTTTCTCTTTTATGAAGAGTAACAAAAGAGCAGTGGATCTGGGTACGAGGAGATGTAGGGGCAAGAAATGGGAAGGGGTGGTGGGAGTGAAAGTTGTGGTTTGGATGTATTGTATGAGAGAAGGAAATATGACAAGAAAAATTAATTTTCATGAATTGCAATAAAAATTGTCCAAAAACATAAACTCATAACACCATAGTTTATCTCTTTCTCTGTTTGACCTTAACTGATGTGAGTTCTCAGAAGATATTAACTATAAGGAGAAGTCCTTGTTCATTCTGTGCCATTCTCAGTCCTGACACAAATGATGTGACAGACTTTGATGATCCCCCATGGGAAGTCTCACCACCCTGAGTGGAGTAAGGGAGCGATGGGGAAATGGGGAGGGGAATATAAGGATAGGAAGGTTGGAGAACTGGGATAGATATGTAAAATAAGATTGTTTTTAATTTAAATAAAACATTAATTGCCAGGTGGTGTTGGCACACACCTTTAATTCCAGCACTGGGAAAGCAGAGGCAGGTGGATCTATGTGAGTTCGAAACCAGCCAGGTCTACAAGAGTTAGTTCCAGGACAGCCTCCAAAGCCACAGAAAAACCTTGTCTCAAAGAAGACCCCCCAAAAAATTAATAAAATGTTCTCATTGCTCAGGGTCATCTCCTAGTCATAGTGTATATACTGAAAATGTTTTTGCTTCTGAAAGATATATATGTCTTTTTCAGAATCTATATACATATATATATATATATATATATAGAGAGAGAGAGAGAGAGAGATGGGGAGTGTACTTCTTTGTATGTTTATCTTATTGATTGATGAATAAAATACTGTTTGGCCAATGGCAAGCAAGGACTAGGAGTCAAAGAGGATTCTGGGAAATGTGGTAGAGAAGTGATGATCCAGGCAGGAAGTGACATGGCAAGGAGACTCATATCTAAGTGAGGAAACAGGAAGTGTGTCTCTTCAGTGTGTCTCTTCTCTCCTCTGCTCCTGCTCCAGTGGCAAAATGTGATACACTGACAAGGAGGGACACCAATAAGGTGTCCTATAAGATAAGTCTTATAAAATATATAAATTTATGATAGTTAAGAATGAGCTAGCAGATGAGAATCCTAGTCATTGTCCAAGCAGCTTTGAACCTAATACAAGTTTCTGTGTATTCATTTGGGCCTAACTCAGGAGGGCGGCTGGCGTAAAGCTCACATGTGGTGGTGGGGCTCAGGTGGCTTTTGGAGGAAAGATGTATTGTTACAAGAGAGAGGGAGAGAGAGACAGAGAGAGAGAAGCTTTTCTGTTGAGATACAATACTTGAAAATTTGTTGATTTCTCAGGATGCAGTTTGCCCCTGTATCTTCAATACCCAGCATATAAGAGGCCATTCATGTACCTCCTATCTCTCCCAAAGCTTTAGACTTTGCAATAATGGCTGAATAAAGAATGCTGGATAATACATGAAGGTAAAATTGTTAGCATGAACTTTCACAGCATCAAGTATATCTCAGGCACACATACATAAAGAGTATACAAATTAGTTTTTAGCATTTTGCGTCTTAACTTTTTGTGTGTGTATGTGGGGGTGTCTATATCCATAATCTGTCATGAATACCAAAATTTTAGCAAGTAGTGTTTTCTACAAAAAGAAAATGTGCAATAAACTTTAATGAAATAATGAAGAAATGGAAATAAAGAAGGAAAGAAAGAGGACATTGTACATTGAGATGTCTATCATTCATTTAGAAAAAAAAATATTGTGGTGGCTTGAAAAGAAATGATCCCATAGGGAGGGGGCATATAAGAAGGTATGTGTTTTATGTTTTTTTTTCTTTATGTAGGTATGACTTATTTGAGGAAGTTTGTCACTGTTTTGGTGAGCTTTGAAGTCTCCTTTGCTCAAGATATGCTCAGTGTGACATTTACACTACTTTCTATTTCCTGAGGATCAAGATATACATCTCACAGCTCCTTCCCCAGCACCATTTCTGGCCAAAAGTCACCATGTGATACCGTGATAATAGACTAAACTTATCAAAATGTAAGCCCCCTCAATTAAAAGTTTTTCCTTCATAAGTGTTTTTGAGGTCATTGTGTCTCTTCAGAGCAATAAAAAGTCCTAACTAAGACATACATTGGGATATGGAACTTTAGTATTGCTGAAAACCATTACTGACATATTGATGTGCAGTTTGTAAATGTATGTTGTATTTTCACAAATTCCATCCTTACAACAAGAAGAGAACAAAGAGTCATCTGAACAGTGCTCTCTCTAATGATAATGATGATTTCTTTAACACATATGCAGAATACGTAGATGGTAGAAACTGATGAAGGAAGAACCAATAGGAGATTATTAAGTGGAGCTATGCTGCTCACAACAAAAACTCTGGAGCTGTGGTATTTATTTAAAGATTTTTAATCTAAGCCTTAGAATTCCTCACTTAGATAGAGACTACAAAATGACCGCAGTAGGAGAAACACATTTGGGTTTTGCATCATGTTAAGGATGAGGATACATGATTGGACATATTAGTCAGCCACAATTTATATCCAATTTAGTTAGAAGACAGAAATGATAACTTTGAACAGTTCAATACAGTCTATTAAATTGTGTTGTTTAGCTGTATATATGAGCTTATGTTTCCTGGAACAAAGATTGTCCTCAGTGATACAAATCATTCATGATTCATAGTAAATACTTACCATGAATATTCACAGAACTACAGAATCAGAAATTCAGGTTGTCAATATGTAAGAGAAAAACACCTTTTGAATCCAAATCTTTTTTGTTATTATATTCTAGTTATTATATACTTTATTTAAAATAATTTATTATTCATTTTACATACAAACACCAATTACCCCTCCATCCCATTCTCCTGCCCCCTTTTCCCCATCCCATCCTCCATCCATTCCTCAGAGAGGGTAATTCCTTCATTGAGGAGTTAGCAATGTCTGACATACCATGTTGAGGCAGGACCAAGGCCTTCCTCCCTGTATCAAGGCTGATCAGTGTATTCCACCATAGAGAATGGGCTCCAAAGAGCCAGTTCATACACCTGGGGTAGGGGCTGGTACCACTGCCAACCCCCTAACAGTTCAAGCCCCATAACTGTCACACTCAGAGAGTCTAGTTCAGTCCTATGCTGGTTGCCCAGCAGTCTGTAGTCCATGATCTCTGAGTAGCTCAGGTCATCTCTCTCTGTGTTGTTCCTCACCATGTTTTTGACATCCCTCCCCCTATTCATATGATCCCTCTCCCCTCTCTTCAACTGAATTCCAAGAGCTCTGCTCAGTGCCTGATTCTGGATCTCCATGTAATTCAGTTACTGGATGTGGGTTCTATGATGAAAAACATTAGATTAAAGGGGAAGGCCCATTCAGACATCCTCTACACTGTTGCTAGTAGTCTTAGCTTAAAACATGGTTGTAGATTCCTGAGAATTTCTCTAGCACCAGGCTTTACTCTAAACCCATAATGGCTACCTCTATCAAGACTTCTCTTTCATTGCTCTCCCCCTTTGTTCCTCCCACAACTCAGTCCTCTTGATCCCTCATGTTCCCATTCTCTCTCCCCTCCTTTCCTCAAGCCCTAGTAATACCACTCTTGGGCATATACCAAAATTATGCACAATAATGACATGAGGACATTTATTTAACTATGTTTGTAGAAGCATTATTTGCAATAGCCAGAATCTGGAAACAAGCTAGATGCCCATCACCTGAAGAATGGATAAATAAAATATGGTACATTCACACTATATCTTAAATTTCTTGAAAATCTGGGTATAATGAAGTGTGCTTTGGCAAATGCATGAATGCACCAGATATAAGAATTGAAGATGTTGGCACATGTAAGATATAGTATCTGTTCACAAATATGTAATGGCAGAAAAAACACATGAAAGAAAAATATATGAAATTAAAATTATTCTGCTTAATCCATTGTTACTAAGATGCAACAAACAAATGATAAGTGTTTCAATAACCCTTTACACTTCCTAAACTAACATAACTTCCAAATACTGTCACAGATTAGTAAACATAGTGAACAAGCATTAGATATCTGTCTCCTGTTTTAATGCTTAGTATCTACTTTCTTACTTATTTAGAGGTTCAGTGAAATTATTTGGAAAGCAGTATGGTGGTTTCTCAGGAAAATGGAAATCAGTCAACCTCAAAATCCAGCAATCCCTCTCTTTGGCATATACTCAAAGGATGCACACTCATACAATACGGACATATGTTCAACTATGTTCAGAGCAGGATTATTTATAATAGCCAGAACCTGGAAACAACGTAGATTCCCCTCAACAGAAAAATGGATAGAGAAAATGTGTTATATTTACACAATGGAGTAAAACTCAGTGGAAAAACAAAAAACAAAAAACAATAGAATCTTTAAATTCGAAGGCAAATGGATGGAACTAGAAGAAACCATCCTCAGTGAGGTAACCTGGTCACAAAAAGATAAACATGGTATATACACAGTCATTTTTGATTTCTAGACATAGAGCAAAGGATCACTAGCCTAGATTCCACCCTGCCAGAGGAGCTAGGAAACAAGGAGGATCCCAAGAGAAGATTGCTTACTCCCTCGAAGAAGGGGATGGGGACAAAAACCCCTGACCAAATTGGAACCCGGGGAAAGAGAGAGGAAGGAGAGCCTTCATCCAGTTGCTGTTTGAAAAAGAAACAGACACTAGTAGTTAAGCACTGAACCATACTCCTGGAATTAGGTTGTGGTGAGGGAGGAGTGTTGAACAAAGGAGCCAAGACAGGGATTGAGAGACCTGCAGAAACAGTGGATCTGACCTACTGACAGAATGGAGACACTAATCATAAAATTGGGGAAACCAAACTCTCTGAATGTGGCTACCAGCTAGGAGCCCAAGTCAGTTTATGGATCCTCTGACAGCCGAGGCAGTCTTTATCCCTAGAGCACAAATGGGCTTTGGGAGTCCATTCCCTATGGAGGGTTACTATTGCAGCCCAGATACAGAAAGGAGGGTCTAGCCCCTCCCCCAAACAATATGACAAACTTTGAAGGTCGTTGGTACAGGGCCTCACTGTCCCTGGAGAGGAGTTGTGGGAGGGGGTTAGGGTGGGTTGGGTGGAGAACATGGGAGGAGGGGAGGGTGAGGGAATGGGGGATGGATATGTAAACATGAGTAACTAAAATAATAAAATAATAAAAAAGAATTGAAGATGATTACAAATATGGTATTTATACACCTTAAGAGGAGAAAAATAAAGTATCTTTGAGGAAGAAAGTAAAAAGATAGTCTATGTAGATGCCTAGTCATGCAATATGAAGTGTGAAACTAATTCACATGAAGCTGGATTATTATTTTTTAATTGGAGTTCAGAATACTACTATCCAGAGAAACTTGCCCATGTGTATTAAATCCTCTTAGTGTTTCTTGAGTCTTTATTTCTTTATGCCTGAAAAAGAAACAGCAATTTATTTATATGCAGGGAAACTTAGAACCCTCTAGGTGTCTCAATCAAAGAAAATTCAGCACAAACAATCAGTTACATGGGTGACTGAAGACCAAAGGAGCAAAATGTATGAGGAAGTTAGGCACAGATTAGAAACAGCAGGAAGCTGTATCACTCACTTTGGAAGGATACATCCAGTTAGGGATAGAATAGAGCCCTGGAGCTACTTCACAGTATAGTAGAAAATCAGCAGGATATGGAGCCACAAAGTAAGGGGCTTTCTGGAGGAGAAAGATTTGGAGAAGAAACAGACAACACCAGGGAGGAAATGGAAAGCAAAGCAAATAATAATACTAGTAATAATAATAATAATAATAATAATAATAATAATAATAAATATTCTCACTGCATCCCAACACTTAGCCACCCTTCTCCCAGTTTCTTCCCATCACCCAGTCGCTAAAATGACTGGCATTGTTTTGCTACTGTGTCAGTTGCCAAAACAGGACATGCTTAGAGAAAATAGGGCAAATGCCTGAACATACATTGTTGTAACAGGAATTCAAATATAAACCTTCCAAGTAACTTCCTAAGTGACATGAAGACCACAGTTATACAAAGAATTCTGTTATTACAGTAAGATGATTTATCTGAAAGTGCTTTGAGCAATGGACTCAGTAGGAGGTAGTGCACATTTATTCATGAATAAGCATCAACACAGGAAATAATCTACCTAATTCTTACTTCTTTATTTACTTTGTATAATAGAAAGAAATTCCATCATCTTACTTGACTTAGATAAACCTAATTATGATAATAGAATAAAGATTTTTGGAAGAACTGAGAAAATATTGATTAAACAAACTTTAAATATCAAATCAGTGTTATATTATTATTTTCATTTGAACTTACCTCTTTGTTTCTAATACAAAATATTATATCAAGCAATTCAAGTAATAGCATTCAAAATTAATGAGTTTCCATTATTACAATCAAATTAACTAGAAGTATATTCATTCACATTCAAATAATTTTCTCTTTACAGTAGGAACCCTGTATTGACAATGTTTTCTTCCTATTATTATTTTTCATAAAATAGCATTTATATATGCAAAGAATTCAGAAAATTTAGCCCATAGTAGTTCCAATGAGTATTGAAGAAGAACCCCTGTTTTATATATAAAAGGATATATATTTAATTTTGAATAATATGTTTCCAGTGGAAAAACTTCACCACTACTTGTTCCCAATAAACATTGTTTGTATGATTAGATATTTTTTCCCTTAAGCCTGGAAAATTATTTAGCAAAATAGTAACACAAGTGATTGATGTCATTGTCATCAAACACAAGTTCCAATATCACTGTTAAAATATTTTAATGATTATAATTTAAATTATTTATTTTCATTTGCTCCCAGTAATCATGATGTAAATCTCCTCAATTGATACATTTACCCTCCATGGTTTCAGTTACTGGTGCTGAACTGTGTTCTAAAACAACAAAATGAAAAATTCCAAAGGCAAATAATATATAAATTATAGTCTGTTATTCAGAGACATGAAGAAATCTCTTGCTAGCCTGCCTTTTCTTGGCCAGCATTGAAATATTTCTCTTAATCCAGTATAACCATCCTCTGTGCCTGTTAATCACCTAATGCCCATATTGGTTATGATAACTGTTATGGAACATCACAGTTGTCATCTATGTGACTCCTTTTGTAATGTTAAATTTTTTGTTCACTTCAGATACCAGCCACAGTACCACCTTCCTCGCCTTCTCCTGCTCCACCCCCACTTCACTACAAAACACCCTCATGCACTCTTCAGAACAAAGTCTGCCACATTAAGCTGAGTCTTAGTTGTGGTCATCCTTGTGGATTTCTGGGAGTTTCTCTAACACCAGATTTCTCCAAAACCCCATAAGGACTCCACTCCCTCTATCAAGATATCTCTTTCATTCTTGTCCCATTCCATTCCTCCCAAACTCGACCATCCTATTTCTTTATGTTCTCATCCCTGGTCCCCTCTCGTTTACCACCTCCAAACCCGTTTACCTAGAAAATCTCTTTTCTTTCCTTTTCCCAGGGTGATCTATGTATGCCTCTTATGGTTGTCATTGTTACCTTGCTTCTCTGGAGCTGTGGATTATAGTGTGGATATCCTTTGCTCTACATTTAATATACACTTATGAGTGAGTACATATGTTGTCTTTCTGGGCCTGGATTACATTATTTCTAGTACCATCTGTTTGCCTGAAAATTTCATGATATTATTATTTTTATTTTACCACTAAGTAATATTGCATTGTACAAATGTACCACATTTTCTTTATGCATTCTTTGATTGAGGGACAATGAGGAGGTTGTTTTCAGGTTCTTGATATTATGAATAATGCTGCTATGAACAAAGTTGAGCAAGTCTCCTTTTACTAAGGATGACTGAGCATCCCTTAGGTAAATGCCCACAGGTAGTAATGCTGGCTTTTGAGGTAGATTGATTCCCAATTTTCTGAGAAACTGCCATACTGACTTCCAAAGTGGCTATACAAGTTTGTACTCCCATCATTGGTGCATGAGTGTTCTCCTTACTCCTCATCCTCTCCAACATAGGCTGTCATCAGTGTTTTTGATCTTAGTCATTCTGAGATTCGAAAGATGATATCTCACAGTTGCTGTGATTTGCATTTCCCAGATGAATAAGGATATTGAGCAATTCTTTACATGTTATAGCCAGTTGATATTCTTTTGTTGAGAATTTGCTATTTAGGTCTATACCCCATTTTTAATTGGGTTATTTGGTATTTTGATGTCTATGGTCAATGACCTTAAAAGAAAATAGGTTTTTTGTACAATATTTTTTCTGGTTATGATTATCCCTGAACCAACTCCTGCAGCCTCTCCCCAATTGATCCCACCTCCCTTTCTTATCTAGTTCCTTTCTGTATCACAAACAGATACCCCAATAGACAAAACAAAAGCAAAAATAATCAGAAGAGGATAAAACAAACTAACAGAAGAAAAGGAGCCAAAAAAACAAAGCACAAAAACAACATATAGATACAGGGTCACGTGTATTTTGAAACACAGAAATTCCATTAAAAAGAAAAAAGAAAATGAGAGTTCATTTCAACATAAGGCCTAATCAATAGGACTGAGTTTATGTCTGGTACTATAAACCTTGATGTGTACCCATGGGTGATGACACCATAGGTCATATAGAAGAACCTACTAAAATTGCAACACTAATGAAAAATTGAAATTCCTACTTGTATTATCAATATTTATCCTTATATGTTTTAAGCCATCTTTGTGGGGCTTCAGTTGGATCCAGCCTAGTTTATAACTTAGAGCTAGAATGTGGACTAAGAAATGGTAGGTAAAGATGCCAAGGCGAAGAGAGAGACACAGAATAGAGTCTGAAAGGCAATCCAGTGAACACTGAACTTCCCAAATTTATTCTTCAAAATTCACAAATATCTCAACCAAAAATGGAAAAAAGGCAAAAGACTTCTTTATCAATATTCAAAGGAAGAAACAGACCTTCTTCCTTAATTCTCCAAAACTTTGGTAACCATGCCTTAGACTAAATCTCTCATTATCTGGCCTTGAAGGGTAAGAGTAACCACACCTCAGACTAAGTCTCTTGTTGTTTGGATAAGACCAAACATCCTAAAGTAGCCATGCCTTAGACCTTTAGGTCTTATGACTTTACTCTTGGAAGAGTAAGGATAGTTTTGAATTCTCTGACCTTAAGCCTAGATAAAGTGAAACCATTTTTATGGGCTCCAAAAGTTATACTGACAGATACATGACTTTCACCTTCCATCAAATAAGCTTCTTTTGACTGAAGATGGAGACTGTCAAACAAAAGCACAAGTGGTTAAATTTCAAAGAATACATTGTGTGGTACCCATTCATCAATTGTTAAATTTGCAACAAAATCCCAATACTTAATATACATGGGACATCATTGAAGATGTGGTATAAAAGTTATAAGAGTTAAAGACTCTTTGGTAGTCTTCTATAAATGTCAGGGGTGGTATACCTATGAAATGTCAACAATATCATCATATAAACAAAACCTGCACCTGACAATGCTAGTTGACACAAAAAAGGAAGCATTTAACATAGATCCATCCCTAGATGATGTTCTACAACAATCAGTGGTGACTGAAACATTAATAGTGTCATAATTATGCAGTCCAGGTTAGTATTGTTCCCTATACACACATAGGTAAGAGCACCAGTAAAAGGACTCAGGTGTGTGTGTGTGTGTGTGTGTGTGTGTGTGTGTGTGTGTTTGTGTAAAAATAACAATTAATGAAGCCATGAATTAAAGAGGAGCTAGGGAGACAGGGTAGGAGTTCAATAGGAAGAAGGTAGGAAGAAACTCATGTAAATACAGAGCCCATGTATGAAATTATCCAAAATTTTAAAAAGTAAATTTGAAAATATAAAATGTCATATTCATTGCAGATGGTCTACACATTTTTAACAGCTTCCCGAAAGATGTAGGCTATCATTGGGTAACACTTTTTTTTAGTTTTTTTTTTTAGTTTTTTTTATAAAACTAAGACTAATTGGAATTTGTCCCTCTGTATCTCCAACACATATTTTATACATACCACAAATACTGTGAAACACATTGAGACTTATGCTGACATCTTAACAATCACATTGATTATCAATTTATCAACTATTATTAAATGTATTCCAGTTGAATGTTCTTACCCTCCACTTACACATATATGTGCACATTCAGACACATGGCACTACTTTCTATATAGACTAACTCAAGTGATTAGAGATAATATGCAATATTATAACAGCTACATTAAGGTGAGTATTGACAATATATTTTGTGTTTAGATTCAATAGTTCATGATGTGAAATTCATATATTTCTAATACTTCACTTTAATATGTTCCTATATTAATTAATTTCTCTGTACTGTATATATATATATATATATATATATATATATATATATATATATGTTAACAATTTATATATGTTTATGTATATATTTAACATGAAATGTTCTGTTTCATAAGATAAATCAAATTTTTATGCTCTAAACCTTGTCAAATATTGGCATTGCTGTTACTAGTTATGCTATGGGCAACTCACTTCTCAATGAGAAATCATACATAAGCACATCTGCTGTCAAGCATATGATGGACAGGCACAGTTTGTTCCCTTTTTGAGAAGCTGATATGTAATAAACTGATGTTTTAATTTGTGAATTTGTTGCATTATGACATAAAAAGTTCACTCCATTAATCATAGCATAGCCAATTTTATCCTTAAATTGCAATGAAAAACATATCTTAGAAAATTGCCCTAGATACGAGCACTATGATGTGGACAGTCTTAAAATGTATTAATTTTTCTACAGTGGTGGCTTTCAGGTCACATTGCCTTGACGTGTTATTATTTAAGTTTGGAAATTCATCATGACGAGATAGTACAAAATATGCACTGTTTCAAAATACCATTTTTATATGGAATTAATATTTTGTGCATTCAGAAAAATGTTATTTCACTGTTTTGGACATGCTCTTCAAGATAATGACAAGTAAGGCTGATATTCCTTTTTTCCAAATAATAAATTCCCTGTAGGTAAGCTACACAGTTTGTCCAGTGCCAACAGATACTTGGCCCCTAGAGGTTTTACATGATAAATGTTGTAATTAAAGTTATTGAATTGTGCATAAAATAACTTTCCTCAAATATTGCTTCAAATGTATCTAGACTGTAGTAAAATATATGAGGAGTGTTCTAAAACATAAATAATTCAAATAGTTTGGAATATTAATATAATATAAAATGTATAATAATAATTGTATCATGCTAAAAGCAGAAAACGTGAAATATACAAAATATAATTTCACTTGATTATTATGTTGACATAGGTTGTTCGCCCTTTGGCTTTGACTTATAGTCTGCTACGCGCTAAATTTAATACAGGCAAATATTCCACTACCATCACCAGTTTCCCAGATCTCATCAGTTAAATGACAAGAGAAATAGTGGACACAGATATGGGTCAGCAGTTGAAAGCACTTACCTTTCTTGTAGAGACCAAAATATGGTTTCCAGTATCTATGTTGCATATGTTGCATGTATCACAATAGCCTATAATTCCAGTATCAGAGATTCAGTTTTTTTTTTCTTAATTCTGCAGGCTGACATGTCCACACAACAGCAAACATAGAGCAGCCTCACCTCACAGCAATCTGATGTCAGAAGAATCAAGCCATCTCGGTATGGAGGACAGTCATCTCTCATAGAGATGATCTCCAGTTAAAGACTGCTTAAAGCACACTGCACCACCATGTACATGGCTGAATGTGATTTAGTGGAGATCAGACACACAGTGTATTTTGCAGACATGAATTAAATTGCAGGAATTGTTCTGGAACAAATAATAATATGCTACAATATATCTGAATAGTTTTGAACCTAGTAATGACAGAGATTACTGGATGGTTAAAAAACAACCCCCCCCCAAAACTCAGAAGATTAAAAGAGAGGGAGCAAAAGACATGGGGTGCATATGTTTCCTCATCCTTTCTTTTGGCCATTCCCAAAATTTCTGAGACAAAGTGTTCTAGCATGTCTTCCAGGCAGGACAGAGTTTTGTGGCTGGGTTGATGTTTCAGTTTCTCCACTGTGAGCATAGCCTATAGACAGAAGATGGTCAATCTGTATTCTTCATTACTGGGATTTCTAGCTGGGGTCACCCTCATAGGTTCCAGGAATTTTCTGACACACTAGTTATTCATCTACTCCAATGACTTTTCTGGTACTCTCTCCCTCCCCAACTGGATTTCAAGTAATACCTCTCAAAATACAATACCATCTCTGTGACTAAACCACAGACAATCACTCATGCATCCATTGCAGGCCAGCAGTTGCTGTGTTCTTGAAGGTTTGGGCAGAAAATCAGTGAAGTGCTGATTTGCTGTGCTTGGCTCTAGTTTGTGTATTTCCATTCTACATTTCAGATTGAAGAAGTAACAATTCTGGCACATGCTATTCTCTTTAGAATTATGCATAAATATACTGTCTCGTCTCAAAGTTCCCATGGCCAGAGGTTTTTTGTTTTGTTTTCAAGTCCACAGGTTAAATGGTATAGAAAAATCCCATTCCATATAGTAGAAGAAATAATTTAAGTCTTCAGGAAAGAATGACTTCCACAAAAGGTATTACCTCAGAGATTTGTTGACATTTATTAGTGTTGGTTTTTTAAAATCTCCCATTTGATCTTTATAATCACTTTCCTCACAGTCAGCTAAATTTAGTTTATTATTAACATATGTAAACATATTGAATGATTACCTCTAAGCTTTTCAAACATATTACTTATTATACTAATTAAGTACTGGTTGTCATCTTGTAAACAGTCAATAGTGACTAAACAATTAACAATTATTACAAGAATAATTTAACACTCATTTGACACAACAACAATGTAAAGTATCCTATTACTAGGTGAGCTTGAGATACATGGAAATTAAGGCTTAAGAAATTCAACAATGTTTTTCAAACCATATAGTCAATGCCACAATCATATTAGAACTCAGATTTTCCTCAGATATTACCGCAGGTAAGCAAAATCCATTTAATTGAAGTAAGATGTTTAATTCCATTTAATTAAGATGCACTAAACATTAGTGATACTATTTGCTTCCTTTTAGACTAAGTGCATTAATAAACAAAATTGCTGTGAACTAAGTGTAAATATTTAGTGAATAATTACAGTTTATTTTTTCTTTTATTGAAATTTTCTTAATATGATTTTCCCTTCCTCTACTCCTCCTAGCACTTCCTTATGCCCCCAATTTTGGATCCACTCCATTTCTATCTCTCATTGGAAAACAAATAGGCTTCTATTGATTAATAGTAAAATAAAATACAACAAGATAAAACAAATACCAACACATAATAATTTGACAAACCTAACAAAAATAAAAAAGTGTAGAGAAGTCATAATAATCAGAGACCCACTTTTCACACACTCTGGATCCCTCCCCCCTAAAAAATAAAAACACCATAATTTATATTTGAAGGACCTATTATATACCAATACAGGGTCTGTGCATGATGCCACAATTTCTGTGAGTTCACATGTGTTAATTCTGTTGATTTAGAGTGCCTTGATTCCTTGATGTCTTCTGTGCCCTCTAGCTCTTACACTCTATCTTCCTTACTGTCATTTTGTGAATAAGCAGAAGTAATCAGAAGCCTTGCCAATAGACTGGGTTGTTTAGTAGTTTCCAGGGAATCTTTTTGGCCAACAACTTGATTATATATAATTCACCCCAACTTCTGAAATCTTCATTTGGTGACAATAGATAATCAGAGGAGCTCTGAATATTCCATTGTATGATCACATTATTTAGATCACACACACACACAGACACACGTGTGTGTGTCTGTGTGTGTGTCTGTGTGTGTGTGCATTTAGGGAATTTATATTATTTAAAGTTTTCATGCAACCCTTAAAATAGCCTTAAATTTTATATATTACCCCCTCTATTCTTTCTTTCACTCTCTCTTATTTCCCTCATTGTTTATTCTTCCAAATTCAGTCTCACCCTCATCTGTATCTTTTCTATTTTTGAGAGTTAAGGGGGACATGACAAAAAATTAATATGATTGCACAGAATTAGAAAATTTAAAGGAAATGGACAATTTTCAGGACAGTTATCACTTACCAAAATTGAATCGAGAACAGGTAAGCAACTTAAACAGACCTATAGCCTCTAAGGAAATAGAAGCACTCATCAAAAGTCTCCCAACCAAAAATAAAAGCCCGGGGCCAGATGGATTCACTGCAGAATTCTACCAGAAATTCAAAGAAGTGCTAATACCAATTCTCCGCAAAATGTTCCACAGAATAGAAGCAGAAGGGACATTGCCAAACTCTTTTTACGAGGCTGCAATAACCTTCATACCCAAGAAACACAAAGACACAACTAAGAAAGAGAACTGCAGACCAATATCCCTCATGAACATTGATGCAAAAATTTTCAATAAAATCTTGGCAAATCGAATACAAGATAATATCAGAGAAATCATCCACCATGATCAAGTAGGCTTCATCCCAGAGATGCAAGGATGGTTCAACATATGAAAATCCATTGATGTAATCCACCATATAAACAGACTGAAGAAAAAAATCACATTATCATCTCACTGATGCCAAAAAAGCCTTTGACAAAATCCAACAACACTTCATGATAAAGGTCTTGGAGAAATCAGGGATAACAGGAACATACCTCAACAGAATAAAAGCAATATACAGCAAGCCAACAGCCAACATCAAATTAAATGGAGAGAAACTCTATCCAATTCCTCTAAAATCGGGGACAAGGCAAGGCAGTCCACTCTCTCCATACCTCTTGAATATTGTCCTTTAAGTCCTAGCTAGAGCAATAAAACAACAAAAGGCGATCAAGGGAATACAAATCAGAAAGGAAGAAAGAAGTCAAACTTTCACTATTTGCAGATGATATGATAGTCTACATAAGTGATCCAAAAAACCCTACCAGGGAACTCCTACAGCTGATAAACACCTTCAGCAAAGTGGCAGGATACAAGATTAACTCAAAAAAATCTGAAGCCCTACTATATACCTATGCCACATTGGTGGAGAAAGAAATCAGAGAAACATCATCCTTTACAATTGCCACAAACAACATAAAATACCTTGGGGAAACAATAACCAAAAATGTGAAAGACCTGTACCATAAGAATTTTGAGCCTCTAAAGAAAGAAATTAAAGAAGATACCAGAAAATGGAAAGATATCCCATGCTCTTGGATAGGTAGGATCAACATAGTAAAAATGGCAATCTTGCCAAAAGCAATCAACAAATTCAATGCAATCCCCATTAAAATCCCAACAAAAATCTTCACTGACCTTGAAAGAACAATTATCATCTTTATATGGAGAAACAAAAGACCCAGGATAGCCGAAACAACCCTGTAGAATAGAGGAACTTCTGGAGGCATCACCATCCCTGACTTCAAGCTCTATTACAGGGCTATAATCCTGAAAACAGCTTGGTATTGGCACAAAAATAGACAGGTAGAAGAATGGAATATAATTGAAAACCCCTCATATTAACACACACACCTATGAATACCTGATTTTTGACAAACAATCCAAATTTATACAATGGAACAAAGAATATCTTCAACAAATAGTGCTGGAACTATTCTACTAAATGTAGAAGACTGCAGTTAGATCCAAGCCTATCGCCTTGCACAAAACTTAAGTCAAAATGGATCAAAGATCTCAACATAAATCCAGCTACACTGAACCTATTAGAACACAAATTGTGAAATAACCTTGAATTAATTGGTACAACAGACCACTTCCTGAACATTAAACCAGTAGCACAGACACTGAGGTCAACAATTGATAAATGGAACCTCATGAAACTAGGAAGCTTCTGTAAATCAAAGGAGATAGTCAACAGGACAAAACAACTGCTCACAGACTGGGAAAAGATATTCACCAACCCCACATCTGAAAGAGGGCTGATCTCCAAAATATACAACGAACTCAGAAGCTAGTCTCCAAAACACCAAACAACCCAATTAAAAAATCGGGTACAGAACTAAATAGACAATTCTCAATAGAGGAATGTAAAAGGCTGAAAGACACATAAGAAAGTGTTCAACATCCTTAGCCATCAGGGAAATGCAAATCAAAACAACTCTGAGATACCTTCTTACTCCTGTCAGAATGGCTAAAACCAAAAACACCAATGAAAGTTCATGTTGGAGAGGATGTGGAGAAAGGGGAAAACTTCTCCACTGCTGGTGGGAGTGCCAACTTGTACAGCTACTTTAGAATTCAGTATGGTGACTCCTCAAAAAAATGGGAATAAGTCTACCACAAGATCCAGCAATTGCACTCTTAGGCATAAATCCAAAAGAAGCACATTCATACAACAAGGATATATGTTCAACAATGTTCATAGCAGCACTATTTGTAATAGCCAGAAACTGGAAGCAGCCTAGATGTCCCTCAACCAAAGAATGAATAGAGAAAATGTTGTACATTTACACAATGGAGTACTACCCAGCGTAAAAAAAAAATAGAATCTTGAAATTTGCAGGAAAATGGATGGTTCTAGGAGAAAGCATGCTGAGCGAGGTAATCCAATCTCAAAAAGACAAACATGGTATATACTCACTCATATGCAGATTTAGACATAGATTAAGGATTTTCAGCCTACAATCCACACTGCCAAAGAAGCTAATAAACAAGGAGGTTCCTAAGAGAGACATACATGGTCCCCTGGAGAAGGGGAGAGGTTCAAGATCTGCTGAGCAAATTGGGAGCATGGGAAGAGGGGAAAGGGACATAGGAGAATGAGAAGGGGAAAAGAAGAGGGATGCCAAGGACATGAAGGAGCAGAACTTACAAGTCAGGGGAAGAATACATGATAACAATTATGGAGGTATCATAATAGAGGGAGATATTTTTGGTTTACAGAGAAATCAGGCACTAGGGAAATATCTGGAGATCTACAAATATGACACCAGCTCACTATCTCATCAATGGAGGACAGGCTACATTAAATGCCCTCACCCAATTATGAGATTGATAACTGACTTATACGCCATCCTATAGCCTTCATCCATTAGCTGGTGGAAGTAGAAGCAGACACCCATAACTAAACCCTGAACTGAACTGGAACCCAGATGCAGAGAAGGAAAAGTGAAGAGCAGAGAGGTCCAGACCAGGCTGGTGAAACCCACAGAAACAGCTGACCTGAACATCCGGGAAATCTTGCTCCCTAGTCTGATAGCTGGAATACCAGCATGGGACTGATCCAGACCCTAGGAACATGGATTTCTATGAGGAAACCTCAGAAAGCTATGGGACCTCCTGTGGAAGCCCAGTATTTATCCCTAGCATAGGTGTGAACTTTGGGAGCCCATTCCATATAGAGGAATACTCCCTGAGCTAAGACACACGGGGGTGGGCCTAGGCCCTATCCCAAAGGATACAATAGACACTAATGACACCCTATGGAAGGCCTCACCAACCAGGGGGAGCAGAAAACATATGTGACAGAGAAGGTTTTAGTGGGTGGAGGGTAGGGAGGACGGGTGGGAAAAGAGAACTGGGATTGTCATGTAAAACAATCCTGTTTCTAATTCAAAAAAAAAAAAAGGTTGGGAAAAAAACTTAATATGAACATCAAATAGTATAGTTGGGTGGACCTGAGAGTTGAGAGATGGGAAAGACTGTTAGCAAGTTAAGGTGTATGTGGAAATTTTTAGCAAAAAATAAAAATATAAGATAATTAAAAAAAACAGTTTACTTGGTAAAGAAAGGGGAAAGTTGTTAAACTTATACAAATTAAAATTATCCTGTGAATATAACTATAACATTTCTTTCTTCTTTTTCCTCCTTCCTAAACCCTTTATATATCATCTTTCTTCTTCCTTTTTTTTACAATTTTTTGTGAGACTCATGCAAATGAAAATTTGTTAATGAAAGAAACAACACAAACATACTTGTTTGCATCTATTTTAAAAGTCCCTTTAGTCCTTTCACATATGTTTGCCTATAAGGTAAAGGAAATGTGTTTTTAAAAGGCCAACTACAAATGCAGATTACACTGAAATATTACTAGTGAGAATAAAAATATTTGTAAAGTTTTAGCATACCATTTAAAGTATAGGAAACTAATATTAGAATTTTAAGCTGAAACAAAAATAAAACCTATTTAAATAGTCTCATTTTCCCTTACTTGAAGAATTTTTTGATTACTTGTATGTATAAGCTTTAGAGATTGAAACTGAGTTTCCAAAAATTTTGATATGTACAGATAAATAGTTTTTTGTTTTAATTTTTCTTCCCAAGAATACAATATTAATCATTACTGGGACAAAATTATTTACAAAATGTTGTTTTATTAAAATTATTCTTTTTAGCTCAGGTTTATCAATAATATATGCTTCTTTCACATACATATAGGAAACTACAGAATTTTGTATTTTCTCTTGATAAGGAATATCCATACTAATTTATAGAACACTGTTGATGGTAAAAATCACCACAGGCTCAAAATTAGAACTCTTAGAAATCACATCATTGATTTATGAGTATCATCTCAATTTAAAAATGTAACTTCTCAAGTGATCCCCTGATACAAATTCTATATATCTTGCAAACTTTTCTTAATATGTTAGGTGTTTAGACAATCTCTTAGAAAACATTCTCCTTTCCTCTGGGTAAAAAGTTAATTGTACTGGAAACTTCTAAGGATACCAGGTTTTCCAACAACTGACAGATTTGCAAATTCAAATGCAGCTACTTATACAATTATAACAAATGTCAAAATTACCCCAATCCCAAGGTTTTGTTTCTGCACATGAAAATCATATTAATACATAGACCCACACAGTGTACTACTACTCTAAGTATCATTCTTGAAGGAATGTGAACATGAGAAGTATTTCCGTGCATCCTTCCTGTCTTAGTAAAGTCTTGTTTGACATAATGGGCACTATCACACAGAAGCTAGTGGGAGTATAAAACAACTGTCGTCTCTTTGTTGTATATAGCTAACCTGAAGACAATCAATGAAGATAATTTTCTTACCTTTTCAAGTGGTTCACAAATACATTGCCAGATGATTGCCAAACTGAACACATTACCATTATAATTGTTAAGTAGTAGTCTAGCAAAATACTGACATACTTAAACAAGAGAGCTACCTGTGAACGGAGCTCAGTAGAAGTATGTGATACATACATACATGTTATCTGTGGATGGATGGTTTTCCAAGATGTAAACAAAATGGAAGGAAGCAAGAAAGAAATTAAAGAAAGAAAGGAAGGAAAGAAGAAAGGACAGATAAAAGAAAGGGATAGAGGGCTTGATAATTTTGCCAAACTTCTATGTTACATACCTTTGATACTACATCTGCATTTTATTCCCACTTTATTTTGTGGTAGTCTTACCCTGTGCTACTCAGTTGGTCAACATATGCAAATTCTATTACAAAATAAAACAAACTGCTGAGTCAACTTGCCAGTGCACCAACATGAATATGCTTGTACATGATCAATTTTTCCTGTTTCTCTCTTCTTAGCATAAATACACATCATGCATGTATCAGCTGGCCCCTTGTTGGGTTATATGGATGTTGGAGTAAGTCAGTGTCAAGTCACAATGTGTTTACTTGTACTTTGCAAGTTAGACTTGAGTGAAAGAAAATATCTAATCAGAGATTATGTTGAAATTTACTTGGTTGGCCTGTTTGATTCACTTTGCCTTTACACAGGAAGATGAAAAGACAAAGTTTGTCTGTCTTATAATCTCTATGTAATGCTGTTTCTCTTTGTGCCTAGTAAAACACAAAGGTGCATATGTCTGAAAAATCTAACCCTGAAATGCTTAGCTCTCCATATGGTACAGCCAAGTGTAATAGATTTTCTCCATTTGTAACTCCCTATCGACTATTTTTACATAAGAAATTGAAAATGCCCTTCTCACTGCAACAATAACAAGGACATTTTAATTAAAAATTTAAAAACACTGGGAACTGTAATATATTCTTTGTCTGCATTTTGGTTTTAATGGAACTTTCTCATTCCATGCATAATTACAAAGGAATGAGTGCACCCAAGGAACAGTAAGAACCTCTCTATCATATTTTTCTTTAAAAATTTTTGCTTCATGAACTTGAATTATGTATTGGTATACTATAATCTCAGTATTTCTTTCTAAATTTTTCCTTTCATAAAGAGTTAGTAATAATATCTCTTAATTAAGGATATAAATGCAGTGAGTAGAATTAAGGCAACTAATCCAATTTTGAGTGTATACACTAAATTTTATGAATAAATGAAGTTGAAACCTAATCTTTAAATTTTCACATGCAAAGTCGGGAATCTTTCATTTGAAACTAACATCATCCACTTTCATTTAGGCTTTGGTCTCAATGACAGTTTATGGGGTTCATGATCAATAAATTATGACTTCAATTTAGTTATTCTTAAAGCAAATGTCTTGTCCTATGTGAAATTCCACTTCTGTTTTTTTGTGGATTCAAATGTCTTGGTAGTCACTGAGACAAGAAGAAATTGTGAAAAGTTTTGGTATTACAATGAGGTAGTTTATTGATTTATCCCCACAAAATGATAGTGCAGAAAGAGGGGGAGAGGGACACAGACTGAGAGAGAGAAGAGGAGATCTAAGAGAGAAGAAAGGCAAAGAGGAAAGAGATATATGGAAAAACAATTGACAAGAAATAGGGGAAGAAGTATAGGCAGATATTGGGAGAGGAATAGTGGAAGTTAAAGCTGAGGAGAAGGGAATAAAGACAGTAGGGTTAAGGGGAAGGGGATAAAAGTGACAGCATTGTATATAGGTAAAAAGCAGGCCTCGAAGGGAAAAGAAGTAGGGGAAATGAGGACAGAGAGAAACACTATAATGACCTATATCCTATGTGACATATCTGAATTTTTCATGGTGACCACATGGATAGTAGTTAATTTACTATCATCATTTCAGCCAAATACACTAAACAGTATAGTAACACAATTTAGATTTTAATGGGTCACAATGCCATCTAGTTGTTATCCCAGAAGATAAAGTGGTGGGTCTATAAGTCAAAAATATCTTTGTTGAGAACATTTATGGCCCAGTTGAAAATATTGATCAAAATATGTTTTGATATTTAAAAAGACGGGGTGAAAATGAGCTCTCTAAAGATCAAAAGGTGATATGGATCTTCCAGCATCAGTATTGAACTTCATGGTTTTCTGAAATGTGTATTTCTCTTCTGGAGTTAGACAGTCTATGATAGTCTATCAGAGGAATATAAGTTTAAGAATACAATAACAAAGGCTGTTTTGCTTGTTTGCTTCTTAAAGGTAGGTAAGATATGGTTAGATGTTGTGGATTGCCACCTATATTTTAGAATGGGGAGAAAAAAATTATAAAACTAAAGGAATAATTCACAGGAGAACTGTGGGCATGGCTGGACTGAGGTATTTCAATTGTAGATATGTCACACGGTTTCAGTGAGTGCTGTAGAGGCTACAGCCCATCTCCAGTGAATATAAAATTGGAAAAGGCTGTGAATGCCTACATCATTGCATGAATATGTATAGCCATAAGTCACATGCAGACACTATGCCAGATGATGGCAAGTAATAGTATAAAGTGTAATGTTTATCCTCAAGTAGTCAAGAGTGTGAAAAGAAATATTTTTTTTTACTGTATTTCATTTTTAAAAAATACTACAGTCTTTAGATTGGTAGAAGTCTGGTGTTAGTTTGCAAAGTCGCAAAGTTTCTGAGGTTGACCAATGCTGGCTTTAACTTTTATGGATGATTATGTTTTAAGAAGTCTTAAATATACCACTTTGGATACAAACCCTTAGTTGATTGATTCATATGTTTCCTTAAGATAGTTAAACCATGCTCCCATTATTAGGAGTTCCACAGATAGACAAAGCTACACAAATGTCATATGTATATAGAGGGCTTAGGCCAGTCCCAAGCAGGTTCTTTGGTTGTTGGTTCAACTCTGTGAGTTCTTGTATAGGACGTCACAGAGTTTTAACCAACAATCAAAGAACCTCTATGAGTTCCTATGAGCCAGGTGAAGTCCTTAACACATCTGGCTCTTACAATCCTTATTTCCAATGGATCTTGCAAACCTATTCTTCATACTGGATTGCTCTGCCCAGCAGAAATAAAAGGGAAGTTGTTTAGTCTTACTGCAACAAGATATGCCAGGATTTGTTAATATCCATGGAAGGTCTGTCTCTTTCTGAACAGAAATGGAAAATGAGTGGATTGGTGGACATATAGGGGATGGAGGATAGAACTAGAGATAAGAGAGGGGAAACTGTGGCCAGGATTAAAATAAATAATAAATAAATTTAATGTAAAACTAATAAAATAAATAAAAAGAAAGATAATCCCATAAAACAAGAAACGTTTTAAAAAGTAATTCTACAGCTTTCTTCTATCTTTTTAAAAAGATACGCAAAACAGGCAAAAATAATCCACAGGGGAAAGGTAGAGTTTTTGAAGGATTATATTCAATATGTAAGATTTATCTGAAAAAAATGTTTCACCAGAATTTATGTGAATATGGAGTTTAGCTATCCAGCCTGATAAAACTCACTGAGTTGATACATCATTTAATATGACACAATAAAGTGATAAAATAGTTAAATATCATCCAGGTTGATCATCCTCTTATCAAAAATATTTAACAGTAGTTTTTAATCTAGATTTCAGAATATTTTACTTATTTCAGATTTTGCACATGTGCTTATACATAATGTAATCTCTTATGTGTCATTCCCTTAGAGACAACATTTAACTGTATTTCACAGAAGCTTATTCACATACAGGCTAATTATAAGTAATTATTTCCATATCCTAAATTTTGATAGTAATCCATTACTGAAGTCAGGTAAGAAAATTTCCCTGTGTGACAAGACTTTGACTCTCATAAATATTCAGAGTTTGGAGTATTTCTCATTTTAGATTTTAAATAATTATACTAGTTCATGTAGAATACCCACCACCACCACACACATATCCCACCACAAGAGAGCCATAGCTGAGCATATGTCAGTTTCTTATCATTCCATAGTCTACAGTTTGTACATCGATGTGGATCAAATGTTCTGAGGAATGTCCCTCACCTAAATTCGAGGCCTTGAATTGAGGACCAAGAGTCCTGTCACTGCATCAGGATGCAAAGACTACAGATATAAAGAATCACACACCTGCTTTCTACTCCCACTGGCCAGGCCACCGGGACAGTTATTGGGGCTTAATCCTATGACATTCTTCTTCTGTCTCTATGAATAAATGCTGTGCCATTGGATCATGGTGATATTCATATAACCCATTTTCTATGACCTGAGCCATTTTGCACTGGACTTTTAATTGGTCTTACTTATTACTTTTAAGCTTGGTCTCATAATGTGACCACTTATGGAATGTGAAACAATACATATTTATTTACTTTAGGTAGCTAATGGTATATTAAACCTGACAATGGATGGAACTTCTTAACAGAGGTTCCATTGCATAGCAAAAGATAAAAAAAAATTACCAATGACTTCTATTCACAGACAGAAATAATTCCTAATTAGATTACGAAAACACTTAGAAATTATGGTTTTGTATTGGGATGTTGGGAAGGACTGTTGAGATGTGACTAAATTGAAATTCCACTTTCAGTATCAGCAAATATACAATCATTGGAAAATGTTTTATTCTCAGTTCACTTCCCCTGTGCTTAAAAAGGGTTATATTTAGAGTTGACCCCAGTAGTTCATTATGAGAATAAATAAATCCTGAAGAAATATTTTGATTTCAAGCTTACTTAAAATAAATCATTAAACATATTTTATATAATTTCTGACCTCAGTTCTAATACCTTGAGGATTATATTCTCCTGTGGACGCATGATATATATATATATATATATATATATATATATATATATATATGCTAAGAGCTAATCTGTGTCAGTGTCATATGGAATACAAAAGCCACTGAGTTATTTTTAAATTTTTAAAGAGAGGACTCGAATCCAACTTAGTGTTAAAACTGTGAAGTAAGATATGAACACTCCTTTTGGCAAGTGAGTCAGGTATATATAATAATACTGAGTATATGGATGATAGTAATAGCCTAAATAATAATGTTATAAGAGGACATTAGAATTCAATAGCACATAGTTTCAGGATCATTTGAAATAATAGAGACAACTTTAAAATGTGAAGATGAAGCTTTGGGTAGATCTATTTAGCAAAGTAAAATGAAGCAAGAATGAGAGAAAACATCCAGCAAGGATGGGAAAACAAGAGAGTTTTTGGCTTGGCCTTTGACAAAAACCTTCCCAAAACTTAGTAGTGACTTATGTAACTTTTACAGTGGAAGTGAAGTTGCCTGTGCAGATGAACTATATACAGATTTCAAGTTAAAGACATCAAATGACAGTGTACAGAGTCAACTGGTTTTATAACCGTTAAAGATAATTTTTATATAAGACTCTATCATATATGTACAAGTGTAATATCATGTTCAAGGTCTTACATCAACCTTGATATACTTCATCTCCCTGCCGATTGCTAATCACCCAGAGAGAGTCATATGAAAGGGACTCATTCTGTATTTCTTCCTGTTTGTAGTAATAAGTTCATAATATATAATTTAATTTAGGCTTTATCACAGCAAAAGTTAATCTTTAGAAGTTAATTGGAGGTGAATTCCACCTACTTTCTGAACCTTGCAATCATGTCTCCATATGCTTCTCTTCTCATTTGCCTGAAGTCATCTTTACTTTAAAATCAAATATAATTTTAGCTCATTTTGACCTTTTGTACTGAATCCATATTCTAGCTCTTAAATCAATTTTGTTTTTCTCTGCTATATTCTGAAATATAGTTACAGTAAAAATTAATTAACATTTTTAAGCAACTCTTCCTAATTCTGACAACTAATTAATGATCAAAAAGACAGAAGAAGACATGTCTCATGCCAAATTATATGAAAGTATGTCATACAGACATTTAAACCTGGCTTCTTTCTCATTAGTTTCTTACAGGATATATAGAGAGTGCTATATATGTTCTTATCAAATCTCCTAGCTGTCAGGGAGATACTTTCTCAAATATTGAATGGTAGTGAATGTTTGGATGTGATAGAAGCAAAAAAATATTTTGAAGTTTTTTTTTTATTTTGACCTTGTAGTCATCTCCAAATATCTCTCTATAAAAGAAGAAATTAACAATCTTCTCATTCACAAGGTGTAAACTACAGATACGGATACAGACTAAATCAAATCAGTACAAATCCAAATTTGTACTATGTTGCTACAACAGCATTAGCACTTTCTATTAGAGGAGGAAGGATATTAATTTTGTAATAAACCATCCTATGTTAAGATTGATATTACCACTGTAAGTATTTCAAACTTTGACATGCCTAAGTTAGATCCAAGAAAACAATTTGGGTCTTTAGATATATTTATTGTAGTTATGCAGTTAAGATTTGGTCTCATATACATAGGTAAATACATCTATATCTAGTCTTTTCCTTTGAGCTATAAATATGTATGAGTACATAAATATTGATGATGTGTATATAGCCTTTATATCCACAGCCAAAGGTTATAAATTATTAACTTAAACTAAATTTAGCCTGTGGAAACCCATCACAGTGTCCCAATATAATAAACTATAATCTAATTTAGGTCATAAACTAATTGAAAATGTTAGTTAAGAGTAAAATATTACAAAATAATTAAGTCACAGCCAATCACAGCAGCTGAGCTTCAGTCCATCTTAGGTGGCCAACTTTTCAAAAAGTGTCTAAAGCTTGCCACTGTAGATCACTTCTTCATGCATGTAATATTCTCTTTTTTGTCCATAAATACTACTTTGCAGTTGTTTGCAGCTGTTGTTTTTCTTAGGGCTGCTAGATTCTCAAATTATTCCTCTTTCAGGGTATGTGTTGTGGGTATATTTCAATCTCTTAAAATTAGATCAAAGCTTATACATATTCATATTTCTACATTGATTCTCAGTACTAAAGTTTTCTACTGGCTTTTCTAGACCAGCATACATAAGAAAAACAGCTTCCCTGTTTCCTTGAGAGAAAATACCTTGTCTTTAATTTCATAACTGTCTAGTTAAAATACCGATGTGAATAAAGGCATGAATAATTACATTTTGTTGAGCTACCTCACTGAATATGGCCAAGTAAACTCTGAATATAGGAAACATTTGCATCTCTAGGTTCTCTGCTCAAAACAGTGTAAGTTGGGAAGGAAGGTGCTTTGCTGCCCGTGTTCGTATGCCTAGCTTTATATCATTGTGTAGGTTTGTCGAAAATATCTCTAAGTTACAGAAGACTGTGAAGTCTCATTTATACTGTCAGCTGTACTTTTCATTTTGTTCTTTGGTCTTAGGAAAGACACTCCCTCATTTCCCAGTGTAGACATGGAAAAGGGAATTTATTGTGAGGACAAAGAGCATTCATTAAGCAATGCAACAGCAATTATTGAAGCAAAGACATGGAATGAAATGATAGCTCCCTCCCCCTCCATTCATGATCTTATTGTTTTGCCTTGTGTATCCACTACCCAGCAAAATGACACTAACTTCAATATGTCTGAAATTTTATTTAATAATAATCGTTTATATGGTTAGTTTTTAATATAGTGTAACTCATTTAAAATTTTAATTTCTTTTAGTTCAAATAGAACAAGTATTCTGTTCATATTCTGCCTTGTGGTTATATAAAATATGGGGAGGTTTCATTCCTCCAAAGAATGTATTTATCTAGATATTGCTATTTCTTCATTCCTTTTCCATGCTGTGAAACCATCAGAGCCCTTCTACATGTCTACATGTAGTAAAGCATTCCACCTTCCTTATCTCAATTGGTAAGAATTCCACATATATGAACCCTAGGATATATTGTGATGTGAGTGAAGTGTAGTAAGTTCTTAGTCTCTCAAGGTGATATTAATAGATGAAGTTCTCCAACTCCTATTAGCCTTGGGGAATTCATTATATTTCTCTTCTGAAAATAAAATTGTGTCAGGCTAAACTTTGTTTTGTAGAAATTATCTGGACAACATGAAATTGAACATCTGTGCATGCCTAGAAACTGACTGATGTTCATTACCCTGAAAGTTAAAAAAGGACTCAGAGGTGTAAACAGCATGGTTCAATTAAATAAATTACAACTTACACTTTTCAGAAGAGAGACTTAATTTGTAGGTGTGCAGTGGTGTATTTCACCTTGTTTACTTGACTACAATTAAGATACCTTATATCATATGTGAGATCTTTATTTAACCATTTGACTTAGATATATCTATTTAAATATTTGTTTGGTAACAATTTAGTATATAAACGTTGTGGGTTTTATTTAACTTTACTATTCAATGAGTAATTATTTTGTCCTTATGTATTCTCACATTCTTTTCAACTAAATTGGTAATTATATTTCTCAAATGGTAATCTGATTTATAGATAATAATTAATTATTATAATTTTCCCTATGCTTAAACTATGTGTCTTATTGTCAGACACAACAACCTCATAAATCACTGAGTGAGACTGGTTATGAAGTAAAAATAGATGTTCCTTTAGGTTTTGTTAACTCATTTCAGTTACATGAAAAATAGCAGGTTGTGTATTCCTAACCATTCAAATGGTTCAATTTTATTGTTATTTTAATCTTATACAGCTTTGAAGGAACTAAACTGGCTAACCTAATGTTGCATTTTGAAAAAGTGTCTTTCTGCCTCAAAGAGTTATCCAACAAATTCCTCCCCTTCTTCTTTATTTCTGATTACCTATGGTCTTCATTCTCTCAGTAATTGTCACTGACTTGCTTTATATTCAATAACTTGGTCTCTCTAAATGCTACACTCCAAAATCAGGGAGCTGTTTTGTGCTGGATCTCTCTGTTCTTAGAAAACAATTAGCTGCATATTTCAATGATAGCTTTTTAATGAAATGTGAATGACAAAAGGCAAAAATTTACATTTTTCTTACTTTAAACATTTCAAACCATGTTGCAACAGTAATTTATTTTTATTCTTTGACCTTATTCTTTCTAGTGTCTTCTACTTTATTGCTTTTCCTTTTATTTAAATTCAAAACAATCTTATTTTATATAGCAAACCCAGTTCCCTCTCCCTCCTGTCCTCCCATTCCCCTCACCATTTCCCCTTCACACCTATATCCATGCCTCAGAGACAATGAGGTCCCCCCATGGGGGATTATCAAATTTTGATGTGAAATCAAAATTATCACATCATTTGTGGCAGGACCTAGGCCTTGCCCCTTGTATCTAGGCTGAGAGATTATCTCTCCAGGGGGAATGGGTGCCAAAAAGCCTGTTCATACTCTAGGGATAAATACTGTTTCCACTGTTACCTGCCCCTCAACTGACACCGACATTCAGGGGAACTAGTTCAGTCTTATGCTCGTTCTCCAGCTGTCAGACTGATTCTCTAGGCTCTCACTTGCTCAGATCCACTGTTTCTGTGGGTTTTCTCATCATTGTCCTGACCTCTTTGCTCATCACATCTCCCTCTCTACAAGGAGATTCCAGTAGTACAGCTCAGTGCTTAGCTGTGAATCTGTTTCTGCTTCCATTGGCTACAGGATGAAGGCTCTAGGATGGCATTTAAGGTAGTCATGAATCTAATTATAGAGGAATGGCATTTAAGTTACCATCTCCACTATTGCTTAAATTCTTAGTTTGGGTCATCCTTTTGGATTCCTGGGAATATCCCTGATACCATTAAGCTCATAATGGCTCCCTCCATCAAGGTATCTCTTTTCTTGCTCTCCTCTGCTTTTCCCCAAACTCAATATTCCTGATACCTCATGTTCTTCTCTCCACTCCTCTACTCCCTTATTCTTTCTCCCACCTCCCTCCCCCAGCCCCCTATGCTCCCAATTTATTCAGGAAGCCTTATTCTTTCCCCCTTCCCCAGGATCCATATATGTCTCTCTTAGGGTCCTCTTTGTTTCCTAGCTTCTCTGGAGTTGTGGGAGTACTTAAGAAATGCTCAACATCTGTAGCCATCAGGGAAATGCAAATCAAAATAACTCTGAGACACATATCAGAATGGCTATAACCAAGAAACACCAATGGCAGCTTATGCCGGAGAGATATGGAGAAAGGGGAACACTCTTTCATTGATGGTAGGAGTGCAAACTTGTGCAGTCACTTTAGAAATCAGTATGGTGGTTTCTCGTGAAAATGGGAATCAGTCTAACTCAAGTCCCAGCAATTCCACTCTTACAAATGTACCCAAAGGAGACACACTCATACCACAAGGATATCTGTTCAACTATGTTCATAGAAGCATTATTCATAATGAGTAGAACCTGGAAACAAACTAGTTGCCCCTCAACTGAAGAATGGATAAGGGAAAATGTGGTACATTTATACATGGAATACTACCCAGTAGTAAAAAATGATGACCTCAGGAAATTTTCAGGCAAATGGATGGAACTACAAATAAAACATCCTGTCTGAGGTAACATAGATACAAAAAGACAAACATGGTCTGTATTCACTCATAAGTGGATATTAGATGTATATCAAAGGATAACCAGACTACAGTCCACAGCTCCTGAGAAGCTAGGTAACAGAGAGGACCGTAAGATGGACACAAGGATCACACTGGGAAGAGAAATTAGATGATATCTACAGGGCAAACTGGGAGTGGGGATGAAAAGAGGGAGGATGAGAACTGGAGGGGAAGAGATGACTTGGGATGGGAGGGATGTAGTAGAAAAACAATGATAAAGGTATCTAAATAGAACCACTATGGGCTTAGGAAGAAATGTGGTGCTAGGGTAACTGTCTTGAATCCAAATGGAGGACCCCAACTAAGACTCCTAGGAGTAGTAGAGAGGATGCCTGATCTAACCTACCCCTGTAATCAGATTGATGAGAACCCAAACTATCATCAAAGAGTTCTCATCTTGCCATTGATGCAACGAGACACAGAGATCCACAATGAAGAACCAGGCTTACCTCTGGGAATCCAAGCAATGAAAGCATGCAGGAACATGTGAGCAAGGGAGGTCAAGATTATAATGGAAAAATCTACAGAGACAGCTGAACCAAACTCATGGAAATTAATGTGCTCTAGATCTACAACTGAGGAGATTCCAGGTGACTGAACTATATCCCCCAAATGTGGAAGACAGCTGTGAAGCTTGGACTATGAGAGGGGCCCCTGGCAGTAGGACCATGATACAAATCTGGTACATGAGCTAGCTTGTTGGAGCCAATTACCTATGTTGTAATGCCAAACTCAGTCTTAATGCATGGGAGAAGGCCTATGCCCTGCCCCAACCTATTTTACCAGATTATGTTGATTTCTCATAGGATCCCTTATCTGTGAGGAGGAGTAAACTGATAGTGTGCTGGGGGGAGGTGAGAGAGGGTAAGAGGAGACTAAGGTGTTGGGAATAGGTGATGGGTGTGGGAGAAGGGGTAGAAGGCTGAACTGTGATTGAAATGTAGAATGAAATAAAAAATAAAAACTGAAAAAATAGTCATAGGTTGATGGGTTAGAAATCCTGTTACAAAAACAACCACAAACAAACAAACAAACAAACAAAAAAACAAAAAACACTATATCTTAACATGGAGGAAAGTTATTACGACAAGATAAAAGCATGGAAAAATATCTAAACATTTAAGAAGCAACCAATGTTTCCATTTTAATATCAAACTAAATACTTCAAACCAAAACTATTCAGAAGTGTTAGGGAAACACACTATATACCCAACACAGGAAAAAAAACCCAAGAAGATATTGCAAATTTAATCATCTATAAACTAAATACAGGTGTACTCATGTTCATGAAAAGAAACACTATTACTGTTAAAAGCATATATTGGTACTCACAAAGTGATATCGGGTGACTTCAATACCCTACTTACATGACATGTCATCCAGAAAATGAACTAGAAAACAGATATGAGATTGGGAGCATTCAGGGTGCTATGGCCATGGACCAAGAAATACTGGAGCTAAATAATATTATGAACCAAAATGTACATAACAGATATTTATAGAACATTTCATTCGAACAAAAACTTATTGAATTTTTCTCTGCATATCATGGAACATCCCAAAATTTGACCACATAATTGGACACAAAACAAATCTAAATGGATAGAAGAAAATTAAAATAATATCCTACATCCTATCTGACCACCATTGATCAAAGATGGATAGCAACAACAACAGAAACAAGAAAAATATCACAAACTAATTGATTCTAAACAACACACTAATAAATGAAAAGTGGGTCGAGAAAAAAATTAAATTTATTTGGAATTGAATGAAAATGAAGACACAACATACCCAAAGTTTTGGGATATAATCACAATAATTAAAAGAGGCACATTCATAGGAGTGAGTACCTTCATAAAAAAATGGAGCAATGTCATATTAGCAAATTAACAAGGTAACTGATATCTATAGAACAAAAGAAGAAAGGATGCCTAGAAGGAGTAGACATGAGGAAGTAATCAAAATTATCCCTGAAATCAACAACACTGAAAGAAATATACTAGTAAAAAGCAAAATACCAAAAAAAGAAGAAACAAAGAGTTACTTCTTTCAGAAAAATTGAAATGATTGATAAACCCTTAGCAAAACTTACTAAAATGCGGGGCTAGAACATACAAAATAATAAAATTAGAAACAAACAGGGTCAAATAAAAGCACAACAATGAAATTCAGATATCTATAAGAACATATTTAACCCTGTGCTCCATTATTGAAAAATATAAAAGAAATGGAAATTCTTGATAAATGCCACTTATCAAAGTTAAATGAATACCAGATAGGCAATATAAAGAGACCTAGATGGTTTCAGCACAGAATTCTACCAGACTTTCAAAGAATTAATATGCACTCTCCTCAGATTATTTCACAAAATGAACAGAAAGAACACTTTTCAAATCTTTGCACAAAACCACCGTTACCCTAACAACTAACCCTCCTAAAGACTTAAGAAAGGGAAGTACAGACGTATTTCCCATATGAATGTACATTTTAAAAATCTCAATAAAATACTTGCAAATTCAATAAAAGAATACATCAAAAGGAGTGGCCATGTTGATAAAATATGATTCACAGAGATGAAGGGATCTTCCACTTATGTAACTTGATGAAGAAATCCATCATACAAATGAATTAAAAGAAAAAACTCACATAAGCATTCACTATATTGATTTTAATGTCATTTCTCATATTAGAGCATTTAAGGTATGTGGTCCCTTCATTACTCACCTTAACCAATGACAAAAATAATTAGTTTGTTCTTTTGTGCTATGTATGATTTGTAATAATGTCCAGTTTTATATAAATTTCTAAAATATTTTCTTAGATGTGAAACATACTATCATTTCAGCTGTGTTACTTAATATTTTTGAGAAATATATATCTCAAATTGAATACATATATATATGTATATATATACATATATACATATATATATATATATATAATATATATATATATATATATAATCACTCAAAGTTTGCTTCTAAGTCACACTTAACACTTTTTAAAAGGCCAAAGGGTCACATTGACCTCTGCTGCTTATTTGGAGTAGTGAGTGATATGTCTAGACTTAAATAAAAAAAGTTAACCTTAAGTGAATTCATACAAGTAACATTATACAGGTAACATTTAGGAATACATATGCCTATATATATATATATATATATATATATGTATATATATGCATTGAATATATATATATATATATATATGTGTGTGTGCGCACTCACATACACACATACACACACACACACACACACACACACACACACATATATATATATATATATATATATATATATATATCATGCAGGCCATACCAATTAATTTTTAAAATAGGTTATGAATTTGAAAGAGAAGAAGGATGGTTACATGGCAAAACTTAGAAGGAGGAAAGGGAAAGGAACAATATCGTAATTTCAAAAAATATTACAAAAATTAAAAAATTAATTTGAACTGGATGGTGGTGGCATACAACTTTAGTCCAAGTACTTATGAGGAAGAGGTAGGTAAATCACTGTCAGTTCAAGGACAGCCTGGTCTATAGAGCTTGTTCCCAAAAAGCTAGGACTGTTACACTGAGAAACCCTGTCTCAAAAAATGAAAAAAAAATAATTTTAATGTGTCCTCTCTTATCATTTACAAAATGTTGATGTGAAAGTATATGAATCCCAGGTTGATTTTAGATTTTATCAACTGGAGAGTATAAAGTGACCCTGTAAAAAGACTGATTATTATTGTTTGAAAATTTTGAAAGTATTCTAACAAGTACTTTGTTTCCTATTATTTTCAATAATTTAAAAAGTATTACATTTCACTATGAGAAAAATAATAATTAGACTGTTTTGTAAGTAGATGCTTATTTCCATTTAAGTATAAAATTATTTGTAAGCACAAAAATTATGAACACAATTTTTGTTTATATAGTTCTACCATTACATTAATCTCATTGGCAAAATATTTATTTCTTTCTAGAAATGCCTTTTGGAAATAATGTAGCCACATATGAAGTATCTTATTTTATTCTAATATCACACTAAGGAAAGCATTACATGGATAAAGACCATGTGTGAAATTGAGGTTCTCGGAGAACAGGAAAATTAAATCCATTTTTAGTGAGCACTAAATGTATAACAGTTATTTGGAAAAATAGGTAACAAGTCTTCCCTAGTGGGCAACCAGACAAAAGAAAGAGAAAATGACATAATGATGAAAGGCTGGTTTTTATCATAGCCATCTAAAAGACAGTAGGCATGACTCCCATGTGTGCTGCTGCTACAGTATTAGCTTAACATGAATGGACAAAAACGTGAACTTCATTAGTAAGAAATGAGAATGGGAATTCCCAAGAAAAGAATCCTGTAAACAAATCATGAATGGATTGATTGAGAATAGTTGGCCAAAAGTAGTAACTAAAATAGGGAGGCCTCTGGAGAGACACAAAATATTTCATTGATCCATGCGTATCAAGAAAACAATACTAAGTGCCATATTAGTAGAATGCAGAAATGTAATCCCAGACACTGCAGCCTTCATATTGAATACCTGTGCTATCTCAAATCTTTTCTAATAGTTCCTTTAGCAAGTGTAAAATGGGGTATTAGATCAAGGATTTGCTTTCTCCTGATTCCTGTTCAAAGAACTTTTCAGTAAATTACATGGGGCTCCTGCAGCAGTATTATAAATTGTTAAAGACAAACCTGGGCTCCTCGGGTGATGGTTCACTGGGAAAATAAGTTGTCTATAAAAGCATTAATACTTGAGCCCATGGTTAAACCCACAGAAACAGCTGACCTGAACAATGGAGAACTCTTGGCCCCCAGACTGATGGTATTGAAACCCAACATGGGACTGATCCAGACCCCATGAAAGTGGGTGTCAGTGAGGAGATCTCAGAAATCTATGGGTTCCTTGTACTTATCCCTAGCAAAGGATCCCTAGCTAGGGATTAGTTATTATCCCTAGCAAAGAAGTGGACTTTGGGAGCCCATCCTGCATAGAGGGATACTCTCTGAGCCTAGACACATGGGGATGGGCCTAGGCCCTATTCCAAAGGCTAGGAAAGACTCTGAAGACCCCCCTATGGAAGGCCTCACCCTCACTGGGCAGCAGAAAGAATATGAGATATGTAGGGTGTTAGTTGGGGGGGGCAGAAATGGAGGGGGGGAAGGAGGGGAGGGAGAGGCAGCTGGGATTGACATGTGAAACAAACTTGTTTCTAATTCAAATTAAAATGGAGAAAAAAACAAAGCAAAAAAAAAATATTTGAGCCCAGGGCTCCAGAAAACATTGTAAAAGCTGTATTTGACTGTGTGGATGCAGTATCAATACTGGAAGGCACAAACACTTTGATCTGATGACATTCACTGGAGAAGCAAATTAATAAGTGACTTAGAGACTATTCTAACAATATTATGATGAAGAATGTGGCTGATCTTTCTCCTTGTTCAAAGATATACCTGAGCCTGAATTGAAGAGTTTTGGATCATTGGTATTGGCAAAGGAGATTTCAAATCAGCCTAGCATTGACTCTGCTGCCATATGGTTAAAATGGTTACTCTTATGCAAACATATGATGAAAAGTATCAAGCTGAGGAAAGAAAAACATAAAATGTACAGTTTGAGGAGAAAAGAAACACCATGAAGTATAATAGAGCTAATTCCAGTGTTTGCAGAAATAAACTAGAGGAAATTTGTTTGTTTTTCGAGACATGGTTTCTCTGTGTAGCTTTGGATCCTATCCTGACACTCACTCTTGAGACCAGGCTGGCCTCGAACTCACAGAGATCCTCCTGCCTCTGCCTGCCGAGTGCTGGGATTAAAGGCATGCACCACCAACGCCCGGCTTAGAGGAAATTTTAATAGTGGGTTGAGTATTGAAGTTGAATGCTGTTAGTCAAATACTTAAGAAATTATGAACTATGTCACTGTGCTTGTGTATATAAATACTATTTATCTTCTATAGTGAGTAATCCCTATTTGATATGGAACCAAAAGAGTGTACCTTAGAGTTAAAAGGTACAAAGTGTTTCAACAAATGGAAATTCTTATCAGACCAGTTTAATCAACTTCAACTTTGCCTCAATCTTGTATAGTTTCTTCAACCATTATACTAGTTATATCTAAATTTAATTCACAATGCATTGTTTTTTACAAGGTTTTTAAGTAGAAAATTAAGTTTTCAAATAGGAGCATAATTTTAACATTATGTAAGTTTCTTTTCATAATTGCTGATGAATCAGTATATTGTATAAGAAATTTCCATGCTGGTGGAAAATATCCTATACTGGAAATATATAGTTAAATAATTTACCTTAATAATTCTATATGATGTCAGTTGATCTGATACTGAAGAGTGAGTTTTTTCCATATTTACAATGAGTACTTTATGTAGTATTTTTAATCATTTTAGTCACATATATGAAGGATTTAAAATGCTTATTTTATTTTTACTTATTATTTTGGGAAATATGCTTTTATGAAAGGACTTTTAATGGCATTCTGCTATACTCACAATTCCATGCATTGCTCAGCCACTTTCAGAGAAGCTTCATGTAGCAGATGGGAATAAATATAGAGACCCACAGCCAGAGAATATACAAAATGTGGGAGTTTTTTGAACTTTCAGCCTTAAAGGTATGTCTTATAAAATATCTCCCATCAAGGTTCAAGGATCACTGTCGATGGTGTTGAAAGAGCTTAAAGTCAAGATGGGATTGAGGACACTGAGGAATCAAGTCTTCCAGACACTGTGTACATATGAACTCACTGTGGCAGTATCCACAGGGATTACAAGTGTCTATTCCAAATAGGGTCCTAGAGCTTAAAAAAGAAGTGGAGAAAGATCCATTCTTAACTCAGAACCTATCTTCAGTTGATGGAAATCCTAAATGAAAAATTACTTTTCTCCAAGATGGTCTCACTGGGTAAACACACCACCTTTACTGGTATGCCCAATACTAAGGAATTGATGGTCAAAAAAATGAATTCAATGGAATATTTGGAGATTCTTTGTATCATAATGTTGAAATACAGTATGTTTACAATGTTTCAATCTTACATGTATTTTGTTTATATATCATAGCTCATGGTTTTATGTGCTCCTGGGATTCCTGTGTGCAAGAATGTAGACATAGTATGTGTTTCTTGAAGTTTTTCTTTGGCTCTTTTTCTTCTCTCTATTTTTCCTTCTCTCTCTCTCTCTCTCTCTCTCTCTCTGTCTCTCTCTCTCTGTCTCTCTCTCTCTCCCTCTCTCTCTCGTGTGTGTGTGTGTGTGTGTGTGTGTGTGTGTGTGTGTATGTGTTTCTCCCTCACTTCTCCAAGTCCTGCACTGCCCCCTCTCTTTCTCCCAGATCCATTCCTCCTCCATTTCTTTTTAGAAAAGGGCAGGGCTCTCAGATATAGCAACCAAACATGGCATATGAAATTACAATAAGACTAGGCACATATTAAGACTGGAGCAGTCAACTCAGTAGGAGGAAAAGGATCCCAAATTAAGCAAATGAGTCAAAGACAGGCCCTGATCCTTGATCCCTGATCCCGACAAAAAGGTCAAGCTACACATCAATGGCATATATTCAAAGGACCTAGGTCAGAGCCACATAGGATCTCTGGTGCTCTAGCTTTGGTCTCTGTGAGCCCCTATGATCCCTGCTTAATTGATTCTGTGGGCCATTTTCATGTGCATGTGGTGTGTTTCTATCCCTTTGGCACCTCCAAATCTTCCTCCCATATTTTTCACAGGATTCCCCATGCTTAGATTAATGTTTGGAGGTAGGTCTCTGCTTCTGTTCCCTGGAATTTCTAGATGAGTTCTCTGATGACAATTTTTCAAGTCTCTGGTCTACAAAATAAACACAGTATCAAATCCTCTCTTATGACAATTATGTAGGGTTCTGGTCTACAGAATAAGCACAGTACCATTAGGAATCATTCCATTGATTTTTTTCCACCAGACATGTTTAGTTTAGTCCTATCCTAAGTTTCTGTGCTATCCAGCCGCTCTCTGGTTCCTGGGCATGCATGCAGACCAAGACCTAGGATCCCTGTTATGCCACGGGTCTTAAGTTAGACCAGTTATTACTTGGTTACTACCACAATTTCTGTGCTACCTTTACCATAGCATATCTTTCAAGCAGGACTAATTGTAAGTGGAAGGATTTTGTGGCTGGGTTCTATCTTAATTCCTGCACTGGAAGCCTTACCAGGTTATAGAAGATGGTCAGTTTAGGTTCCAGATCTATCCCCCATTATTAGAAATTTTCACTGGGCTTACCTCTTAGATCCTTGGAGTTCCCATTCCATTAGATTTCTACTTTGCCCCCCAAATACCTCCAATTCTAAACATCTCTCTCAGTATTCTCTACTTTCATCCACCCAAGCTATTGCCATTCCAATCAACCCAGAGTCCACTAGCAAAATCTATTATATTTCTACTTTCCCAGGAGAACCCTTCATAACCCCTGGAACCTCCTTGTTAGTTAGTATGTGTGTGTGTGTGTGTGTGTGTGTGTTAGCAGGATTATAATTTACTTTTTTTCATTTTTGACAGATTTTTTTAATTTGAATTAGAAACAAGATTTTTTTACATGTCAATCCCAATTTCCTCTCCCTCCCTTCCTCCCCTAGCACCCCTGCAAGCTAATACCCTACCTATCACATATACTTTCTGCTCCCTAGGGAGGGTGAGACTCTCCATAGGGGGTCATCAGAGTCTATCATATCCTTTGGTATAGGGCCTAGGCTCACCCCTCTGTGTCTTGGCTCAGGTAGTATTCCTCAATGTGGAATGGGCTCCCAAAACCCACACCTATGTAACAGCTAAGTACTAATCTACTACAGGAGGTCCTATAGATTCCAAGATTTCCTCACTGATACCCATGTTCCTGGGGTCTAGATCACTCCCATGCTGGTTTCCTAGCAATCAGTTTGGGGACCAAGAGCTCCCCATTGTTCAGGTCAGCTGTTTCTGTGGGTTTCACCTGCCTGGTATGGACCATTTGCTCCTCACTCATTCTACTCTGCAAATGGATTTCAGTTCAGTTCAGTGATTATTTGTGTGTGTCTGCTTCTACTTCCACCAGCTGCTGGATGAGTATTATAGAATGGCATATAAGTTAGTCATCAATCTCATTATCAGGTTAAGCCAATACCCGCTTATGAGAGAGAATTTGCCATGTTTGTATTTCTGGGTCCTAGTTATCTTACTGGGTATGGTATTTTCTCATTACATTCATTAGCCTGTAAATATCCTGATGTCATTTTTTTAACAGCTTAGTAATACTCCATTGTGTAAATGTATCACATTCTTTTTATCCTGTATTCTTCTGAAGGCCATCTAGGATGTTTCCAGGCTAGGGCCATTGTGAATCATGCTGCTATGAACATAATTGAGCAAGTGTCCTTACAATAAGGTGGAGCATCCTTTGTGTATATGCACAGGAGGTGTATTGCTGGGCCTTGAGTTTGATCCATCACAAATTTTCTGATAAAACACACTTTGATTTCCTAAGTGGCTGTGCCAGTTTTCACTCCCACTAGGAATGGAATACTGTTCCAATTACACTGCAGCCTCTCCAGTATAAGCAGTAGCTCATACTATTGATCCTAGTCATTCTGTCAGGGTTAAAATGGAATCTCAAAGACATTTTGATTTTCATTCCCTGAGAGCTAAGAATGTTAAACATTTCTTTATTTTCTCCCCTATCCCCATAATGGCTACCAATCTTGGGACATCTCTTTCCTTGATCTCCGACCACATCTCTCCCTCAACTTGACAATCCCATTCCCTCATGTTCTCATCCCCCATCGCCCCATACTACTCCCTGAGGCAAGGAGATCTCATCTATATCCTCTTCCTAGGGCAATCCATGTGTCCCTCTTAGGTTCCTTCTTGTTAAGTGTTTTTCAGATATTTGATTTTCTTCCATTGAGAACTCTGTTTAGAATTGTCCTACATATTTAAATTGGATTATTTGGTTTACTGCTGTCTAGTTTCTTTAGTTCTTTATATATTTTGGATACTAATCTATTGTCAGATGTGGAATTTGTTGAAAATCTTTCGCATTCGGTTGACTGTTGTTTTGTCCATTTGGCAGTGTCCTTTGCCTTACAAAAGCTTTTCTCAGATGATATGATAGTACATATAAGCCACCTCAAAAATTCTATATGGGAACACTTACTGCTGTTAAACACCATCTACAAAGTGTCTTTATAACAAGATTAACTAAAACAAATCAGTAGTCCTTCTATATAAAAATGATAACTGAGAAATATACCAAGTAGACAAAGCCAAAACTAATATAAAATATATTAATGGAACTCCAACCAAACAAATGAAATACCTGCATAATAAGAACATCAAGTTTTTGAAGAAATAAATTGAAGAAGGTATTAGAAGATGGGATGATGTCTCATGCTCTTGGAGTAATAGGATTAATATAGTAAAATAGGCCATTTAAACAAAAGCTATCTTCTAATACAGCACAATTAAGAAACAACCCATTAAAAAATCCATCAAAATTCTTTACAGATCTTTTAAAAAACACAACTTAATGTGGAAAAACACAAAGCTCAGGATGGCTAAAAGAATCTTATACAATAAAAGAAATTTCAGAGGTATTACCATCCCTGATTTCAAGCTGTATTGCAGAGCAATATTAACAAAACCTGTGTGGTATTGGCATAAAAGCTGAAGGGTAATCAATTCAATCAAACTGAAGACCCAGACATAAATCAACACATCTATGGACAACCCACCATATGGGTTGGAAATTGAACCCAAGTCCTCTGGTAGAGCTGTTAGTGCTCCTAACTTCTAAGTCATCTGCTTGTACCTAAATTAGCTATTTCTAAAATGCATGAAATATATTATTTTTATTCAAAAGAAAATTTAGACACTGAATGCATTTATCAGTTATGCTATCATGGAAATAGGAAAGAATGAAGACATTAGTAAATAAACTTTATCATATATTGTATTTCAGAGTATTAGTACACTGAGGTTTGTGATATAGCAAGTTATTTTATTTTTCTCAAAATACTGACCTGATACCATAATAGAACTTGCAGCGAAAATCAATTTTTCAGTTATTATTAAAATATTTAAAATATTTATCTGTATTTGCAAAATATGCTGCATATCATTACTCAAAAACTCTTTTAATGTCACTTCATCTTAATAATGACATTTACACAACTTATCTGTAAGATTAGAGAAACAAATCATCCTGAGATTTCAAAAATTATTAAATAATTAGTGTAGATATTAATATCATTTATTGTGAAAGTTTCATATCCAGTTTTGCTTGACTAGATTATTTAAAGGCATATTACTAAATTGTTAGTGACAAGTTGTTTATTAATTATCTAAACAGGCAATCTGTTCAACTAATACTAACTCAGTTATGCTTACAATTATTGTTGAGAGTTTAGGTATTAAAGTGAACTATCATTGCAACTATTTCCTTGTTTTCATGGGACTCATATTTTCTGTGCTCTCTTCTGTCTCCTGAGAAGGTGGCATATGATTCCACCTTCTTTTTTTTTTTTAGAATTCTTTTATTTTTTTCTTTTTTATTTGAATTACAAACAAGATTGAATTACATGACAATCCCAGTTCCCTTCTCCCTCACTTCCTCCCCTACAACCCCCCCAACAAAAACCCTACCTATCACACATGTCCTTTCTTCTAATCTACACCTGACTCAACCTTTCTGCTCCCTCATGACTTCTGCATTCTTCCTTTTCTTCCCTTTTCATTCTCGTAGCTCCCTATCCCCTCTTCCCATGTTCTCAATTTGCTCAGGGGATGGTGAGCTTTTCCCCTTCTCCAGGAGTTTGTCTCTCTTAGGGTCCTCCTTGTTTACTAGTTTGTCTGGCAGTGTGGATTGTAGACTGGGAATCACTTACTCTATGTCTAAAATCCACATATTAGTGAGTACATTTCATTTTTGTCTTTTTGTGATTGGGGTACCTCACTCAGAATGGTTTCTTCGAGTTCCATCGATTTTCCTGCAAATTTCAAGATTCTATTGTTATTTTCTGCTGAGTAGAACTCTGTTGTGTAAATGTACCACAGTTTCTCTATCCATTCTTCCATTGAGGGGCATCTAGGCTGCTTCAAGTTTCTGGCTATTGCAATTAGTGCTTCTATAAACGTTGTTAAACAGATGTCTTTGTTGTATGAATGTGCTTCTTTTGGGTATATGCCTAGGAGTGGAATTGCTACATCTTGTGGTAGACTGATTCCGATTTTCTTGAGGAATAACCATACTGATTTCCAAAGTGGCTGTACAAGTTGGCATTCCCACCAGGAGTGAAGAAGTGTTCTGCTTTCTCCACATCATCTCCTGCATTAACTGTCATTAGTGTTTTTGATTTTAACCATTCTGACAGGAGTAAGATGTTATTTCAGAGTTGTTTTGATTTGCATTTCCCTGATAGCTAAGGATGTTGAACACTTTCTTATGTGTCTGTCAGCCGTTTTAGTTTCCTCTATCTAGAACTGTCTATTTAGTTCTGTACCCCATTTTTAATTGGATTGTTTAGTGTTTTGGAGACTACCTTCTTGAGTCCTTTGTATATTTTCGAGATCAGCCCTCTGTCAGATGTGGGGTTAGCACCCACAGATTGGAAACGAGGCAGCAGCCTGTACAGCAAGCAGCAAAGAGAAACCGAAAGCACAAATGCAGTCACACGTCACTCTGACCACGCCCTCACAAGCATGGTCAGGCATACCTGTAGCCAGCCCCTAAGTAGGTGTAGCTACAGCTTCCCCTACATAAGTGAATATCTTTTCCCAGTCTGTGGGCTGCCATTTTGTCTTGCTGACTGTCTCCTTTACCTTACAGAAGCTTCTCAGTTTCTGGAGGTCCCATTTCTTAATTGTTGATCTCCATGTCTGTGCTACTAGTTTTTATGTTCAGGAACCAGTCTCCTGTATCAACTAAAGGGTATTTTCCACTTTATCTTCTAATAGGTTCAGTGTGGCTGGGTTTATGTTGAGGTCTTTTATCCATTTTGACCTAAGTTTTGTGCAGGGCGAAAGGCTTGGGTCTGTCTGTAGTCTTCTACATGTTTGCATCCAGTTATGCAAGCACCATTAGTTGAAGATGTTCTCTTTGTTCCAGCATATATATTTGGATTGTTTGTCAAAAATCAGATGTTCATAGGTGTATGGGTTAATATCAGGGTTGTCAACAATATTCCATTGGTCTACCTGTCTATTTTTATGCCAAATCCAAGCTGTTTTCAGGACTATAGCTCTGTAATAGAGCTTAAAGTCAGGGATGGTGATGCCTCCAGAAGTTCCTCTATTGTACAGGGTTGTTTTGGCTATCCTGGGTCTTTTGTTTCTCCATATAAAGTTGAGAATTGTTCTTTCAAGTTCTGTGAAGAATTGTGTTGGGAGATTGATGGGAATTGCTTTGAATCTGTAGATTGCTTTTGGCAAGATTGCCATTTTTACAATGTTGATCCTGCCTATCCAAGAGCATGGGAGATATTTTAATTTTCTGGTATCTTCTTTAATTTCTTTCTTTAGAGACTCAAAATTCTTATGGTACAGGTCTTTCACTTTTTGGGTAGTGTTACCCCAAGTTATTTTATGTTGTTTGTGGCAATTGTAAAGGGTGATGTTTCTCTGATTTCTTTCTCCACCAATGTGTCATTTGTATATAGTAGGGCTACAGATTTTTTTGAGTTACTCTTGTATCCTGCCACATTGCTGAAGGTGATTACCACCTGTAGGATTTCCCTGGAAGAGTTTTTGGGTCACTTATTTAGACTATTATATCATCTTCAAATAGTGAGAGTTTGACTTCTTCTTTTCTGATTTGTATTCCCTTGATCTCCTTTTGTTGTCTTATTGCTCTAGCTAGAACTTCAAGGACGATATTTAAGAGGTATGGAGAGAGTGGACAGCCTTTTTATTTTCAGAGATTTTGCATCTGTTTTTTTTATTTCATTCCTTTAAGACATTTTCTTTTGTGAGATCTTTAAGAAATATTTTCAGAGATTCTTTATCTACCAATTGAAACTACCCTCTTTCAGGTATTGCATGTTCTTGACCTTTATTTCAAGTGTTGAGATACTGCACTCATTATAGTGTTATCATCACAACCATATTCAAGTATATCTTGCATAAATTATAAGAAATCCATATTGTCTATTCGTAGGTATTTTGGTTTCTTTAGGTGACTTTTTTGGTACTATTTTCTGGCAGTGGATTCTCTAAAAATTTCTCCACATATTTGCTCACTCATCTTGTAATATTCTGTTGCAGTATAAATCACAACAAATTCATCTCTTTAAATTGCATAATTTACAGGATTTTTTGCTTCTTAATTTTATAACAACCATCAATGATGAAATATAGTATTATTTCATTATTTATTTTCATTATATTATTATTATGTGTGTGTGTGTACCTCTATGTCGCTTTTGAATGAAATATTTTGGATGCTATTGTAATATGAAGTTTATTTTCCCATGCACCTAATCTTTTTTCTTCCAGTTTGAATAATCTCCTTTTGAAAGAGGGGTTTGTATAAAATTTAGGTTTGAAAAGTTTGCCAGTTATGGTGTCACACACAGCTTATGTTTTGTTTTACTTACATTGGGAATTGATATAAGAAGAACATTGTATAATGACCATATCAGGGTAACTGCATATTCATCCTCCCAAACATTCATTTTGTACCCAATTTCAAACCTTCTCCATATTGCATGTTATTTTGTCCTTAGTATCAATTAACTACTATTCTACTTGCTTGTTCCATAAGATTGACTATTCATATTTTACATATGAGGAATGTCATACCACATAAAAGTTTACTTGAGCAGCTTATGTTGGCAGTATTATAACATTCAGTTCAAAACAGTGTGTGTGTGTGTGTGTGTGTGTGTGTGTGTGTGTGTGTGTGTGTGGGTGTATGTGTCTTCTCATGCTCTATTTGGAATCCATGAACCTTAAGTAATAATATCAATGTATTTCAAATAACCACTATGGTTTTCATAGGAATGTATGCAAAATGAAGAACTTACACTTTGTTGATTGCTTCATCAAAACATCAGATGAATGTAGATCTAATGCCTACTTGAAGTACCATGGGTTGTGGTTGAAGTAGTGTCATGCCACATGTTATCAGCATGTGAATTATGTTCCAGAAATTACAAATAATTAAAGAGGCTCTTTGTTGTTTTATTCATTCTAACACGGTTAAAATAAGTACACAAGCCAGGCGTTGGTGGTGCACGCCTTTAATCCCAGCACTTGGGAGGCAGAGGCAGGCAGAGATCTGTGGGTTTTTGAGTCCAGCCTGGTCTCCAGAGTGAGTGCCAGGATAGCCTCTAAAGCTACACAGAGAAACCCTGTCTCAAAAAACCAAAAAAAAAAAAAAAAAAAAAGCAGTACACAAGCGAGAATGTCGTCTAGGAAAACCAGACTTATCTGAACTTATCTGAAAACAGTGCTTAGTATAAATTATGAAAATAGTAGATTCTTTTTACATTATCTCTTTTGGCATATGCATGATACATACTAGAATCAATTGAAAAATTAATAGTGACCCGTATTTTGATTCATAATACATAACAACTTGGTTTAGAACTTGAGTCATGAGTGATGACTGTATTTATTTACAGAGAATAGCTCAGTTGTCAGTTAAATATGGGTTCCATACATATCTGGAAAAAATGTAAGAGTCAAGGATACCAGACTTTTTAAAATATGGCAAAATAGTTCTTTGTAGAATCAGTGCTTAGCAGAGTTAGCAGTTAAGATGATTATCTCAATATTGAACTTTTGTCTCTAGATATTTGAGTGCATCCTATCATTCTCATGTGCAATGATCCACACTTCATAGCTTTGGTAGACAGTGCAGCATGCTTTTGCTATTTTCATCTTCTTTTTTAATATTGTATCCAACAGACTTCGATATTCTGAATATAACAATTCACATGATCATCAATGTAAATGCTTATTGCATTTTACCTGTATTCACTTATATGGCTAATATGTCCTTCCTTTTTAGTTGGTGAAGTATTGGCCTATGGAAATGGGAACATGATCATTAAAAATTCTGGCAACCTAGCAGACAGTCTAAGAGCAGAATTGTGAAATAAACAGATTTGTTAACTAGTTGTATTTTTCATGACTGTAAAATAGATTTATTAATCATGTATGGTAACTCAGTGACTATGTAAATTTAGAAACTAGAAAAATTGATGGATAAGCACAGATTTAAGTTGAGTTGTTTAAAGTTAACAGCAGAAAAAATAGAATTTTGAATTAGAAAAGGGAAGCATTACACACATATATTATATTATTATCTATGAGGCATGCAAGTATATTTAACTTCAATTGATTTAATGTTATCAAAGAAGCATGAATAAAAGTTGGTAATTTATATGAATTTACTTATATCCAAATGTCATGAGTGTTTTCTATGTTTTATGATAGATACTCTATATTATATAGGTATGACAGATACCTCATATAGAAATATATTAGTTAGTATACAAGAAATCTACCTACAAGTTCAGCAAGATCTATGGATACAGTATTTTATGTCCAATTTTAGCAAACATGTGGATTATCTGAAGACTATTTGTGAAAGCTCAGTGCGCCCATGGACACTAAGTTCAGTAATCCCTCAAATGTTTAACTTGATTTAAGTAAACCTTTTTATCTCCTATCAGAAAATCTGTGCTGTATAGACAGAGTAAAATCTTCTCTTTATTAGAAAATGTACTTTTACATTTTACTTTCTGAGTTTTATGATGTCCCAGATGGGTGTTTATGTTGGTACACTTTTCATGGTTGGTCCCTATGACTTAGTTCCTTACCTCCATGATTAAGAAAAATGATGGGCTTAAACTTTTGAACATAAAACTCAATATTAAAAGAAATTAATTTGAAAGTCACCATCAGATTTGAAGGAAAAAGGGATCATCATATAGACACAGAGTAATTTAACAATACAATTGAAACAAAAGTTTCATTTTACTGAAGTTATTAAATATGTTTGACTAATCTTTGGTAGAGAAAGGCAGTGATGCTGCCTCAGTATGATCAGGCTAGTCCTAGCACAGATAGAATGGAGAAATATATGACAACTTCTTTGAAAAAAAAAAAACTCTTGAATTCACATGGGACTCTGTAAATTATTGGTTTTGATAATAGGCCTTCATCCCAATCTTACTGTATCCATCCTGCTCCATTTTCTGAAGGTGTTTTTTTTTTTTTTTTAAGATTACCTCTGCTTCTATGGGGAAATCGAAATTGAGGCTTAAATTATTTAAACTAGTTGTACATTTATCTCAAGCATCATGATAAGAGTACTGTATCTTTATCACATATTTAATAACAAATTCTCATATGATTCTCTGATTATATGGCCAATAATTAAAGGACATCTATACTAAAGTTCCATGAAACAGTAGCAGCATATTAAAAGAAATATAGCAAATCTTGCTGCTTGTCCAATACCCATTTCTAAATTCTTTTAGAATTTATGCAGGAAATTCATCATTCTGGTGATGGAAAATCTGGTATTCATCAATAGGTACTAAAAATAGAAAAACACAGTAACCAAGTAACAAGATACTGAGAGTATCTTTAAAATTTAGAATTTTATTTAAAATATAAGCCATATTTAATGTTTCTCTGTTAAAAGAAGATGCTTTTGGATATGAGCAAACAAAATATTAACACAAAGCAGCCTTAGAATCACTCTCCTGTATTTCAGAGAGTTTCTGTTAACTTTACTTATGTTGGAAACTTACAGATGCTATTTTTAGAGATCTAAGGAGGATGGCTTTGAAAAGCTCAGCTTGATTAAGAGGAGACAACACACATTTGGAGAATAAAAGGAATCACTCACTACTTTTGTGAAATTCTTCAGGGACTTCACTCCAGGTAGACAAATGTGGAAAGGGAGTAAAAGAGGATTTTAAACTTAGATGTTCAGAAAGCTTTTGACAAAATTCTTTACAGTCTTGTAATATCAGTGGGAAACATCAATGAAACTAATAGTAAATTGGCTTGGGGTTCTGAACAATGATTTATAGAAAGAAACAAAGATACTAGAAGTAGGACTTTGTGTATCACATCAATGTTAGAAAATGTATATTTTCATAAATAAAGAACAAGTATCTGATTGAGAGATAAAATTTTGATTGAAATGTAATTTAACTTTATATCTATGAATAAAAATATCTATAATAATGAAAAATTAATGTTTTCCCTCTTTTGCTGCCAATGTAAAACCCCGAAAAATCCAACATACATGAGAAAAGGCTTCCTTTGATTTAGGTGGTACAATTCTATCATCAAGCAGAACTAGAGCAGATAGTCAAGTTAGGAACCTGGAGACAGGAACTGAAACAGAGACAATAGAGTAATGCTACTTACTGGCTTCCTTATGGATTTCTTCTTATGGATTTCATGACCACAAGCATAGGAGTGGCACCACTGACTATGGATTGAGCCCAATACATCATTAATCAAGAAAATCCTCAACAATTTTAAGATTTCAAGATACATGCAATATGATTGGAAAAAATAGGGGCAAATGGGCCTTTATTTAGGGAGGAGTTGGGAGACAGATATAAAAGAAGGAGGAAGGGGTTTAAAATAACAATAAAGATGTCTGAAATAGTCATGTGGATTCCCACTATTAACTATTTATCAAAAATTATGGTGCTTTGAGAGATGGCTCAGGGGTTAAGAGCACTGACTGTTCTTCCAGAGTTTCTGAGTTCAATTCCCAGCAACCACATGGTGGCTCACAGTTATCTGTGTGCAATGTGATCTGGTGCCCTCTTCTGGCACACACTACTGTATACATGATAAATAAATAGATAGATAGATAGATAGATAGATAGATAGGTATTATAATACACATAAATCTGTGCATAAATATATTAGACACACACGTGAATGTGCAGCACACACACACACACACACACACACACACACACACACACACACACTTTCTCATTTGTACTGACAAACATTTCCCCAAAGACAAATATCTCCTAATAGAAACCCAACACTAGGCAAGAAAAGCTCTAGTTTGAGTTCTTGGTACAGTTTGTACAAGAGATTCCCGAAACACACAGCCTAGAAGCTATCACTGTGGTTGTCCCCAAAAGTTTAAATTAAGTCCCTATTGCTGAAAAATATCAGGTAATTGAGAAAAAAGGCCCAGAAGGTCCTCAGTTGAATTACTCCTTCCTAGGGACAAGCATTTATGGTGCCATAAAATATTGTGAGAGTATCCAAAGAAGGGAAGTGACCAACAGCCATGCCATATTATGATGCCTATGAGTCAACACAGTAACCAGAATGTCACAATTACATTAGAGGTGCAGTAATGACACAGACATATGTTTGTGATATCCAACATGTTAGTTCTTGTAACTAAGGACACTTCATCCCTGGTATGGGAAGCCAAGCCAATTAGCTAGCACTAGTGAAATAATAGCTTCTCTCGGAGAACCTATAAACACCATTTATTAACCCAGTGTAACCCATAGTTACATTCTAAATATTGTCACAGAGAATTATATTATTCACGTCTCATTAAAGAAGCTTCTCTTTGCAACAGACAGAAACCATTATGGATACCATAATAGAATCAAAACATAGAGTTGTGGGGTCCATATATATATGGACCTTCCTTCTTTCAATGTACAGCAAACATTGTGGAAGAGGAGTGAGAATATTGTAAAATAAGAAGATCAAGAATTTGCTGTGAAAATACATCAATTAATAAGTTACAGTCAGAAGTCACATGCTTAAAGTCTTACCAACATGACTGCCTAAACATGAGTTGAACAAGGACATCATCAATAGGCAGGTATAGAGAATAGGAGAGCCAAGAAGCCTCAACTCTACACAAAGAACCACAGGAAACTAATGGATGCTGGGTATTTTCAGTGAAAATCATACTAATTTGTTATCCATTGCTAACTAATCACCCTGTTAACCATGTATGCAATTAACATCATGAAGACTGAGCAGGTTATATTAATAAGTCTGTGTAAAAATTAATGAAAAAAGATGCCAAGAATTTGAAGGGGTTTAAGAGTAGGGGAAATGATGTTTATTATAACATTATAAAGTCAAAGAAAGTTTCAAAAATAATAAAAGAAAAACAAAAAATGATCTATAGATATTTTTGCTCTGGGGTCAATCTTATGGAAGCAATTCCTCGATTGATTGCCCCTTTTACTAGATATGTCAAACTGAACATCAAGAAACAGCCATTATAGGTATATTCTCCAATTGAGACTTTTATGTTACTTTTGGGTTAAAGTTCTAATTTAATGTAACTTAATAATGTAGTGATACATACATTCTAAATAATCAGCTGTTCCTAGGAGTGGATTATTCAAACAACTATACTAAGTGATATAAACTGAATTATTTTGATGTGTTTTAACTGTTATAAAATGAGTCAAGCTAGGATCAAGAAACTCTGTTTTTCTAATTTAATAATTCATATGAGCAATAAAAGTACATACCCTAGTCAATCCTCAAAACATTAGCTCATAAAAAGGATTTGTCATATGGCTTAATGCAGCAAATTTATTCAACAATACACAGCATTCTCCATAGGATATTTAATACAAAGTTAACGACACATGGAAGCATCTTCAACTCAAACTTCCTGAGGTTGAACACAGTTGGTAGACGATCAGAGATTATGTGAAATTGATTTTTCTGGATTCTATGTACAGATGGCTTTCAGAAAGCCATTGACTATGATGATACTTAGCATGTCTCTTGTTATAACAAGAAAACAATAATATCAGAAACTCTAAGATAAAGGAGGAAAATTTACTTAGAGAAAGAGTAGAAGTTTCTATGATTCTCACTTTGGGGAATTGAACAGTGGGTAGAGAAATAATTGCTTAAATACATGAATTAAAATAGAATTATAGATGAAGTCAAGATGAATATGACATGGAAAAATACAGTCAACATAACAGTGTTGTGAAAAGTCAAGTTTAGAATGCTAGGCAAAAGGGATTTATGGGTTTTAAAGAAAAAAATGGATAGGATATAGCTATTAGTGGTATTACATAGAGAATGCATATATTGGGGGAGTACAATAGTCTAAATATGAAATATGTGTTGAACATCAGTATAAGATTACTGGAGAAAGACCCATACAAGAAAAAAAAAGGGCAGAGATGGAACAATTAGTAGGATGCCAGCATTTGTTATATAATGTATGCAAGATATTTATGGACAACCAGTTTAAATAAGGCAATTAGAGAATTTAGTACTTTTGTCAATGGTCAAAACAAGAGTGGGCTTTTGATTATGAAAATTCTCTTGGTATCAAAGCTAAGGGGTACAACATTTTAAAAGAGAAATCTGCAATTGCATTCATTTTTATGTGTGTGGGTGCTCTATTAGTGAAATGTTTGCAGCAGCCTAGTTATATTTACTTTCTTTCCAAAATACAGTAGTATTTTCAGATACTGCATACATTATTTGAACCATAGTCAAAGTCATATATGGTCCAAAGATAGTATCAAGGCAAATTTTCTGTTGGGTGGTTAAAGGAAGAAAATTGACAAAGCAGACAGAAAATAAATCAAGGAACAGATGTATTACCTTAGTCGTTTCATTTTAAATAATGTAAAATGGCCAGGTAGTAAATGATTCAAAGCTCTGTGAGTAGGAGTGGCTAAGCATCAAGTTGTGAAATTCTGAAAAATAGTCATTTTCATCAGTCCTTGGACCTGAGTGGAGAAAGAAAAAAATGTGTGCTACATCAACAGAAAAAAATAAAAAAAATTGTGCAATTAGTTGCTGTTTAGGATGTTAAGATATCTAATTAGAACTAAGATGTATGCAGTTTCTTAAATGAGGAACCTAGAGTACACCATTTGCAGGTAATATCTGTGAACTCACGCAAAGGCTCTGAGTGGTCTGATCAAATGTTTAATGTGAGGAAAGAAGTTAATGAGGCAAAGACAGTGGGAGACTTGTACCTCAATCTCAGCAAGATAGTTGATAAAAATGCTATATATGATACAACTAAGGAAAAATCAAGGGCTTGAAATCAATGCCATAACAAGCTAGAACAGAAGAACAGTAGATGCAAGGATGTATAAAAGTGATCATAGGCTGCATTTGAAGGAAAGAACAGCAGGATTCCTTTGAACACTTTGCTGTTTTGCATTCCACTTAATATACATAAAGCAGTTGTCACAGAAGAAGCAGTCAATACTGCACTAATTTGAGCCCTGTTAGCAGCATCAATAGCTGTGATTGACTATCTAATTACTTTCTGTGTGTGTTTCTGTACACCAGCTCACTTTCAATTATAATATCATGCTCTTTATTTTAAATATCATTTCATACCCATAAGGTAACTTGATCAATAACTGTTCTAATTTATTACAAAAATAAAGTGATGGCATGTTTGAGGAAGCTATAGCAGGCCATTTGATGAGGATGATCTGCACCCTAGTGATTTTACTTTCCTTGAAAACAAAATTATCAACTTAGAATACTGCTTTGAAGAAAATAAGATAGAGCCTGGTAGAATAACAAGATAATCATTATCTTGTGAAATGAATCTGAAAATAATTGTTTGAATGAAAAAAAGCAAAGATAGCAGAGCATGAGCAAAGATGCTGGGATATAAGGACACTTCTGACAGAAGAAAAGTAGTTATGCCATAGCAGTCTGAAGGTACCTAATTGGAAATGGAATGAGAAATGTGTTGGTGGGAGATGTAGGAAAGATAATTCATGTGAAATATAGATAGAGGTTGAAAAGAACTAAAAAGTTATACTTTTGTTGTCAATAAAATGTAAGCCGTCAATTAGCTTGCTTCCAAAAATGTGATAGGACCTCAATTATGGCTTTAAAAACATTTGATGGGAATGCTGTTCCAAACACTGTGTATGGAAAGGGAAAGAAATGGGGAGACAAATTTTGATCTCTCACTTGGGGGGGCATCACTTTTCAGATGAAATAAAAAGGGCAGGGTTCTGTCATCAAGTTTGCATAGTCATTAATTTATTTCAGAAAAAAACATAGGAGATCTGAAGCATAATACACCAAAAGTATTTAATTATGTTTTCCAATGCATGCAAGAGCTGAATATTATGTCATTTTCAGGTGCAAAGGGGTCTGTGCCACCACAAGTGACTTCAGAAATTATGACACTGGAATTTATATATAGCATGGTTGGGCTGGTATAATTGTCTCTTCCTTGCAATCTGCAATGTGAATGAATACTCTCTGGGGAGGAGTAAAAAAGCTCTGTATTTCACCAGCTACAAAGGTAAGCTCATGACTGAGGAGTGTTAGTATTACTTTGAGTTCTTCTACTTTTTCCTGTTGCTATTAAACTATAATTTTAAACTATGCCAGTATTCTTTATTTAGAACATCATAATACTCTTTAACAAGAAAATATTAATACACTTTATTGCCTTTCTTTGGTTGCCTTGTATGTCTTTCCATCATTCTGTTATTATGGCCACAGCTACAGTTCTATATCCTCTTTTCTTTATTGTTACTGTTTCCTGCATGAGTGCTGTCTCTGAACAATCTTCATTTGTGTGGCTATCTCATTTGTTTAATTTAGATATCAACCCAATGCCATGTCTTCAAAGGATTATAATTTTTCATGCTATGTGGCAAAACACATGCACCGATCCCTTTCCAAGTTGGTGATTATTTTAAAATTGCTGGAAATTGCATTGTGCAATTTTCCTTATTTCTCTATATTCAAATGTTGCAAGTTCTAGTGTCAAATGATTTTATCATCTTGGTCATATTTGTTTTTCTATTTTTTAGGAGTACTAACTGATAAAATAATAATTTCAATTCTTTGAGTGTTTTGTGTGTGAGAGAGAGTGGAGGGAGGGGACACTTCACACAGTGGTGTCCCATGTCTTTCTCAATCACTCTCCATCTTATTATTTGATATGAGATGATACATGGATTATAAGTGAATGTGAAGCTCCCAGATTTGTGTTTGGTGATGGAACAACTAGCTCAAGGGTTCCTCTGTCTCCTCAGCATTGGGTTATATATATATATATATGTTATCATAATAATTGCTTTTGCATGTTTGTGGAGATTCAAGTCATATCCTCAGGATTGTTTATCAGGTGATTTATCAAGAATGAGTTATCTTTTTAGTACACAGAATTCTTTTATTGTAAAATTAGCAAAAACTATATTGTTTGTTCCTTCTAGGGTTGTAAATGTCTGGATACAATTCACTGAGCTCTGAGATTATATTCTAGTTAACTGATGAAATTTTTGTTTTTCCAATTTCATTTGTCTTGGGAAAGTAGCCTCTGTCCACAAACCCACGCGTCACACTTGTGGTTCATCAGGACATGGGATACTGAACAACTTGGGGAAGAAAAATCAAATGCGGTCAATAAGAGATCAACATGATTGTGTTGAAAATTTGCAAGCTTTTTGGGATGATAAAAGTTATTTTCTCAAGGTCAGCAGAGAGAAACTAATCAAAAGGATGAGACTATATATTAAACTGGAAGTCAATGCTGGCACTGTAAGCATCATCCATGGGATACTGGTTTTGAAGACACAGAAGATACATAACTGAAGGAGTAATGGAGCAAAACTGAAGATTGACAGTTTATCTGGGATATGGCTCATCTGGAGTCCGAGAAATTCCACTCTTGAAGGTGTAGCTTCAGTTACAATAGATATTCTAAAATTTCTGGATATATCAAGATCATGTGTGAGATCTCCTTCAAGGACTTTTAGTAGAGATGTGGAGTGGAGTCCTCCTAATTCTAAGATATAAACTGTGGTTTGGAGAAGTAGGATTGCCTAACCTATTTAGAACCACAATACTTCATAATAAATGAATCTAAGATGCCAGACATTGAGGTAAAACTTTTGATTTATACTATTGGAGTCTTATTTAATTTGATGTGTTATTTGGATGCCCAAATTCTCCTCTATTGAAATAATATTTTAATACTATTGAATAAATAAAGTATTTTATACAACATGTTCTGATTTTATAAGATATGACTTTTCTAAAAAATGCATGTGCTTTATATTATGAGATTTTTGGAACAAGTAATGAAATATTGTGGTTTTAAAGTGATATGGTCATGTTTCAAATTGACAAGAATTAGATTATCCTGGGTATTTTATCTTTCAATTTGTCATAACCAAGAATCATATAAAATGGCAGGCTCAACTGTGCAATTTGCTAGATCATATTGGACTATCGGTATGTTTCTGGGGATGTCTTGATTGTTAATTGATTTATGGGAGCCCAGATCATTGTGGCCATGACTATCCCCTAGAAGTATATAATCTCAAACCAGAAAGACTGAAAGAAAGGAATCACACCACCACCACCACCACCTTCAAAAAATAATAAAATATCATGTGTCAACAATCATTTATATCTTTTAATAGTAATGGATTCAATTTAGCATTAAAATTTCACAGCCTAACACAATGCATGTGAAAATAGGATCCATGCTGTCATGCATAAGAAACATATCTCAACATTACAGAATTCTACCAGACTTTTAAACAAAAGATAAGGCACACACTCTTCAAGTTGTTCCCCATGTTAGAAATAGTGTGTATCAGTGCTAAATCATTGTATGAGGCCAACTTCACTCTGATACTCAAGTCACAGGAAGATTCAACAAGAAAGAGAATTACAGACCAATTACCCTTATGAGCATAGATACAAAAATACTAAATAAAATATTTACTAATGGAAATGAAGTTCACAGCAAAAAGAGCATCCACCATCATCAATTAGGCATTATTCAGTGACAGTTCAATATATGAAAACCAGTCAATGTAAGTAAGCATATAAATAAACTGAAAGAAAATCAAAACAACTGAAAATGTTATTAGAGTCTGAAAAAGTCTTTCAAAAACTATGGCACCACTTCATGATAAAAGTACTAGAGAGATTAGGGATACAAGTGATAAAACTAAACATAATATAGGGAGTTTAAAGGAATCCTATGGCCAATATCAAATTATATGAACAAAAACTCAAAGTGATTATACTAAAATATGGAAGAAGATAAGATCTTTCACTGTCTCCATATAATATCCATACAGTACTTAAGTTCTTGGTGGAGCAATAAGACAACTGAAAGTGATCAAGGAGAAAATAGAAAAAGAAAAAGTAAAATTATAACTAATTGCACATGATACGAAATATACATAATTGACTAAAAAAAATTCTATCCGGGACCTCCTACAGCTCATAAACCTCTTCAGTGAAATCGCTGGATAACAGAATAACTAAAATAGAAAAGTATCAGTAACCCTCTGATATAAAAATGGCAAATGGAGTGAGAAAGAATTGTGGGAAGTAACAACTTTCACAATAGGCACAAGCATTATAAAATATATTGGGGTAGCCTTGACCAAGGAAGTGAAAGTTTGTTTGACAAACTTTTCAATACTTTGAAGAAAGGCTTTGAGAAGAGATCAGAAGATGGAAATATCCCCCATGCTCATAGATAGGTAGGATCAATATAGTTAAAATAGTTAATCTCCTACTAAAAACAATCTATAGATTTCCCCATCCAAATTTCAACACAATACTTCACAGACCTAGAAAGAAGAAAATTCAACTTCATATACAAAAACAAACATCAACAACAAAAATCCCAGGATAGCTGCAAGAATCCTGAACAATAAAAAAAATCTTCCAGCGGTATAACCATCTCTGATTTCAAGCATATTGCAGAGCTATAGTAATAAAAAAGCTAATTGTATTCGCATAAAAACAGATACTTTGGTCAATGTTGTCAAATTAAAAACCCCCACAAAAATCCAAACATCTATAGAAGACTGATTCCTGATAAAGAAGTCAGAAATACACACCAGAGAAAAGAAATTATCTTCAACAAATGCTTCTGATCTAACTGGATGCCAATCTGTAGAAGAATGCAAACAGATACTTTTGTAGGACCCTGAACAAAACCACAATCCTGGTAGATAGAAGACATTAACCTAAAATCAGACACATTGAGCCTGATAGAAGAGAAACTGTGGAATAGCCTTGAAAACATTTGCATAGAAGACAATATCCTAAAAAGAACACTGATAGAGCAGTCATCAAGATGAACAATTAATAAATGAGACCTCATGAAATTGAAAACCTTGTGTCATGCAAAGGACACTGCCAACAAGAATAAATGGCAATCTACAGAATGAGAGAATATTTTCACTATCAGCACATCCATCACACACACACACACACACACACACACACACATACACACACACACACACACACACACACACACATATATGTCAAGAAATCAGACATCAATAAACTAAATGAATCAATTAAAACATGGGGTATAGATCTAAACAAATACTTTTCTATATGTATATATATTTAAAATTGCTGAAAAAGTAGAATAATGTTGAATATCATCAGTCATCAGGGAAATCAAAATTACTTCAAGATTCTATGTTAAACCTGCCATAATAGATAGGATCAATAATATAAGTGATAGCTCATGCTGGAGAGGATAGAATTCAGGGAGGACACTTCTTCAATGCTGGTGGGAAGTGCAAACCTGTACAGTCCCTATGGAAATCAAAATGACAGTTCTTGGGCATATAACCAAATGACACTCCATCTTAACCCAGGATACCTGCTCATCTATGCTCATAGTAGGTACATGCATAATAGCTAGAATTTGGAAACCCAAATGTCCTGAAACAGAAGAATGGATAAGAAAATTGCTACATTTACATAACTGAATATTACTCAGCTGTTTAAAAAAGTGATACCATGAAGTTTGTAGGCAAATGGATGAAGCCAGAAAAGAAATCAACCTGAGTGTGGTAACTCAGACCAAGAAAGACTAACAGGGTTTGTACTCACTTAAATGTGAATACTAGCTGTTAAGTAATTGATAATCTTTATCCACAACACAGATCCAAAGATGCTAAGTAACAAGGAGGGCACCTATCAGTGGGAACAAGTTATCTCTGACTCTCTTACCTGCTCTTGGGACTCCTTTAAATCTACTGGGGTGCCTTGACCATCCTTGATAGGAGGTTTTGTACCTCGTCTTATTGTATCTTGTTCTCTGTTTGGTTAATATCTCTGGGAGACCTATTCTTTTGTGACAAGAATTGGAGGAGTTGTGGGTCTGGGAGAGAGGGTGACTTGGGGACTAGATGTGGAGTGTGGGGCAGTTGGTTAGGGATGTACTCCATGAGGCAAGGGTAAATAACAAAAGAAAGAAATCTTAGGTTGTATAGTCATTCTATCTTTTGAATCTCAGTTCTGTCCTTGATCACTAGCTGAGTCCCATTCTTTGGCATCCCTTTCTTTTTCTTTAGTTTTACTATTTCTGCTCATTGTAAATTTTGTTAACAAATTCAATTTTATAAACAAATATCAATGTAAAATACTATTGAAGGCCACATTGTGAAAAGTACAAATTTATGTGTGAAAATTACCATTTTCCTAATAAAATATTTCTGTATTTTTCTCACTAAAATAATATTTTAGAAATGAACCGATACAAATCTTCACTTGTGAGTTTGCTGCATGGTATTCCACATTATGAGGAAAGCTCATTATCCAGTTTCAATCTCAGCATTTAATATGTAGATTCTCCTGTTTTCCCCACTACAGTTATGACAAGCAAAAGTAAAAACAGGAAAATCCCTTAACTTGGTCCTCTTCCTGTTTCTGGCCAAGGTCTCTGTCGAAAGAGTATTACAATTTTGTATTTTCTCAATGAAAATTTTCTTTATATATTCTAAGAACTCTTTCTTCATATATTTATTTTGTTTCTGTCCTGGGTATTTTTAAAGATAATGTCATCATACTAAAGAGTTGAAGACATGTATGTGTACTAGGTGAAACTGTCATCCCTTTAGAGAGAAGGTAGGTCATTAGTCTGAGACTTTATACCAATTTGTCTACGCTATTATTGCTATTATTGTGATAAAAACCTCTTGATATCATGAAGCAGATTGTTTTTAACATGTTTTTTTTTTAACATGGTAGTCTTTGCCCAATATATTAAAAAAAAAAACAATTAGGCAGTGCAGGATGAGATTTTATCATTTGAATTTATCTAATGAGTTTCATTTTATTTCATTGTAATTATTATATTTTAATGTCACTATCTAATTTTATATTTCACCTATAATTAAAAATATTTTATTTATTTTGTAATGAACACTACAGATATAAGTAATCCTTGGGATATTTTAGAATTAATTTCTATCTTGTAACATTTTCAATGTTACTAGTTTTCCATGGATTTTATAAGGTATATAAGAATGAAGAAAATATTAAACTTCAAGTATATTGAAATAAAGCATTGTATAATTTCAGCTTATCTGTCAAAAATGTGGTATACATAGGAATGTGGGTTAATGTCATGGTTTTCATTGGTCTACCTGTCTATTTTTCTGCCAATATGAAGCTGTCTTCAGGATGATAGCAATATAATATAGCTTGCATGAATTATATACTAAATGTTCTAAAACTTGCTAGGGCATTGTCTTAATTCCCATATGTGCAATACAATATTACAAGCTAAAATGACAACAACCCTTTATTATCTTGTATTATAGTAATGCTGAGGAAGATTTTTTGAATAAAATTAAGTAACTAATGATCATTTACTACAAAATGGACATTATAGTTTGCACATCAGCATGAACCTGTATTTCCTGTGCTTTATATATTTGTACACCTGTATTGTTAATACAATCACTATTTAGTTTCATTTGGTGATTGACTTTTGACCTGGGAACTCCTGAATATAAAGTAAGCAATTCCTTATTGAGACATACCCACTGGCTTTTCTTGTTTAATGTTAACTGTTTGGAATACAGAATGAGACCTTTGTTGTTCGTCAATTAAAGCTGAAGTAGTGGAACAACTTCCATCTTTCTTTATAAATAGTGAATGTTTCTACTTTGGTGACGTCCAACATTGAATCTCCAGAGGGAAAGGAAAGGAGGGCTTGAAGGAGGTGATGCATTTTTAACCAAGGCTGGTTAAGTGATTTTCTCTGACAAAAGTAACACTGTGTCTTCTGGAATTTAGTAAGAAAGACATTTAGCCCAGTCAGCAGTGCTGTAAATTTCCAAACATCAGCTAGACAGAATCGAATTCAATCTTTTATGCGCCTTGGGATACATCCAACACACTTCTTATTTTCCTCAGAAATCCTGCTGACTTGGAGCAGGTGTGTTTTAAAATAACAAGAACTCATCAAGTTGCAGTTGTTATCTTTCTGATGGCTCCATCTTAACTCCTTCCTGTTGTGTGCACCTGGCCACATAAGCACTCGATATTCTTCTAGGCTTACAACATGCTAGCCAACAGAAAGTTGGTGATTTCCTTTTTCTCTTGGTGTTGTTCTTGAACACAAAAATGAGACTGTTGTATTAACAATGGTTGGTAAACTTCAACAGTAGGACAGATGTGAAAAGTGAGATTTCAAAGACAAGAGACCTCCCTGGATTATATTTTCCCCCACTCCACCAGTTTATTTCAGAGTAACAAGGGTGGATTTCCTCAATACACACATAAACACTTTATAAGCACTGACTATGTAATTCTTTCTTAAGAATTCAGATAAACTAACAAAGATAAACTTACTAGTGGTGATACTGAACTCTATTCACTTTGTATTCCTTGGTATCAAGTAACTTAATAAAATATCCTAATGATGTTAAGGAATGCACATAATAAGATAATAAGATTTGAAAGGTTTTTATATAGATATGCATCATTTTTGCCAGAAGGCTTTAATTTACAGGGAATATATGTAAAATTTAGTATATATTTCATTTGCCTTAAATTAAAAAATATAACTCTTTTTAATTTTATTACTAAATAAAGATAAAAACCAAACAGTTATGTACTGTTAGAAAATATTCTTGAGTAATATATCCCACTGGTAGACTAGGTTTATAGACCATATTAGTAAGAAACAGGAATATTCTCTGAACATTTTATGTTTTATTTTACTTTAATTCCATTTGATACTATTTTATACCTTTTCAGAGATATAAATATATTTGAGATATTTTCCATGAATTGCCATAAATATTTATCATGGCAATGATAAGAGGTCATTGTAATTGTATTTTAACTTTGTTGCTGACATTCACAGCCCTCTGTGTGTGTGTTCATGTATATGCATATGAGTATATAATATTGTTACATTTATGTATTTGCAGGTGTACTGATAACCCACATTTTCTCTAAGAACAATTTAAAAATTAGTCAAAGTTCGCTGGCACCAAATAAAAGAATGCAGTTAGCTAACTAATTATATTAATGTAAAATTCATTTATATTTTACAACATATTTAAAACAGAAAGTCTTTGACTTTCTTTTTACTACTTTAGAACCTGTTGATTTGTCTATTTGATTTCACTGAATTATATAATTTTATCATTTATAATTAGTTCAGTATCCAGTGAAAATTAATCTGCTCATGTTTAGAGGTGGCAATGTGACTTGATGTTACTGGTGTTTCCATCTGTGTATCTGCTAATATAAACTGCTTTCCTTCAAATTGCTCTTTATTTCTATCAAATTACTTTCTCTTTTTTTAAAACAAAATTTAATTGACTCCCTCTGTTTTGTTTATTTAACAGGCTTTTGGTGTTCTGCTTAGTTGACCTATATATCTGTATGTAGGAAATTCTCTTAATTAATTTAGGCTCCAGTAGTAAATTTTCAAATTGAGCATTTTTTCCTAGCATATGCATTGACATTCTAATGTATGTTGACTGAACTAACATGATGTAGAAGGTTATTTGTAAAATCTTTCCAATTCAGTCTTACCTGTGAATGTGATGTAATCAAATGATGTTTTGCTCTTTTCATATATGTACATGTATGAATATATATAGATAGATATTGATTGATTGATATATATGAACCAGAAAAAAAACAATTCTAACTTCATTTATTTTCTTTGATATTGTTACTTTCTTGTTTATTCTTTGCTTTTGTTTTCAACATCTTTATCGTATTTTCTTTTGTAAATATTAAACTCTACAGAATAATGTGTAGTGTTTCCAAGTTCTAGGTATATTTTTTAAATCAAGCAATTAATTTTCTTTATCATTTTATGGTGAGAGAAAACGGTTCACAAATTTTCAAGACTATAAAATATTTTTAAGAACATTGTTACACTGTGGAACCTGCATTAAACAGACCTAGGCCCCCTGAACATGGATGTCAGTTGGGTAGCTTCGTCAGTTTATGGGGCCACTGGTAAAGAGGACAGCATTTCTCCCTAATGCATGAACTGGCTTTTTGGAGCCCATTCCCTATGAAGGGATATTCTCTCAGCCAATATACAGGGGGGAGGGCCTTGGTCCTGCTCCAAATAATGTGATAGACCTTGATGATCCCCAATAGGATGATTCACTCCCTCTGAGGAGTGGATGGGGGTGTGTTGGGGTAATGGTGGAGGGGAGGAGGGATTGGTATGTAAAATAAGACCTTTGAATTTAAATAAACCAAAGAACACTCTTATGTAGAACAAGAACATTTTTCATGTTTCACAAACAATTCAGAAATTATATCATTCTAAAGCTTTGTATACTATGCAAATATAAAGTATAACACTTTAATAACGCTGTCTATTCTCATCAGTAAAGTTACTTGGTTTCTGTCCTCTACCAATGACAAAGTAAGAACAGGAAAATGTGGCAATACTGAACTTCTTGGATAAGTGGTAATAGTCTGAGGATATGCAGATGTTTTTACAGATGAATGGATGTGCTCTAATCTCCATAGTTTACATATTGCCTAATTTTCCAGTCATTTGTATCTATCATTACACTGTTTGAGTCCACTGATTGTTCCAACTCTGAGGACAAATAAGTTATAAAGTATCCATTTCACATGCAAAGCCTTCTTCACAGTAGAGAAAGTCAAGCCCTATCTTAGTATTAACTTAGATATTCAGAATAAGGATGTTTCATGTGAACTAGCAATACTAACAAGTTTGTTACTCACTGTATTAGTAGACCAATCTATTGAATTCATCTGTAAATGACTTGAGAAGTAAATGTAGAATGTGAGGCACTGGTTTATCTATTCCAGATTTTATATCATTGAAACCTCCCTTCATCACCAAAAAAATATAAGCCTTGACTCTATAATCATCTTAATACAGTGGGTCTCCTTGAACCTTCCTCACCACTCGTCCTGTTAAGTGGACTCACAACTCTTTTAGCAATACCAGGGAATCATCAAACCAAGCCTGCCAGCAATTCAAGTAGCCTAGCAAAACAGGAAGGCAAGCTTCATATCTTCATTTCTCCTCTTTTCCAAATCCAATCCCACAGTCTGATCCTTAGATCTGTATCAGACTACTAATTATGCCTTCTCTTGAGTCCTGTTACTATCCCTGGGGACTAAGAAGTTCATAGTGAAAGACATCCTGCCTTTTTATGATGCTGTGTGTCTGTTCAGCCTCCATATCCTGACTATCCCCTTTCCTAACTATCAGTTCCCAAGACCAAGATATGCCTTTAACCCAAGGCTACCAGAGGCCACACCTATCAGGATGCACAAAGAATATTCTACCAGGCAAACCACAGCCAACACACTTCCTGAAGAGCCAAAGAGGGTAACAGAAACCAAGAGACAGAACAGGACTAAATATCAGTACTTATAATTGCAAAATCCTCAAACCAAAAACCTTGATGCCAAATAAATAGCACAATTAATAACAGCCAGGACAAGTATATCTCTACTAGAGTCCAGTAATTCTACCATAGTAGGCCCTGAAAATGGCAACATAACTGAGGCAAAAATACAATGACCTTGAAATAACATTTATGAATACATGGAAGGTGGTTAGTCTTAATGCAACTTGATATGCCATGTTTTGTTTATACTCATTGGTGACCTGTGCTTTCCTATATAGAAATGAAGGACATGTGGATTGGGAGATAATAACACAAGGGTGTGGAGTGGAGGGACTAGTAGAAGTAGATGGAGGGGTAATGGCTACCTGCATGTAAAAATGCAAAATAAGTAATATATATATATATATATATAAATATATATATATATTATATATATATAGTGTTGAATCAAGTTATACTGTAGAGCTATAGTAATAAAACAGCATGGTATTGGTAGCAAACTATGTGTTTCTTAGTTAATAAACAATGTAATACATATGCCTATGTATATGTATACACAAATATATAATATATTTTTTGTTTTGTTTTTCGAGACACGGTTTCTCTGTGTAGCTTTGGAGTCTATCCTGGCACTTGCTCTGGAGACCAGGCTGGCCTCGAACTCACAGAGATCTGCCTGCCTCTGCCTCCTGAGTGCTGAGATTAAAGGCATGCATCACCAACACCTGGCTTCAAATATATACTATTGCAATGATAAATATTTCTGCCAAGCTGCCTGAGCCCCACCGCCACATAGGCACCCAAAATAACACACAGAGACAGGTACAATGCTGCTCGCCAATGACTAGGATTTCTTACTTACTAGCTCAGTTTTAAATATTAACCATAAATACTAATCTATATATTTTATAAGAACTTATCAGACGCCAGCGGCAGGCATCTTCTCCGCAATCACATGGCGGCTCCACAGAGAAGAGAGGAGGAAGAAGAGAGTGATTTCCTGCTTGTCCTTGCTTTTATTCTGAGTCTGCCTGCTATGTCACTTCTTGCCTGCATCACAAGACTTCTCTTTAATACATTTTCCAGAATCCTCCTCAACTCCTAGTCCCACCTAGCTTGCTTCACTATTGGCCTACAGTACTTTATTTATCAATCAATAAGACAAACATATACACAGAAGTAACTCTCCCATCATAATATTTTTACTATTTCCAGTTTTTTAACCCTACAACTCATTTGAATATAAATTTTGACTTCTAGTTTCCTGTTTTTGTTGGATTCATGAGGTTGCAAACAAGTCTTCTTCTGATCCTTGTGCTTTTCTTGGGATCTTTTTCTTTTGTTTGTGTAAATTATTCTGTTCTAATGCAGTACATTTTTCATTTATTCATTCATGCTATACTATTATTTTCCCTTAAAAAGTGTGTGTTATATAATGACAGATAATAGGAGTTTCATCATTTAGCGAGTTGAGGTAGGGCTAAAGTGATAGGAAAAGAGGGAGCAGAATCCAGAATTAGTATATATTATGTGAGAAAAAATATTTTAATAAAAGGAAATAAAATTAAAATATATCAATTATAAAGAATAAACCTTTATATCCTTAAAATAATAGTTATATTGGGTGAAATAAAATGGCAGCTATCTTTATAGTTAAGCTGTTATGATCATTTTAGTAAAATTGTTAGATTTAGCAAAATGAAATTTAGAGTCTTTACTTTAATCACTTGGTTGTTTAGTTTTCAGAAGAGACCCAAAGACAAAGCATGGATTAATAAACAAACAGTAATATATGTATTTGCTTGTTTTCACTCTTTGACTCTTTACCCTTTTGTTCTTTGCTCTTCTGAGGGGCCCACAACCCAGTTCCCAAATAAATACACACACTTAGGCTTCTTATTAGTTATGAATTCTGCCCTTAGCTTACCTTGTTTCCTGTCAGCTTTTCTTGACTTATATTATTACATCTATACTTTGCTTCTGAGCTTTTATCTTTATCCTCTGTACCTTTCTTTAGTTATTACTCAATAGCATGCTGTAAAGCTGGGTCACTGGCATCTGGAGTCCTCTTTCTTCTTCCACACAAAGATCTTTACTTTACAGATTTCTCATTCTGTTTATTCTTCTGTCTGATAGTCCCACCTATTATTTATTCTGCCTCACTATTAAAATTCAGCAATTAATTAGACTAATCAGGTGTTTTAGACAAGCAAGTAACCAGCTTCACAGAGTTAAACAAGTGCAACATAAAAGAACATAGCAAATCTTTGCATCATTCATCAAATGTTCCAGGGTATAAACACATCTAACCAACCTTAAAATAATATTGCATGACAAAAAAAAATGAAAAGAAAGTTTTATATTCCACTAGCATATATGCATATTAATTTAATGTTAAATTGGTCTCCCCACTAAGTAACCACATTTTCCAATGTAAATATTCCAAGCCAAAAATTATTTCTTCATATAGTGCATAGTAGAGGGAAATTTGTTAGTCTTTAATAAATACACATTGGATTTTTCTCACAAGAACTATGATTTTCCCATTTTCTTTCTTCTGGGACAGATATTTTAAAAATCACTACTACAATTAATATAAAATTACAGAGTTGATGAAAAGCTAAAGGAGTTTCATCATTTAGGGAGTTGAGGTAGGGCTAAAGTGATAAGAGAAGAGGGAGCAGAATCCAGAATTAGTATATATTATGTGTTTATATTTGTTTATATGTGTTATGGATGTGTTTATATATTAGTATATATATTTGTTTAATAAAATATCTATGGTGAAAGGTAATGAAGCACACATAAATGCTAAATATAAGAATTTAAATAAATTTATCATGAAATTATGATGCTAGAATGACAAGAAACATAAATGTCACCAATGATATCATTTCATGCAGGATTGATTAATTGTCTTCTAAAAATAACAATAAAGCTGCTAGACATGGTCTTTGCTGATACTGAAGAGGTCTGCTTTATATGAATATATTGTTTGCAATGAAGTTTGTAATATGCTAACTTTCCTAGTGAGTGAAATTGTTACCTTACTCCCCTTTGGGAAAACAAATAAATAGTTCACAGAACTAGTGCATGGAAAGCAATCGCAGCTCATAAGGAAAAAGAGGGAGTTATTTCTAGAGAACTGTTTCTTACTTCATAACCTAAAACATCTGATCTCACTATGAAACTCGTTCATATCTTCTAAATGACAGATCTGGTGGGGATCCTCATATATTTAGAACTTAAGCTGAAATTCATATAGTTAATAAGAATTCATGAGTGGTGTGTTTCTTCAATTAATTTCCTATTCCATTCATAATGACAAAATTATGTCTGTAATATAGTACAGTGAAATGGATGGTCAGATAAAATACTGGAAAATTAAATACAGAGGCTTTTGAGAAGATGAGAGAAATTTGATTGTTTCATCCTCTTTCTGCCTTCTGTGTTAAAAACCTAGCACTTACCATAATTTCCCTAGCATAGAATCAAAATAATAAAGTGTCTCAGTATATAGATATGAATATTAATTTATATTAGCATAAATTTCATTGAATGATCACTGTACAGTTCACTCTTCTAGGCTTGTAAAACTCACAGAAGATGTTAAAATATCTCATGCTGTTTTTTAGTTCTGTCAAAGGTTCATGTACTGGAGGATGGCAGTGGTGTGACCTTTAGATGGGAGAATACTGAAAACATCTCAGTTAATACCTCATGATCTCAGAAGGTATTAATAGCTCATTAGTGAGTTAAACTTTAGATAGTAGACTATAAAGCAATGACACCTCATGCACTTTTATTTTCTATATAAACTGGATTCTCCCACTATATACCATTCTGTAAAATAGTCAAGGGTTCCTCACCCACAGATTATTTTCACATCTACTCCAATATAAGCAACATAATCCTCTCTACTTTAGAAAATACCCAACATGTAGAATTTTGTTACAAATATACAAATAGATGAGAACACCATCCAAAACAGTTTATAAATAGGGAAATTGGGACTGCAAACCTAAAAAAAAAATAAAAAGCCAAATATCAAATAACTTTACTTCTTCTTTATAAGCACACTAATCACACAAAAGTTAATATATCAATACAATAGATGAGATGACCCAGAAAAAAAAAAAACGTATCTCAAGAGAACTGATGTTTAAAATGTCAAACACATACATTCACAACTAATATTGAAAATATAACAAATGATGAAAACACAAAAGTAACCATGTAATCTATATAATAATAAATTGTGTATCATTTAGATACACAAGTTATCCAGAATGTTAGCTAATTATTTGGTTAAAATATTTTATTTTTTCCAGAATTATGTGCACTGTTCCCAAAAGAAGTAATTTCTTTAATTGCTTTTCACATCAGGTTTATTATATTTGATTTAGAGATAATAAGTCTCAGTAATTAAATGTGACATACTATGCATGTGCTTAAATCACTATAGAAAACAAATGTAATACACATATGACCATAGTTTTCTTTTTAAAAATCTATCACATGAACTCTGGTTTATAAATAGATTCTCTGCTTTGAAAGTAGCAGTATATGACTATTTGTAGAAAATTTATTGCAATTAAAAATTCTAGTTGTGCAGCTGACCTGAACAAGGGGTTGCTCATGCACCCCAGACTGATAGCTGGGAAACCAGCATAGGACTGTTCAGACCCGACGAATGAGGAGGTCAGTTTGGAGGTCTGGGCAATCAATTTGGTCCATGGTAATGGCTCAGTATTTACCCCTAGTATACAAATTGACTCTGGGAACTCACTCAACATAGAGGCATACTCTCTCAGACTAGACACTGAGAGGGGGGGGGTGGGTGAAGGGGGTCTAGGTCCTGCTCCAAATGATATGACAGACTTGGAAAATCCCCCCATGGAAGGCCTCACCCTTCCTGGGCAGCAGAAAGGGGTTGGGATAGGAGTCAGTGGGGAGCAGCTGAGGATGGGAGAGAGAGGTAACTGGGATTGACATGTAAAAGAAGCTTGTTTCTAATTTTAAAAAAACAAAAAAATTCTAGTTGGACAAATCAGGACCACATAGTAACGTGAAATTATCAACTTTGAGTAAATTGTTAGGTACATGGTTGGATAACTATACCATGTTTTAAGAACACTCATGCTGTCAAGAGAAATTTTGGATATTTAGATTATATAGCTAATGAAAAATAATATTTTATTATGCAATTATACATATTATATGAACTATGCTCCTAAATGAAATTAAATTTATATTTAAATGCAAATAGTTGTGTAACAATAGAACATTTTAAAGATACATGCTTGCATATGTGTGAAATGTTCAGCTATTTTTAATATGTGTACATAGTGCTCTGTTTATTTCCATGTGTATCATTCAGATAATTTTGGCATATTTATTAAAGCAAGAAGCCAGATATCTAATTTTCAGGCTTCTTAGGAAAGATCCATTCAAGAGTTCTATCTTGGGGCTGGAGCAATGGCTCAGCACTGAAGAACATCTGGTTGCACTGAGGAGGAAAAGCATTGTATTCCTCCATAGCAACTCACAGCCCTCTCTGACACAAGTTTCAGGAAATATGGCACCTAATTCTGGCCTTCATGGGCATTGCACCACACATGTTGTACACACACACACACACACACACACACACACACACACACACACAGCAAACACCTGTAGACATAAAATAAAAATAGGTTATAATGGGTTTCAGAGTTTTAATTACTTTTCTATCCTAAAAGGAAAGTCACAGGAAGGTCACAGGTTGCACTCTAGGCAGCATTTTTTGAGCATTTATGAAACAATTAGTGGTCCTATGAAGAAGAGGATGGAACTTCTCTATCCCAAGTAAGCATATAAAAAGAAATAGAACTAGATCAATAATAAGTGATGATTTTGAAAAACAATATGATTTGCACATGCATTTATTTATTTTGTGTTTCTATGTGTACATCTGTGCACATTATGTCACTTGTGTGCAGGTCCGAGGACTCTCTGTGGGAGATGGTCCTAAAGATCTAATTCAGTTCATCAGCCTTGGTGGACACTGCCTTTATCCTCTGAGCTATCACTCCCACCATTGTTTTAAAAATTTTAGTAGAAAATTTCAATACCAAAATACAGTTAAATTTTGAATAAGAAATAATAAATTTGTCCAAGCTTTTCCATACCCTACAGAGCTCCTGGAAGTAAATTACACAGTTAAAATAATCTTGTCATTTTTTTTTTTTGGTTTAATGTACATTTTTACATTTTGTCGTGTTGCATCATTAATTTGGTCTCCTGCTTTTAACCTTTGATTTCCAAGTGCTCTTCACTTGCAGAGTCACAGCAGCATGAGATGACAACAGTGAAGAGATTTTGCCTAGGCAGCAATGAAAAGCTTTGCGGTAATGAAAGAGATAATTGTGGCTCCCTGCCTTTGCTATAATTGAAAATCAAGTATACAGCGTTTTCCATTTAACTTTATTGCCTGACTTCAAACCACTATATAGGAAGGAAAGCAACACTAGAGTAATTCCTCTGCTGTTGCTTTCCTGTCGGTACAACAGTTTGAAAAACAGTATTAAAGTTAAGCAGAACAGGCAATTAGATTTATTCAATTACAGCTATGTGAAAGAAATATAATAATCAATTTTATTCTTTTGAATTTACTGCTTTCCAAATATGTGCATGGTAGCCTGGCTACCAGACTTAGTCTTCAGACAGAAAAATGGATAATAATCATTTGATAAAACACTGACATTTTGTTTTATTCTGACTTCTGAGGAAAACTTTGGCATATTATAATGTTTAAAATTGCTTAATTTGGACTGGAAAGATGGATAAGTATTTAAAACTATTTCCTTCTCTTGCAGGTTCCTGAGTTCACTTCTCAGCAATACTTGTACCTGCAGCTACAAAGGACCTAGCCTACTCTTACGGCCTATATGGGCATAAGGCACACATCGTGTACATCGGTACATCCAGGCCAACATTTGCGCACATAAAATGAAGTATATTTTTAAAAGAGCTGATTAAATGAGACATGATGATGAATGAACACTACATCTATCATAAACATTAGGCAAATTATATCAAGTGGCATCTTTATATTAAAGTGACTTGGAAACATTAGTTAAATTATTTCAGGGGTTAATCATGATATAATCCACTGCACAGAACACTAGAGTACTTGTTATTAATATTAATATTAGTAATGCTTTTGATAATACCTGCAAAATTCATCATGCTTTGTATAAAACTACATATAAAACATGGAGTTGCTCAGTGACTGACAATGAAACTCCCATAGCTTCTCCCTAGAACTATATCATGTAAGCTATTAACCTCTTAGTTGGTTGCTTGTCATTGAAATACATAAAAAATAATGTGAAAATGTGTATGCACAATTGGGTATTTGTGTTTCTGTTATCTGATGAAAGAGCTGGCATGTGCTCTCCTACTGATGTCAGTTTCAAAAAAGCATCGATCTGTGTTTTGATTTGCAAGTAGAAATTGTGGCAGAATTCACAAGACCTCTAAATGCTGAAGCCAGACAAAGTCCAAGCACTGTAAAGGATAAGTAGATGCAAAGACCTACCCCTTTCCAAGATACTATTTGCACTGTATGCCTGGTGTCAAGGGAAATCAGTTTTCTTCAATTGAACATCACAGAGTATATTGAGAATCTTCCAGGTTAGGCCTCATGCTGAGAAGTCCAGCACAAAACAACCTCCATGTTTTTGAGTGAGCTTTTTGTTGCTTTTGCTGTCATTCCAGTCTTTTAGACCCCTGGAAAACTCAGGTATCTGGGGTACCAGGCCACGACCACGGTCAGCCCAATCACCAGGCAGATTCGAGAGCTTGCTGCAAACTGCATGAGGCTTTATTGTAATTTAACGAGCTAACCCCATGTTAGCTCCGGTCTTTCACCCACCTGCCATGGCGGATGGCTTACAAAAGACAGCTTGAACTGCTACAGAGAGAAATCTTGTAGGACAGCATAAGGGGAGTGACTAGGGGTACACACAGGCTCACGATTGGTGTGCCTCCAGGCTTAGAGGGCTTGCCCTGTGTTGATTGGCCAACTGGTTGTTATGGCCCATAGGCCCTCTCATGGTGGTTGCTATGCTCTGTGCGTCATTGCTGTGCACTTGTCCATAAAGTACACCCAGGATCGTAAAGCATAGCACCACCAGCTAACTTCTGATTGGTTCCTTGTCACGAGGCAGGCATCTGACTTTCTAGTGTCTAGGACAAGGTCAGACAAGCACATGTTCGGCCGTTATGGCTGCCAAAAGGGGAGCTGGTCCCTTCAAGTCTATGGTGATGACCAGGCCCTAACTGCTTCACCAGGGACTATGTCTGGGTCTATGGCCTTGACAAGCTAGACTGTGTGTTGATGTCAATGATTCCCATTGCCAAGGAGAGCCTTGCACACAGAGTTCCATAGTTTGTGCTGACAGATGAGGCAGGTGTACTGCTGAGCCAACCTTGAAGGCATGATGGTGGAGATCTGGCCCCACTATCTTTCACCTAGTGGTGTGGGCAAAGGAGACATGCCTCCCTCAACATTGGACACTTACTACAGGCAAGAAAGTTGATCCTGGGGTCAGGAGAGTAGGAGAGTGTTGGGAGCAATTTCCAGGGGTTCCAGGAACCAGGAGCTCCATTCTGCATTGAATTTTGGATGCTAACTGATTTGCTATTGAATGACATGGCCTTAGTGGGGATTGTCTCCTAGTTTGCATCTCTATGGGCCTAAGCATCTGAATAGGCCTGCACCTGGGTGGAGGCAAGGTGTGTAAGTAACAAGTGAGGACATAGGGTTAGGAGCCATCTAGCAGAGAGGAAAACACAAGGACAGAAATGGCCTCCTTGTGGCCACGAAAGCATGGTTAAGAAACAGCGAAAAAGATGGTAAATAAAGAAGAGACTCTAGTTTTTTCACATGGAACTGAGAGTTCTCTAAAGATGACAAGAAGCCTGTGTTTGGTGTTTATCTCTGCTGGGTTACTAGGAGCCTCCAGGTCCACACACCCCCACTCAGGCTGAACCTCATGGCTTAAGGCTGAGACATGCCAGGTCACAACAGGAGACCTGCCCTTTACCCCTCACCCACTGCTGCAGGTAGCAAGGAGCAGGGCCAGTGCTCCTGCTCTAATGCCCTCAGGGCCAGTTCACCCCACCCATACCATCAGGGGCAGCTCTAATGTTTTCCTCCAGAGAGATGCAAGGCCCATTCTCCCATGTGCTGCACTTGGAATGGCTCAGGACCAAAGCTGTTGTTCTAGTCCTCTCAAGACCAGATCTCCAGCCTGTTGCAGATAGCATGGGTGGGAATGAGCTGGGGATGGTGCCTTCTTTTCTTCATCCATACCAACAAATGTAAGATGACAGGAGGCTGGGTCAGCTATCCTGCACTCATGTCTTTGGGATGGCCTGTTGATGATGAAAAGCTGGCTGATTGAACAAAACTGTCACCACCTAGTCCACAACCAGGGCTGTGAGTTAGACCATCCCAACATCCACCTTATCTATGAACTGCTGCAGCAAGGGAATGTGCAGGAATTGCAGATCCAAAGCTGCAGGATCTCCATGAAACAGAACAGGAACACCATATCCAAGAGGAGTCCAAGGAGGGTCCAGTATTGAGGGCCCAGTAGCAGAAGCCAGAGGCTTCAAACCAGATCAGCAATTCACTGCAATGAACACTTACAAGTATGGACTACAGGGTACACTGTCACTCACTGTGACACATTACTGCTTCCACAACAGGATTATTATTATTATTATTTTTTAATGTCAGTTAGTTTGGTTGTTTTTATTCTTGTTTGTTAGGTTTTTATGTTTTTGGTTTTTTTTATAAATTTTACTTAAATTAGAAACAATTTTATTTTACTTATCAATCCTAGCTCCCTCTCCCTGCCATCCTCCCATGTTTATTTTTATTTGGGGTAGAGGGCAATGGCAAGGGCAGAGAGCAGTTATGAACAGACTTGAAGAAGGATGAGATCAGGTTGCCTGATGTGAAACATACAAAGAAAGAATTTCTTTGTCAGTGGCTAACTAAATAAGTGAATAAACAAATAAATAAACAAACCATACATTGATAAATAAAGAAAATATGAGCATGAGGAGATTGTTCAGCAGGTCTGTTCACAGGAGGCTCATCAAGAAAATCACAGCTGCCTATAATTATAAATACAGGAGATCTGATGCCTTTTCTGGCCTCTGTGGGCACTCCATATACCACACATATCCTCACAGACATATACTCATGACATGGACATGAATCTTAAATACATGACTATTATTGATTTACATATTTATCTGAAATAGTCTCATACATTTAATTAATGGAATAATATTCCCTCTGGATAAAGATGTACTATTTACAATTGATGCCCGCTGACAAAGGGAAAATACTCCATGTTTTAGTCATGTGAGTTATTTTATTATGTTTTGTTTTTTGTGCATGTTTCTCTATATTGGAGAATTTCATGAGCAAAATTTGATAATGTTCAAATCTCACCAAAATTCCTCCCTTCCTTACACACCCAACTTTCTGCCCTGTTTCCTTTTTCGCAACTATCTTGTTGAGTCTGTGTTGCCCAAATATTCTTGGGTATGTGGGTAACCACTGAAGCATTTTTGTAGATCTACCAGGCTCAGGCCCTTAAGAAAAATAGACTCTACCTCTTCTAACAGCTGTCAATTGCCAAAAGCTCCTCAGCACAGGGTGAAGTTTTAAATTTATATTAAAAAGTTGGAACAATAGTTGTATAGTATACTAGAGAATTATATAATATTGAAGGTGTCGATTAAACAGAAAAGCAAGTAGTCCTTAAGATATTCCAAATAAATAATTTATGAACTACCATAAAGCACAGGAAATGTTGAAGGCAGTCTTACAGAAAACAAAAACAAAACAAAACAAAAAAATGGTACAACCAGACAGGCTTCGCTCCAAAGCAGAGAACACAGGAACTACTTATTACATGATTTAGATATTTCTAATGTAGATTATCTTTTCAAATCATACATTTTTATTAAAATGAAATATAAAGTTTATATTTATAAAAATTCACAGTAGCATATATGTCAATAAAGAAAAATGGAAATATACCATAGTCTCTCCTAACAAACATCAAAAAATAGAAGCTCAAACAATGTTCTCATATTTTACATGACTTAATACATTATTTAATTGCAAGTTTTGATAATTTAATGGTCCATGGAACACATTTCTAAAGAAACAAAGGTACTTAATGAACCTTAACACAAATATTTAATCATTCAAAAATACTTAAAGGGCAAACAAAATTTTTGGATAAAGTTAACTCACTCAGTCTGTATGTCCTACCATTAAATATGAACCATCCAAAGTACTGAGCTGAGTCTCTGCTTAATTCATGGTATGGATTCAAGATGCTGTTCTTTTTTCTAATTGTTTAATACATCCCATCCCTTCTGTTTCACCATCCTCTGCTAAAATGTAGAAACAGAGTGTCATTTCTAACATCACTCCAAGTAAAGAACTTACCATTCTTGAATGGTTTAGCTCATGCTGATTAATTTTACTATTCATTTTTGCTATATACATAAGGTGTTAACTGATATTTGTCCAAGTGTTCTAATTTTACTCTCATTAAGACAACCACATAAAGGAAGATGTGGGATCTGTTTTAGAGCAATGAAGGAAAAAAAAAAACTGAAAATTAGTAGTTTCTGGGAAGTAGAACATGAAAGGCCACAGACTGAACAGCCTCTGCATTTGCTGATGGCACTTGGATCACCCCTGGCTGCCGTTTCTGGGAATTGGCTCTGCTGTACTTCCACTGGGAAAAATAGAAACTTGAAACATTTTTGTCACAACACTTCTTGTCCCGCGCGCTCTCTGTATTTCTCGCCAGCAAGAAATCATACACGGGCCACTCGGATCCTTCTGCAGGAAAGCTTTAATGCGTCTTGAGAGGAGAGCATAAGCTTACCAGAGCGGAGACACTGAGCCAAGAATCCCGTCCCCTAATAAAGGCTGGCAGCCGCCGCCTGGGACGTGTCACCCTATGATTGGCTGTAGCTCATCCGGCCATATGACGCCACGGAATAGGCAGAGATCAAGGAATGGAAAATTACCCAGTGCCTGCACAATAATCTTGTTTACATTCGGTGCCTGCCGGATGCAGGCGCCATCTTGTAATGGAGAATGCAGGGACGGCTCCCTACAACTTCTCTCAGGTTAAAATTCTTCAGTGGCAGCAACAATTTGTGTCTGTTATCCTCTTAAACCTATTCTGAATATGTGTGTGATTTGGGGTAACAGACAGGCTGTTACAAACAAGTGGACTTCCTGGCTCCTGTACTAGATAGTAATAGTAATAGCTCTTTTTTTTTCAGATTTTTAAATTTGAATTGGAAACAAGATTGTTTTAAATGACAATCCCAGTTCCCTTCTCCCTCCCATCTTCCACTACCACCACCCCACAACTAAAACCCTGCCTATCACATATCCTTTCTGCTACTTCTGGATGGTGAGGACTTCCATAGGGTGTCATCAGAGTCTATCCTATCCTTTGGGATGAGGCCTGGTCCCACCCCCATGTGTCTTGACTCAGGGAGTATTCCTCTATGTGGAATGGGCTCACAAACTCCACACCTATGCTAGGGATAAGTACTGAACTATTACAGGAGGTCCTGTAGATCTCTGAGGTTTCCTCACTGAAGCCCATGTTCCTGGAGTCTAGATCAGTCCCATGCTGGTATTCCAGCTATCAGTCTGGGGAACAAGAGTTCCCCAATGTTCAGGTTAGCTGTTTCTGTGGGTTTCACCAGCTAGGTCTGGACCCCTTGTCTTCACTTGTCCTTCTCTGCATCTGGACTCAAGTTCAGTTTTGTGATTAGCTGGTGATCCACACCTGCTGGATGAGGGCTTTCGGGAGGCATATAACTCAGTCATCAATCTCATTATCATGGGAGGGCATTTAAGGTATCCTCTCCTCTGTTGTTTAGATTGTTAGCTGGTGGCATCGTTGTAGATCTCCAGACATTTCCCTAGTGCCTGATTTCTCTGTAAACCTAAAATGTTTCCCTCTATTATGGTATCTCCATTCTTGTTATATTCTAATCTTCCCAGACTCAAAATTTTGCTCCCTCATGTCCTCTGCATCCTTCCTCTTCTCCCCTTCTCATTCTCCTAGCTTCCTCCACCCTCTTCCCATGCTTCAAATTTGCTCATGGGTTCTTGACCCTTTACCCTTCTCCAGGGGACCATGTATATTTCTCTTAGGATCCTCCTTGTTTACTAGCTTCTCTGGCAGTGTGGATGGTAGGATGGTAATCCTTTATGTCAAAAACCTGCATATGAGTGAGTACATACCATGTTTGTCTTTTTGTGATTTGGATACCTTGCATAGAATGGTTTCTTCTAGATCCATCCATTTTCCTGCAAATTTCAAGATTCCATTATTTTTTTCTGCTGAGTAGTACTTCATTGTGTAAATGTACCACATTTTTTCTATCCCTTCTTCAGTTTAGGGGCATCTAGGATGCTTCCAATTTCTGGCTATTACAAATAGTGCTGCTATGAATATAATTGAACAGATGTCCTTGTTGTATGAATGTGCTTCTTTTGGGTACATGCCTAAGAGTGGAATTGCTGGATCTTGTGGTAGACTGCATCCCCCTTTCTTGAGGATTCGCCATACTGAATTCCAAAGTGACTTATGAGTTGGCACTTCCACCAGAAGTGGAGAAATGTTCCCCTTTCTCCACATCCTCTCCAGCATAAACTGTCATTGGTATTTTTGATTTTGTCCATTCTAACAGGAGTAAGATGGTGTCTCAGAGTTGTTTTGATTTACATTTCCCTGATGGCTAAGGATGTTGAAGGCTTTCTTATGTGTCTTTCAGCCACTTTATATTCCTCTATTGAGAATTCTATTGTCCTTGAAATTCTACCTAGAGCAATAACACAATAAAAGGAGATCAAGGGAATGCATATCGGAAAGGAAGAAGTCAACTCTTACGATCATCAGATGATATTATAGCCTACATAAGTGACCCTAAAAACTTGATCAGGGAACTCCTACAGCTGATAAACACCTTCAGCAAAGTGGCCGGTTACAAGATTAACTAAAAAAAACCTGTAGCTGTATTATATATTGATGACACTTTGGTGGAGAAAGAAATCAGAGAAACATCTCCCTTTACAATTTCCACAAACAACATAAAATACCTTGGGGTAACACTAACCAAAAAAGTGAAATGCATGTACCATAAGAATTTTGAGTCTCTAAAGAAAAAAAATTAAAGAAGATACAAGAAAATGGAAGGCTCTCCCATGTTCTTGGATAGGTAAGATCAACATAGTAAAAATGGCAATATTGCCAATAACAATCTACAGATTCAATGCAATCCCCATCAAAATCCCAACACAATTCTTCACAGACCTTGAAAGAACAATTCTCAACTTTATATGGAGAAAAAAATACCTTGGATAGCCCAAACAACACTGTACAATAAAGGAACATCTGGAGGCATCACCATTCCTGTCTTCATGCTGTATTACCGAACTATAGTCCTGAAAACAGCTTGGTATTGGCACAAAAAATAGACAGGAAGACTAATGGAATAGAGTTGAAAACCCTGGCATTAACCCGCACACCTACGAACACCTGATTTTTGACAAACAATCCAAATTTATGCGATGGAACAAAGAGAATATCTTCAACAGATGGTGCTGGCGTAACTGGATGCGGACATGTAGAAGACTGCAGATATACCCAAGCCTATATCCATGCGCAAGTCTTAAATCAAGATGGATCAAAGACCTCAACATAAACTACGCCACACTAACCCTATTAGAAGACCAAGTGAGAAATACCCTTGAATTAATTGGTAATAGGAGACTGCTTCCTGAACTTTACACCAGTAGCACAGTCACTGAGATCAACAATTGATAAATGGGACCTCCTGAAATTGAGAAGCTTCTGTAAGGCAAAGGACACAATCAGCAAGACAAAACGGCAGCCCACAGACTCAGAAAAGATATTCACCAACCCCACATCTGATAGAGGGCTGATCTCCAAAATATACAAAGAACTCTAGAAGCTAATCTCCAAAACACAAAACAATCCAATTAAAAAGTGGGGTACAGAACTAAATATTAATAGCTCTTTACTGTCACTACCACCACCTTATAGAAAGTTACTAAAAGTTTTCTTAAATTTGCAAATCTATGATCTACATAAGAAGACAAAATTCCATTTATTTTGTTTTCACCCCAAATATAATCTATCCTTCTTCTTAAATGGCATTTCTAAAATAAAGTTTATTATCCATAATATTCTGTTACACCCAGGCCAATACATGTTTACCAATATGTGTTTCAGAGAGAATATACCCAGTGTCAAGGATGATGGTGTTCAATTCCACAATTTGATTTCATAATGACATGTGGCACCTTTATGTTTCTGTTTCAATCTCAGTCAAATGGGGGTTTTAGTAAGTTCATATATGGAATTCACACATGAAACACAGTTGACGGTTTAGTCTTGGTGAATACTCAATTGGTAATTGATCACATAGCTGAGCCCTTTTATTACACTGAAGTGAAGCACATCTTCAATGCCTACATTTTCTAATAAGGCACATGTCTCCCTAACTGTGTGTTTATCCTTGATAATGACATGAACCTTCATTGCTGATGTAACTGAGACATTATTGTTTGAATTCTGTGTGAATAAGGCATATTCCACACAGTTTTCCACTAGACATTAGCAGAATGAAGTTGTGCAACAATGGCTCTTTTTTTCTTCTCTCCATGCTTCCTTCTGGTGGTATTTTACTTCTTACCTATCCTGCTACAAATAGCCCTGAGACCATGGTACCAATTAATTTTCAATCATGGATATTGAATTTGGCAGTCATCTTCCAAGCTAGGATTATTGTCTCAAGCTGGAAACATAACTTACTAAAGTATAAAATCATTTCATATTCCAAGTTTATGGCACAGATGACAAACATTTTGAAAGAAATCACTTGTAAAGTATCTTTAATTGCATCACCACTATTTCTAACGGTTGTTTTATATAATATGTATTGGAGGCTGTGGGGAAAGTATTAACACTGTAGTTAGGGCATGTGATACATCCTAAAACATGAAGTCAAAACTGCAAAGGAATAATAAAAGGAGAACCATTCCATTTTCATGTGCTAACTGCATCTGCATAAGCAGAACTATGAAATAATCAATACAATCTGGGTCCAAAAATCATTGCCTTGCATCTTTCACTGTAAAATTACTTACTTCTCTTATAGGTAATGGAGTTATGTAGGCACCATAATTAAGTATAAAGTGTCCCACATATGGCCACTGAATAGAATGCAAAAGCTTCCTAATAATTAAAAGAAGCCCAAGTCAATAGTTTGCTACTGTTGGGTAGAGCACCTTGATGATGCACAAATTTCCTCTTTTCACCACTGCCGAAATGATATAACACTCTAGGGGTGATCACTAGATTCCTTATCGACAAGGACTGCATTGACTTCCAGTGTATAGAGACCTACCCTCTCATGTTCACTCTGAAATGAAAACTGACTGCATCCCTGAGAAGCCTTTTTGTCACTATCATTCAAATTTTTCTCTTCCACTTAATTACTATATAGTTTCCAAGGAGAAGACACATGCCTAATTTGATCACACACACGTTTCATAAAATCAAAACAATGCATGGCAGAAACCTATTCTATATCGATTGTGTATTTCTGTATATACATCTATAAATGATGTCTATTATCACATATATCACAATAGACTGACTAGAATGATAGCCACTTACAATTCAATTTCAAACCAAGGAAGATCAATAATGATAAATTAAGTGCATTGTATGTGAATTTCCTTGCTCTAGATAAACAAAGGTGAATATTCTATAGTTGTTACAGAATTACCCAAAACTAGGTCTGCTGAGAGTGAACATTAGGGTACTAAATGAAATAAATAGGGAGGTATAAGGGTTCATGTTATAAAGGAAAATGAAATGGGTTTTTTTATGGAGCCAATGAATGCTAATAGACTGTGCAGAATAACAACAGCGTAGTAGCCAATTAATTATTCACATAGTGTGTTTATGAGCTACCACTCAAAAGGAATTACGCATTATTAATGATATGAACACAATAACCTAGGCAGTTTGCTGCCAAATAAAGCACTCAAAAATTGAGCTTGTGAGACTAAAGGAGCTTCTGGGGCAATTGAGTTTCTTGACTTTGTTGACCCTTACACTTCTGACTTACTACTTCAGAGTAATTGAATATAATTGAAGAATATTGGTAATGCCTGGACTTGTCTGCTTTTTATACAGTTCCTTTACTTCTACTTTGTTTTCCTTTTATTTTCCTTCCCTTCTTTTCTTATATTACTACACTCTGTTTTCTTGTCTTTTTAAAATTTTGGCCCAGTTGTTCATATTTTCTCATTAAATTGTAGGAAGTTAAGCATAAACTTAAAAATGATACTAATATTGCTTTCATTTTCATTTTTATGCATTTGTCTGTTCTGGTTACATGTATGTCTGTATATCAAATGTGTGTTTGATGCCCATGAAGGCAGGAAGAGGGAGTTCTATCCCCTGAAACTGAGGACTGTTTTAAGTGGCTGCAAGGATGCTCAAAATCATAACTGGGTCCGTTAGAAGAATAGACAGTAGTGTTTGAATGTCTGAGCCAGCTCTTTCAAGTCCTAATAAAGGAAGTTTTAAGAAGTATAGATTTGACTTCATATTTAAAGAATTGCTTTTTCTAGTAGAATAAATAAATAACATCTAAAGAATTGGAATATAGATTAAAATATGTAAAGATTGTATCCTTTATATACTCATATTATCTCTGTGCCCTTATCTCTCTGTGTGTCTTTCTCTCTACAATATAAGTCAGCATAGCAGAATTATTTGTTATGCCCCTCAACTGAAGAATGGATACAGAAAATATGGTACATTTACAAAATGGAGTATTACTCAGCAGAATACAATTAAATCTTGAAATTCCCAGGCAAATAGATGTAACTATAATAAACCATCCTCCGGAGTGAGGTATCCAAGTCACAGAAAGACAGACATGGTAGATATTCACTCATATATGGATATTAGACATAGAGCAAAGGTTACCAGACTACAATCCACACCGGCAGAGAAGCTAGGAAACAAGGAGGACCATAAGAAATACATACATGGTCCCCTGGAGAAGGGTAAAGGAACAAGAGCTCCTGAACAAATTGGAAACATGGGTGGAGGGGAGAGGGAAGTAGGAGAAAGAGGAGGGGAGAAGAGGAGGGAGGAGGACATGAGGGAGCAGCAAGATTGAGTTAGGTGATGAATAGAGGAGAGCAAGAAAAGAGATACCTTAATTAAGGGAGCCATTATAGGTTTAAAGAGTAATCTGGCATTAGGGAAATCTCCAGAAATCCACAATGATGAACCCAACTAAGAATATAAGCAATAGTGGAGAGGCTACCTTAAATGCTTTCCTCTACAATGAGATTGATGACTACCTTAAATGACATCCTAGTGCCTTCATCCAGTAGCTGATTGAAGCAGAAGCAGAGATCCACAGATAAGCTTCCACAATGGACCAGAACTCCTAGAATCCAGTTGTAAAGAGGGAGGTGTGATGAAAAAAGGGGTCAGGACCCGGCAGGGAAAACCCACAGCAACTGCTGACCAGAGTAAGTGGGAACTCATGGGCCCCAACCAGACAGCTTGGGAACCATCGTAGGACTGAACCAGGCTCCCTGATTGTGGGTGACAGTTAGGAGGCCTGGGTAGTCTATGGGGCCTCTTGCAGTGAAACAAGTATTTATCCCTAGTGTACCAATGGACATTTGGTATCCATTCCCCCATGGAGGGATATTGTCTCAGCCTAAATACATTGGGAGGGCCTAGGTCCTGACCCAAATGACTTGACAGACTTTGGTGATCCCCAGTGGGAGGCCTCACTCTCTCTGGGGAGAGGATGGGGTGTGTGTGAGGGGGATGTTCGGTGGGGGAGAGTGGAGGATGGGAGGGAGAAGGAACTAGCATTGATATGCAAAATAAGATTGTTTCTAATTTAAATAAAATTACTTTAAAAATAAATAATTATAATTAAATGATTATGTGGCAACAGTACTTTTCAGAGAGGAAATATTACAACAAACCATTAAAATATGGAAAAATAAATAAAATACACTAACGGTCTTTCATGTTGTTTTAGTCTTGATTTCCCCAATGTTGTAGAAATTGTGTTCATTTTTTATCATTAGACTATTTATTTCTGTACATTTTGTATAACCTTTTCTTAATTTCTTTGAGATAGCAATGAGGTATGATTCAGGGCCTGGATTGGTGGCTCACTATTTATTTGGTTTGTACTCTTATAGAGGATCCCAGCATCCATGGTGAGCATCTCACAATGGCCTGAATCTCCAGCTATAGGATATATGACTCACTCTTCTGCTTTCCACAAGCGCTAACATTGATGTGAGCATACCAACATGATTTTGTATACATACAAACATCATACATGTCATTTAAACATTTAAAACTTATGTTGTTATGTTAAGACAACCTTTCTTTCAATGTGTGTAGAAAAATATCAACTTGATAACTGTCCTCCTATGTAGAGTTAATTTTTGACAGGAAAACTTGAAGGCACATTAAGCATGAGTCTATTTTCATTGAGTTTTTTGCTAAAGTCCACATTAAGTATGCATAGTATTTTATTCTATTACTTATAGATATTAACTATAGGTATTAACATGTTATGGAATGTCCAGAGCAAAATTATTTTCCATATATATATATGTGTGTGTGTGTGTGTGTGTGTGTGTGTGTGTGTGTGTGTGATTGTTCAAGTAGGACTCTAAGAGAGACATGCATGGTCCCCCAGAGAAGAGGAAAAGGACAAGATCTCCTGAGCAAATTGGGAGCATGGGGGAAGGGGAGAGGGAGCTAGGAGAATGAGAAGGGGAGAAGAGGAGGGATTGGGAGTATATAAGGGAGCTGGAAGGTTGTGTAGGGGGAAGAATAGAGGGGAGCAAAATAAGAGATGCCATAATAGACGGAGCCATTATAGGATTTAAAGAGAAATCAAGCACTATGTCAATGTCCAGAGATCTACAAGGATGATACCAACTAACCATCTAAGCAACAGTGGAGAGGCTACCTTAAATGCTGTCTCCTTATAATGAGATTGACAACTGATTTATATGCCATCCTAGTGCCTTCATCCAGCAGCTGATGGTAGTAGAAGCAGACAGCCACAGCTAAACACTGTACTGAACTGGAATCCAGTTGCAGAGAAGGAGGAGTGATGAGCAAAGGAGTCCAAAACAGGCTGGTGAAAACCACAGAAACAGCTGACCTGAATGAACAAGGGGAGATCTCTTTCCCCAGACTGATAGCTGGGAAACCAGCATGGGACTGATTCAGACCCATGAATGTGGGTGTCAGTGAGGAGACCTTGGAAATCTATGGGGCCTCTTTTGCTGTACTTATCCATAAATAGGAATGGACTTTGGGAGCCATTCCCTTTGGGAGATATTCCCTCATCCTAGACCCATGGGAGAGGGTCTGTGGGGACACAGACCTTAAAAAGTGAAGAATCATGTTTTTGAGGCCTTATCAATGTCAGTTATGAAGGTAAATTTTGAAGGCATGTGTGTTATCTTTGAATTCTAAGCTACAAACACCAAATTGAAAAGAAGGTCTGCTTTTACACCTTCGAAAGATTTGTTTATGTACAAAGGATAGTTTCAGAAATATTTGCACAGCAAACGACCTTGGAAAAATAGCATCTGCTGCTGAAGCAAAAAGCAGTAATATTCCTTGACAATTTTAATAAATATAGCTGTTGCTGTGGAGTAAAAGGCACTAGCATTGCTTCCTATAAAAAAGGTTCAAGTTACCTAATATCAGCCTTATCCCTTGTTATTCAAACTCATTAAATGTATATATAGTTTAAGAATCAAATAAAAGAAAAATTTACCAGATGGGATCATACTGTTAGCCTGGGATAATTTCCTTATAAAATTTGGTGCTAATCATGCCAACAAAATATCTTCACAGCAACACCCATTTTAACAGTTTATTGAATGAGTATTTTGTCACACCTTATAAATGTGGCAAAGAAAATGAATAGATGTGAGACAGTTTGTAAATTGTGTGCATGTTTAGAAATGATATGAGGCCCATCCAAATTCAAAAGCTGCAAGAAGCATTAGAATAGCAAAGATCCCTCATTCCAGTACTTTGGAGTCAAAGGCAGGGCTGTTAGTTGGAGAACAGCCTTGGCCACACTTGGTTCACAACAAATCAATGAATGTGGAAAAGATGTGCAGATAACACAGTAAATAAAAGTACAGATGTATACATGTTCATATTTACTATTCAGTGTCATTATAATGTAATTTATTGCAATATTGCCTAATAGAGGTATGGCACTAGTGTAACTCTAATCAATATATTAGGTGAATTATTAGGATGCTCAGGATATTTACACAACTTATAGGAGAATGCTAAACATATAAGGAAGACAAAATGCTTTGAAAATATAAGCAAGTAGGAGCATTCTATTCATAGTATGCAATTTCTAGTTATCTATATGTGTTACTTTCTTCAAGACAGAACTTACCGCAATAGATATTGCACATGCGTCTTCATTTTGCATCAGCTTAGCATTTTCTAAGACAATTTATAGGGCAGGAGACAAATGACTGATGACTCTCACAGTACCTCAGCTCCTGGTGTTTGCCCACCACCCAGCAGTGACAAAGCCATTGGCAATAAATTCATCCACAGACTTAGAGGAGGCTGCACAGGAGGCAAAAGAAAGCTGATTCAAAGATTTTAAAAAAAACCTGATAGCCGATATAATTGCCATGTGCATAAGTAGAATTGAAACTGTGCAATAGGATCAACACCGTGGTGAACCTTTCCCATTATTTGTCAGGTGGCTACTGTCACCTCAATCCTCAACTCTCTTTCACATGTTACAAAATTGATATCATTTGCTGGTGATTGCACAGTTTTCCAGGCTATGCTATTTCAAGGCCATTTTTCTTAGTATTTGGTTGAGCTAATGCAGAAGAAATATATGTAATATGTTCAGCTTTGGTAAATTGTCCAAATTACCAAATAGATTTGAACTGTGGCCACAAAGTAACCTTAGATTGGTGGGTTAAAACATCAAATATAATGGAAAGCAAAAAAGATTTTTTTCAGTTGAGCTAAGAAAATAGAACAAATTCCTAGCTCATATAATTGGACACACATGCACAAATACACTCACATACATTCACAGGGATTCACACATGGAGTTCAAAGTTCATAAAAATAGCTAATGGATAAAATAGAGTGGGTTATCCATGAAAATTAATTGGGTTATGTCTGGGCCATATTACCTTGCATCTGGGCCTGAACTAGTAAACCAGAATTTGACAGCCTTAAGTCAATGATTCAAAATTGAGAATATAGCTCCCAGACATGAAAGTAAACTTTCAAATAGCTCTTGTAGCAGAATGATGCCACTTTGAACAGCAAGTTTTTCATCCATTGTCACATCTTACTTAAATCACCTAAATCTTCTAAACAAGTGTTTGAGGTTTATTTTAGAATTTTTGAAATACCTCGCTTTCCATTGAAGTTGTCATTCCCTGGTAGGCAGGAGAAAGCACTGAGGGCAAGGCAGGCTACTGACAAAACAGTTATGTATAGGGCATTCGTGGTTGCTATATCAGTTTTCTGTCTCTTGAGCTTCACTTCACATTAACTATATTTTCTGGCACACATCCTTCAGTGCCTAGTACCTGCTACTACTCTGCTAATTACTTCTGTAAATCATACATTTTCTGTGATTCCTCAGGAAATCCAACCAAATATAGTCAGAAATTTCTAGGTAACTCTTATTTGATAACTCTTTCGAAATATTGGTGCCATTAGCACAAGTACATTTGCACTAAAGAAACAAAAGGAAAACTTTAGGATTTCAAATAATAAAATATTAATGTTTTTAGTATAATCATGCATGTGGCTCCCTAAATCAATCAATTATAAAAGGCATGGCTTTCAAACACAGTTAAATAATGACAAATGTCACTAATTTAATAATTATAATACTGTGTAGATAATAGTCCAAGGTTAATGTCTCAGGTATTCAATTTATTTCCCAGAGTCCCAGTCAATCTTCATAAGTCATTTCATACCTTATGTCAAATAAATCATGAGGCCATATTTTTATCTTTATAGTATGTTCATATATAGTGCAGAGTTTACAGAGCCTGAAAAAATTCTTTTCAAGTTGAAGTAAATTTCATGATGAAAAAAATTATTGTTTTATGAATACATAAAATTTCAGATATTTAAAAGTCTGTCAAGAAACACTGACTCTTCAAAATACTTGAAATGTTGATACCATCAATTATGAGTAGTGCAACTAGGCATGTTTCTGATAAAATGCCCTGTGCCTCAAGGTTCCACCTGCCCTCTAATAAATTTGGGTTAATTGAATAACATGCCACTGAATGATATAATATTAAATGTGTGAAGCAATTTGAAATGTAATGTATGTGCTCGGCACTGACAATATGGAATTCAGAATTATAAATTTGGCTGGACAGGCTAAGTTGAACCTGAAGTTAATCATTCCAGTTTCTAATTCCTAAAAGTACCACCAAGGCAAACAAACCAAATGCCGTCTCTATAGGAAGTATCCTCAGTCTTACTCCAGTTCTTAGAGGCTCACATGACCAAAAAAGGAAGTAACTGGTTTTTGAAGATGGACAGACAGGCTTCTGGATGACATGATGCTCAGACAGGAAAGAAGCAGCTAGGCGGTGATTCCAGGAAACTATCTTATTAACCATAAATGTTCCCCTCAATTTCTTATTCTGTTGAACTTGGAGTGAAGAGGAATGGTTAGAAGGAGATTTCCTGTAATACATCAAGGAGTCTAAACCATGGACACATTAGGCTGTGGATATTCATTGAACGTCAACTTCAATGAGATTACCATTTCTGGTTGATTGTGAACATAAATTCCACATCCTGTGAGCCAGTCTCATATCTTTCCATGAACTGCACTTCTAAGAATCAAGAATAGATTCTTGCTGTAGTCAGAGGAAACAGAGTTAATAAGACATTGGTAGCTACAAAATGTATCCAGAAAATTGAGTTAGACATGGATGTGAAGGTTAAATTGACCTTTTACAGGAACATTTTCTAGTTTTCCCTCCTCCCCTTCCCCCCTCTGTGCTTTGCCTACATCCACCTCTCCATTTGTCATTGTCTAAGGGCATTGTTTCATCTCTTCCCTAAAGCTTGGTTTCTTTCATCCTCTTTCTTTCAACCTAACTTCACATGTCTGAATTCCTTTAAAATCTGTATTCTGTGATCTTTCTTTTCCTGTATTTATGGTCTATCTCATACCTGTGGCAACTTATAAAGTTTCTAGTATCACTGGCTTAGGATTTTATAATTTTAGGTCAGGGAGAATTTTGACAACCACTAATCATTCTTTTATTTTACCAATGAATCTGTATTGGCTGATGGTTAGCAGTCTGTAAGATTCACTATTTGACACATTTCAGTGTATCTATTAATATACCTTATTCCATCAAATTCTTTATTTATAAAGGAAAACTATTATGTTTTTTTTAGTTAGTTACAGATTTATAAACATTTTCTTGCTTATACTGTTTCGTGCATATTCTCAGTTTAGGAGCATCTGCTTGTATGATGCCATTCCTTGAAAAATGAAGTACTTTGATACTTATATTAAAATGACTCTGTTAATATGAAAACTTTTATTTTGGGTTGCAACAAATTTAGAGAAGCAAATTTTGTTTGCTTATTTTTTTTTGTTTATCCTTTTTGTTTATCCTTATACAAATAATGTGAATCACTATGAATCATAGATATATATGATCCATAATGTTCTACTATGATTGTATGAGAACTGTGATGCATGTGTGACTTGATTTGTTATATTTAGCCACTTAATTCACTATCAGTCATATTTCAAAAAACACTGATAACAATATGCTTCCCTAATGGTGTTGCACATACTAACTGATTGTGTAATTATAAAAATGTGAATTTATTGATTGTGTAATTGCAGACCTATAAAGAAGGGGTCCTGTTCTTAAGGTCAACACAGTTTATTCATTAGTAATATCTCATAATTTCATGAATAACTGACTTTTTGTCTTCATCATTCTGTTTGTTCCACAGTGTTAGTAGATACTGTGTTGCATGCTGACTAAACAAATTGGATCCTTTTTCCTGACATAATTGAAAATTTTATGCTGTTCCATTACTACAATATGTTGGTTAATCTCCAAGTTTTCAGAAAATTTCTTTTTTTTTCTTCTTGTTACAAGGTACAAGTCTACTGTTTCCATCCATTTACTTTCATTAAATGCAAATAGCATTTTCTCATGACTTCAAGTTTTTAGGGGTTGTCTTTAGTTAAAGAATCCTATAACACTACATATACATCATTAATTGATGCTACCCTGAAGTTTATGCCTGTTTTCTCCTTAGAGTTTGGCTTTTCTGCATGCTTGAGTCTATCACTATTTTTATAAGTGCTAAGTGCCACTTATAATATAGAAACTTCATATTTTCCCCTTTGATTCCATGAGTCTTTGATATTTTCTTAATAGGTACATGCAGATTAGGGGTTATGTGCTTTCTTGGAGTATTATCATCCAACATCTGTGATTCTCTACTTGTGTTGTTCTGAAATCCATTTGTATGGATTTCCCACGTTCTTTTTAATTGTACAAACATTGTGTATATTTCATCATACTTTTATGTTCATCTACATCATTATACTGAAGATGTTTTCTTGTACAACTGACATTTTGACTTTTTTTTCTTTTGATCCTCTGTAACGCTTTCTGACTTGGTAATTATAGGTCATGATCATTTACGCTGTCAACTGATATTGCAGAATTAACATCTACCATTTTATTTGTCTGTTAACATTTTATCTTCTGTTCATGGCCATTATTCTTTTTTTTTCCATATTTTCTGCAACTTGTGATTTTGAGTTTTTTAATGTTGTTCCATGCAACAGTTTTGTTCTGATTGCCAGTTATACAGATAAATACAATTTTACTAAATCAAGTTATTTTTGCCTCATTTACATGTGCTTACCACTAATTACTTCAAATTGGGGTCCTATCCCAGAAAATAACTGTTTTTCCAACTCTATTTCCCCTACCCCATGCTCCCTATAAGCTCAGGAGATCTTGTCCCTTTCCCATTTTCCTGGGGACAATGTATGCCTCTCTTGGGGTCCTCCTTATGTCCTAGCATCTCTGGTGATGTGGATTTATGCTGCTACTCCTTTGTTCTAGGTCTAAAATCCACATATGAGGGAGTACATACGATTTTTGTCTTTTTGTGACTGGGTTACCTCACTCAGGATGGTTTCTTCTAGTTTCATCCATTTGCCAGTGAATTTCAAGAGTCCATTTCTTTTTTCAGCAGAGTCGTACTCCATTGTATAAATGTACCACATTATCTTTATCCATTCTTCAGTTGAGGGACATCTAGGTTGCTTCCAGGTTCTGGCTATTACAAATAATGCTGCTATGAACATGGTTGAATGTATGTCTTTTTGGTTGAATGTGCATCTTTTGGGTTTATGCCTAAGAGTGGAATTGCTGGATCTTGTGGTAGACTGATTCCCTTTTTCCTGAGAAAGCTCCATACTGATTTCCAAAGCATCTTTGCATGTTGGCACTCCCAACAGCAGTGGAGAGGTCTTCCCCTTTCTCCACATCCTCTCCAGCATAAACTATCATTGGTGTTTTTGATTTTAGTCGTTTTGACAAGAGTAAGATAGTATCTCACAGTAGTTTGGATTTGCATTTCCCTGAAGGCTAAGGATGTTTAGCACTTTCTTAAGTGTCTTTCATCCATTGTAGGTTCCTCCATTGAGAATTTTCTACTTATTCCACACCCCAATTTTTAATTAGATTATTTGGTGTTTTGGAAACTAGCTTCTTGATTTCTTTGTATATTTTGGGAATCAGCCATCTGTCTGATGGGCGTGTGAATATCTTTTCCCATTCTGTGGGCTGCCATTTTGTTTTGTTGACTGTGCCTTACAAAAGCTTCTCAGTTTCAGGAGGTCCCATTTATTCATTGTTGGTCACAGTGTCTGTGCTACTGGTATAATGCCAGGAAGAAGTCTCCTGAACCAATTCATTTGAGGGTACCACCTACTTTCTCTTCTAAGAGGTTCAGTTGGAGAAACCCACAGAAACAGCTGACCTGACCAAGGGGTTGCTCATGGACCCCACCCTGATAGCTGGCAAGCCAGCATAGGACTGTTCCAGATACCCTGAATGAGGATATCAATTTGGAGGTCTGGTTAATCTATTTGGCCTCTGGTAATGGATCATTATTTATCCCTAGTACAAGAATGGACATTAGGAGCCCAATCCACATACAGGGATACTCTTCCAGCCTAGACACACAGGTGTCCAAAAGATATGACAGATTTTGAAGATCCTCTATGGAAGGACTCACACTCCCTGGGTAGCAGAAAGGGGATGGATTGTGGGGTTGGTGGGGGACAGGGAAGGAGTGGAGGGAGAGTGAATTGGGATTGACATGTAAAAGAAGCTTGTTTCAAATATAAAAATAAGTAAATAAAAAGTACTGTTTTTTCCTCCCACAATAGCCACAAACTGCCTTTAGATCTTGCTCTAGTGTTGGTACCTTGTAAAATGTTTCCTTTTCCTTTTTTCCTGTTGTCTATTATTGATTGTCTTTGCAGGTCTTATTTAGTCCTTATAGAGAATTCATGGATATAAAAACCTGTCCTCTCCCAAATACACTGATCCTTCCAAGTATGTTCCTTTGGCTCAGAACATAACAGTGTCACTTATTCTTTGTACTTCAACTAGTTGTGTTCTATTACTGAAGACACTGCACACATCAGTCCAATAGATATAAAAGCTTTCTCCCTGAGGTTTGTCTCTCATAGTGTTGGAAGGTTGTATGTAAGCTGCCAAGGAAGAAAATTCATCAATAATCTTTCCAGAATTTAATCTTCAAAATTATCTTAGCAGCAGGAATGTCGAGGTATACCCAGTGGTACAATATTCGTAATAGTATCTTAGGGAAAACAAGTTTAATTTTATCTAAAGTTTGGGTATTGGATGGAGCTCATACCTGTTACTATAAACCTAGGAAAGGACCTGTTATTGAAGAGGTTATAGGTCTTAGAAAAGAACCAATACTCTTATCCTTTCAGTTAGCTTCCTTTTACCCATAGCTAAGTAGTGATCTCACACTTCGTTGTAAAAGTTTCTCTTTGCTGAAGATGAAAACTCTTTTTAACTTTTACATGATAATATTCTAAGTAATAGAGTTTTATGTAATAGAGATTTAGGTGGGAATGTTTTTGTTTTTTCTTTCAAAACTCTTTCCACTACATTCAAGTATTGTTCATATGACTTCCATGGAGTTCATGTGACTTCTGTCTCTGATCAATAATCAAGAAATAGCTTTCCCCTTTTTGTGATATTAATGCTTGCTTTTATCATTGTTTCATATTAGAGTGCTAATGCAGCTTGTTTTCTTTTGTTGGCTTATTTGTTTGAATGTTACCTGATGATTACTTCTGCATCTTTTAGACATTTCATTTGTTATGTGTCACCAATTTCATAATAGTCTTCATTTTTTCTCTTTTGTTTAGTTATTAATTCATTTATTTAGATTTTTATGAGATGGTGTTCCTTTGTTTAACCATAGTTAACATGGAACTCACTTCATAAGCCAGGTTGATATTGAACTCAGAGGTCTACCTCTGCCTCCAGAGTGTTGGAATTAAAAGTGTTTGCTACCATGCTAGCACCAAAATGTTCATACCAGCTAAGGATTTGAGACTATAAACTCTTTTTCTCTAGCAATTATTTTTCGTATACCATCACTTTTATTCCCATTTTTTGTTTCAAGAAAAGATTTTTTAAATTTTTTCACAACTTTTAGATATTCAATTAATGTATTTTTATTTCAATTTTCTTCACTCTCCAAAAAGTCTCATTGATGCAATTATTCACTTATTTGCTTTCTTAGCAATGCCAATTTTTACCACATAGATTTTTTTACTTTTTAGATAATAAAGATTAATCCATAAATAACTACCTAAAAGCTTGCAAGGTGATTAACAAAATCAGAAGTGAAATGGGGGACATAACAACAGGCAGTGAGGATATCCAGAGAATCTTCAGGTCATACTTTAAAAACCGGTACTCTACAAAATTCAAAAATTTAAAGGAAATAGACTATTTTCTCGATAGTTATCACCTACCAAAATTGAATAAAGAATTGATAAGCAACTTAAATAGACCTATAACTCCCAATGAAATAGAAGCAGTCATCAAAAGTCTTCCAACGGAAAAAAAAGCCCAGGGCCAGATGGCTTCAATGCAGAATTCTATCAGAATTTCAAAGAAGAGCTAATACCAAGATGTAATGTTTATAGAAGATAGTAATAGCTTATGCAAAATCATTAACTCATTTATAATGATTTAGTTAGTTCTACCTCCAAAATGTATAATTTCAATGATATACTAAGTTTATAACAGTTAAAATTTCTTATTTTCTTCCCTTTATTTTTTTGAAAATTTCATATATTGTATCATACCATTTTTTCTCCCCTGAAGTTCCCCATTCTTCTGTATGCCATATGCAAGAAACTTCATGCTTTTTATTTCTCAAAGACAAACAAACAAAAAATAAAGGCAGAAAAGTACATACTTTCAGTGTATGGAACATTCCTTTAATCCAAGCACTAACTAGGGAGTCAGAGACAGGAAGATCTCTTTGTGAAGACCAGGTCAGCCTGGTCTTCAGAGTGAGCTCAAAAGTACACAGAAAAACACTACCTTGAAAACAAACAAACAAAAAACAAAACAAAAAAGCAAAACACCCCAAAAAAGCACAGACTCACACAAAACACATGAATATATATTTTTAAAATAGTGGAATCTGATTTGTTCTTGTCAGCTACTCTGGAGTTTGAGGCCTGTTTTGGAATTTGGTTGATATTACCCGTGGCAATTGAAGAAAAGTAAGTTTCCATTTTAAGCTGCTCCAAACAGCAAACAGATTCTTGGGTATGGTTAGATTTTTTTTTTACCCACTTCCCTTTCTTCTTCCTGGGATTTTTGTCCTGCCTGATCTTGTGCAGGTCATGTGCATGCTGTCATGGTCTCTGTAAGTTAAGAAATAAATATTTTTGTTACTTCTTCTGTATAGACCCGTGTGCCTTGAGGAGAAGAAATGGATAAGACATCCTTTTAAGAACTGAAGATTCTAAGAACTCTTACATTCTTCACATTGTCCCATTTGGGTCTCTGATAATTGCCATCTATTATGGGAAGAAGCTTCTCTGTCAGAGACAGTAATGCACTGGTCTATAGCAATGTGCTATTATACTCTTTGTGATGCTATGTTCAATTAGTAGAAAACAATAGTAGCTTTTTTTGCCTAGACCCAGGACTTAGCTAGTTCTTAAATCCTTCCCAACTCAATGACCTATTATTTCTTAAACCCACTAAGTCTACAGATTGCTGCCCATATGCACATGGATCTAGGACCATCCCCATGAGCCTGAACAACCATGGGATGTCCATAAGTTTGAAGAAAATTGATTCTCCCTACTTCAGCAGTCTTTAACTACCAAAGCTCCTTATTAGGGATGACTTTCTGGAATACCTCACCATCCAATTTGGATTAATAACCAGCTTGATTTTGTTCAGGTCTGGGAAGGCAACTTAAGCTGTGGCCAGTTCATTAGTACAACAGCAGTCTCAGGTCTAAGACCAGTCCTCTTCTCTGGCTCACAGGAACTTTTTACTCTCTTTTCTGTCTTCTTCGCAGAACTTTCAGGGAGAGGGTGTCATATGGACTTCCAACTTAGTGCTGAGAACCTCACAGTTCCGTTTTCTTTGCCCTTTGATCAGCTGTGACTCTCTATTAACCACAGTTCACTGCCAGAAAAGAAACTTCTCTGCATGGGAGGTTCCCTTTTCTAGTAGGGAGAGATATGCTGCAAATACATCTTGTATAGTTATGAAATTATCAAAGAATAAATAAACCATATTTTAAAATTTTGTTATAAATAATATCTTGTAATGATTTTTTAAATTATATGCCATTCTTTTTTACATTATGTAACCATATTTAGTCATAGAAACTTCAGAAGTAGCTGGTTATACCATGGCTGGAAAAAAAAAAAAGAAATAGGTATAATTGTTATTCTTTTGTTTAAAAAGAAGAAAAGAGAAATATTGAGATGGACATAAGATTATAAGTTTATTATAAGGCCCGGTAGAATGGGGAGACTAAGAAGAGGAACAGGGTAATGGCTGACCGCCATGGCCGGTCGCCATAGAGAGACAGAGCGGGGAAACAGAGAGAGGGGACAGAGAGCAGGAACAGGGAGAGAGAGAGAGAGCACGAGCGTAAAGGGGCAGAGAGAGAGAGAGAAAGGTGCAGGGGCCTATCTTTTAAAGGGGTCCTCTGCACCTGTGTGCAGACTTCTTTCCCATGGAACCTTGGGCTGACCAGGGTATTGCCTGAGTGGATTCCACCAGGTAACAGGGGCAGGCCAGCATAATGCCTGAACCTTTCAATAATAGCATTGTTTTACAGTTGAATGCAAATTCATTTCCGAGCACATTAATCTTGCTTTTAGTTCAGTAGAATTTTTCCTCTGAGGCATTTGCAGTTTGTCATTTTTTCACTAAAGCAGATATATGTTATGTAATATAAAGTGATTTCCTGACTGGATTTCAAATTAACCTTTTTCTGTCAATTTCAACATGCCATACTTGACCAGGAAAGGTACTTTTAAACAGCTCTCAAGTTCAGTGTGTTATGAAACTCAAAGCAAATCAAGGAAGTTCAAATTAAGATCAGATTAAAGATTTACACTTGTCAAAGGTTAAGCAAATCTCTCTGCTTTTCCTTATTTTTTAATTTACATCTTTAATAAGCTGTAGCATAAACAGAACTGTTGGCTTCCTTTTCTCATATTTCAGAATAGGAAAATGTGTTCTTTCTAGGTCAAAAATTAAAACTCTTCTTACTACCAGCATTTTTTAAGTCACCAAATGTGAATGCTTGGAAGAACTTCAGCCTGTAGACTATGCTGGAATTGCCCAGTCTTTTGTCATTTTTGTTCTCCTTATTTACATAGTGCTTCCTGGTCCTTTGTTGCTGACTTCTGCATGGCATTTGTGCTTTCAGAGCTCCCCATCTTGTTCTGTGGCATAAAAAAAGGAGCTAAGTATTTGCAGGAACTTGAGCTTGACTACCTCAGGACATTTAGGACACACTTTTCTGTTTTTTTTTTTCTGACCTTAGCTAAATTTAGAATTTGTCAATGGTCATTTCCAAATATGACATACTTATAGACAGTGGAACAGTTTTGCTTTAAATTATTCTGAAAACATACATAAAAGTAACTATATAGACTGAGCAGTTTTCCATCTATTTGAAAAGGTGCCAGGAGTCAATGAAGATTCTGGGAAAGGTAGGAAAAAGCATAGATTCACCATGTGAGCCCAGGAAGACAGGGCTCTTACCACTGGCGTCCAGTAAGATAAGTCTTAAAAAATATATAGATTCATGATAATTAAGACTGAGCTAGCAGATGAGAAATCCTAGTCATTGGCCAAGCAGCATTTGTACCTAATATAAGTCTCTTTGTGTTACTTGGGACCTTAACATGGTGGCGGGCAGAAATCAGGTGGCCTGGTGGAAAGGCTTATTGTTATATAAATTTACACACACACACAAGTCACGGTAATTAATGTACAGAAAGGCAATGAATTTGAAAAAGAGGAAGGAGGTATATATGGGAGGTTTGTAGGATGGAAAGAAAGAGTAAATATTATGATTACATTTTAATCTCAAAGAAGAAAAGAAAGAAAATCCTCCACTGGATGAACGTTCTATTACTATATTAAAACTAACAACAAATCAAATACTCAAATATACCTGTATTTACATATGGACATTTTGGTCACTAGGGCATCTTCTGACCCAATTTGAAGCAAGTGGGTGCTGGGAAAGCTTATAAATACTCCTGAGTATTAGGTGCCTCTTCAACTAACACAGTCAATGAAGTCTTCCAACTATCTAATTTTCCACCAAAGAGTTTTGCAATCAGGACAGGGTGAAGAGTTAAAGGAGTGTTTCACTTTTTAAATACTCTGATTCCCAAGTGATAGAGCTGTGACTCCAAATGAAATGGCTTAATAAGAAAAGTTTTCTCTGTTTATTTATTTTTGGTAATGGGGGTAGATCTGAGCACTTCATGCATATGTATGAATGGTGGGCTTTGCTTAAAGGATCTGTTCTTAGAATTTACCTCTTGGCATGTAGCTTACAGATCTGATGTAGTTTATATTTGGAACAACATTTTCCTATTAAATAGAATCTGTGACAGTGAATTCAAGTCAAGAAAAGGTAATGATTCAAATGGCTTCTTGGAAGTACAATTTTCCTCTCAAGTCTTGCAGGGAAAAAATAACCACAGCAATCAAATTCAAAAATTACATAATCATGGCAAGATATGTAGTCAAAGGAATTACTATTAAAGACAAATATAAAGTGTGCTACTAGCACATTATGAATGCTCTCCCACTGGGTACATTCATTTACAATAGGAAGAATAATGTCAATGCTAAAGTTGCTTTCTGGTGGGACCAAGTCCAAACACTAACTAGATCCCAAAGATTAAAATATTTGAATGTAGATGACAAATGGGAGTGGAAGCTGTGTAGTGTTTCTAAAATGTTTGAAACAAAGAAAAGAGAATATTTATACAGATTTTGTTGCAATTGTATCTAACCATAGTTTAATTAAACATGTAAATATTTGTCTTTATAATCTTACCCATCAAGTTGCAAACATATAGAAATAAATGTTTTTAAAATTTTTTATATATATTTTAATATATATTATGTACCTTCACATTGACCAAGAATTTCCTACAGTTCCTCTACAAAGTAAAACAAGACATCGTGTATTTCCTATTCAAAATAATCTTTCTACCATCAAAGCAATCATCTTTATTTGATATTAATGGCATCCTGAATGTGGGAAGCATAAAATAAAGCTGTATCTCCAAATTGGCACCTCTGATTTGGCATATATGTATACTGCAAGTGTGTTGGAAAGGGATCATACTGACATGAGTATGATTTTCTTCTCTGAATATACACTGACAGGTTTTAAATACCCCTCAGTAACTTAGTAGGGACATGGTTTAGTCAGACTATTAAAATTTCTGTTTGTTGTCTTATTTAGACAGTGATGGTAATACATCAGGTAATTCATTACCTGATACATATGAGACTATTTTCATGATAATTGAATGAATTACTATTTGTAAAGCATTTAGAATACAGTTCAATATGTTATATCCTTAGGTATTAAACAATCAGGAATGATTGATATGAATTAAGATACACTCTAAGTATTTACTTATTTATTATTTATTCCTGACATGTGTTTATTTCAGAGACCATCTCTAATAAACAATCATTTATACTATTTATATACAAAGGCCTATAAAAAATCTCTCATTTGTTCCCAAACAGAACAATAGTTTTCTTTTTCTGAACTCAGCTGACAGATGCAGCTTTTCATATTTAATTATACAGTATTCCTTGCAGCATAGGTCAGGTTTAAAACCACCTATCATTTATTGAAAAGTTAGTCTATTTAGATTATTGAGATTGCCTTGTTCTCCTGGTGTTCTCAACTCCCTTTGGCACTTACAATCTTTCTTTCTTCTCTTCAACTGAATTCCCTGAGCTCAGAGGGGAGAGGATTTGTTGGAGATCTCTAATTTAGACTCTCACCACATAATGTCTTGCTGCATGTCTCAGCATCCGTTCCCAACCTCTGTTAGAGGAAATCTCTCAGAAGATGATTGGATAAGGCACTGATAAGGCACTGATCTATGAGCATAGCAGAATATCATTAGGAATCTTTTTTTTTTTTTTTTACAATTTACTGATTTTTTTTAGACCAGTTGAATTTGTTCTTTTGATCTTATCCTATGACCAAGGGTTAACTAGTCTCTGGTTCTTGGTTACCCCAGCAGTGCAATGTGTGGTGTGTGTTCCTTCTCATGGAATGGCCCTTAAAGAAAATCATATAGTTTATAGCTACTCCCATAAGTTCTGTGCTACCATTGACCTAGCATATTTTGCAGGCATGATATATTGTAGGTCAAAGGTTTTGTGACTTGGAGTACTATCTGCATTTCTTTTTGGGTAGCCTTCAGAGTACATTCCTGTACCAAAGAGAACAGAATTAATGGATAAAGTTTCCAGGAAGAGACACAGGAACTTTTAAAAAGAAGGAAGCAGCAAGCACAGGTCCTACATTCATGGGGTTATCTGCATACATATTCTAACTGTTAGCTTAATGTCTTTATTGGTCTCCTGACTGTGAAAACAAATGGATCTCTGATTCATTTTCTTGCCGCTAGGACACTTCATCCTACAATTTGCTTTATCCAACTTTGATATGATTATTAAATAAGTATTTACTTATTTCTTCTTTATTCCTGAGATGTTTTTATTTCAGAGAACATCTCAAAAAAGCAAACATTTACACTATTTTTATATATCTTTTTATGTTTTATATTGTCATGTTTGGTTGTTATCTCTTAGATGGCTGATTTTTTGTATTCCTGGTGAAAGAAAGAAAGAAAGAAAGAAAGAAAGAAAGATCTAGAGAGGAGATGGGGAAGAGCTGGGATGAGTAAAGGAAGTTGAAACTATACTTAGGACATATATAAGAGAAAAATCCCTTTTAAATAAATGGGCAGAATTTACTCTGTTTTGTTCAATGAACTTTGAGATATTTCTTAAAACAACCCTAGAAATCAGCAGGAGAGCCTAAATGACATTTAAGTAAAAGGTAAAGCTAGTAAATAAATATAAGTATATGAATCTATTAACATCAAGAAAACATTAAAAGTCTGTTTAATTTGAAATTCTTTGAAAAGTGTTGGCACAGGGTTAGTAAATATTTGCAAGTCTAGCTGAGTGGCTTTCTCATCTTCAGAATTCCCCCCAAAAAAAATCCTTTACATTTTTCTCCTGTATATTGTATTATATATGCTTGAAACATTAATATACTAAATGTTTAAGAGTGACCCTGTTGTATGTTTAGTAAGGATATAAAACAGAAAACATGAACAATAAATATATGCTTTTGGAAATAAGAGATCATATATATTGGGCTTAGAAATCATTCCAATGTAATATATTAGCAAATAGTACCAGATTCAGTAAGACTGTAAAGTATTGACCATGCATTCTTTTATTTGTTTTTGCCTCAGATTTTATCTTGATTATAACAGTTCTCCCTTCTCTTTCATTTCTTCACACCTTCCCATATTCTTATCACTTTTATACAAATCCATGGTCTCTTTTCATCAATTGTCATTGCATATATGTTTGTGTTTGTATGTGCATATATATTTTCCAATATAACATTTTAAGTATATATAATGGTACTTATATGCATATTTTCATGGGAGACTGCTGCTGAAAAAACCAATTGGAGTATTCATTTTATTGCTCTACATTTGAGATGTTTGTTGATCCTCGTGAAACACAACATTGACCAGAGGATTAATACTACCATGATGAAATTCCGATCATCATATCCCTTCTTTGTCTTTGCAATTATATTCTCATTTTCATTCTTGTATTTGGAATACTGAGGATTCATAATTTATGAAAAACAACCTCTGTTTATCATTCTGGAGCATGGGGGTTTCTGCATTCATTTATTTTAAGGCTTCTATTAATTGATGACAGAATCTGAAGTTAGAGCCATGTTATAATACAACTTAAAGAAGCAATGTCTTTTACTGAAAACTAATGTGAAACAAACTAAAAAAAAAGAACAACAAAACGGTAGGGAGAATAAGAATTATGGAGTTAAGGAGTAAAAGTCATACAGAGAAACAGTAAGAAATTAAAATACATACATTATAACACTGAGTTCAGGTGGATTCTATGTAAGAGGGAAAATGGCAATTTTAAGGGGAAAAAAAGGGGGGTATATCATTTTAAATATACTTGGTTATAACTAAACCTGATGTTTGGAAAGTAATAGTTTGCAAAAAGAAACAAGAGAGAAAGATAAGGTAGGAAGAATATATATAGAAGTAGGATATTCAATAAAGACTTATAGAGGATCCATAAGTTTTGTGATCCATAAGATAACAAGAGGTTTTTTTTTTTTTGAATTGCAAAGATATTGTACACTCAGAGAATAATCGATTTCTTTGGTTTTTTAATAAATCTTGAAAGCATTTAGGAATATTTGGATCATTGTTAATAAATTTTAATTTCTCTGCAGAATTGATTCTGGTATTTACAACTTCTCATTCTAGTTTCCAAATATCTACAGTAGACAAGATGCAAATATATATATTTGCCCTGCATTCATTACAATTACTATTTGTATAAAGTAAGAAAATTACATTCATAATTTAAATTTGTTCATAAGATTTTCTAGTGTGTTTTAATAGTAAGTACTGCTTTTACGAAGCTATGATTAGCTGGATATAAAAGTAAAGAAAAATGAATTTCATATTACACAAACACCCAATAATATAATGTAATACCTTCCATGCTGCATGTATTCGAATACTACTATAAATTTCACTGTTATTTATTCAATAATTATGATATTAGCTTTTATATGAGTCTACTTACAAATATGTCATTTGGAGAGTCACCTGACACAAGCGACCTGCGTGGCGGACCAGTTTGGCGGTGGGTTCTGATCTCTGAACACCCAGAGGCAACCCAGCCTCCATCCACCAGTCCAGAATCCTGAACGCCCAAACACTGCCGACACCCAGCGAACAGTGACACCTCCATTCACGAGAAGATGAGCGACATCAGAGTATTGGTTCTGTTTGCATCTACCAGAAGAGAACCTTGGTCCCATACCCACCAGGAGAACAAGAAACTCTTGCTACACCCACCAGAAGAAAGAATGAGATGAGGACGAGGTAAAAACACATCCAACAACAGAAAACCCAATATGACAACACCAGAGACTAAGAACCATACACCAGTAACACCTGAACATCACAATGCAGATGAACCAGAAGAGAATGACTTTAAAAACATCTTCAGGAAAATGATAGAGGACCTCAAAGAGGACATGAGAAAATCCCTTAAAGAAATGGAAGAAAAAAACTAACCAAAAATACAAGATATCAATTTTCAAGTCAATCAATATCAATCTCTCAAGTTCAAGAACTAAAAACTGAAATAGAGACAATGAAGAAAGCACAATCTGAGGGATTGCTGGAAATAGAAAAGCTGGGTAAATGATCAGGAACTACAGATGTAAGCATAACCAACAGAATAGAAGAGATGGAAGAGAGAATCTCAGTGGTTGAAGACACACTAGCAGAAATGGACTCATCAACCAAAGAAAGTCTTAAGTCCAACAAATCCCCATCACAAAATATCCAGGAACTGACCCGTTCCTCGGGTCCAGTTATTCAGGGTCCAAAAGGGGGCTGCCTGAAAGAGTCATGGGCGAGAGAAAGGAAGGAGACCAAGTGGCACAAGAAAAGACAAGAGTCCCTCTGTGCAATGTCACGGTCTCATTTACTAAGGTTTTAGAGTGGGCTTAAATAGCCCTGCAACAAGGAAATTGGATAGGGGGGGGTAATAACAGGAAGGAACATCTGGTGTTTGCTGGGGCTGGAACATTCTTCTTATCAGCCGGAACATCTTGTGGTTTTCCCCAGAACAGCTAACAGGAAATCGCCACAGCCCTTTCTCAGAACAGAAGCAGTTAGCAGTTCTGTTTGGCCAAACTGTGTCTAATTACAGGTTACAGGAGGCTCACAGAGTTGGCTTTAAGCCTCAAACTTAAAGGTCATTAAAGGCTTACAAAAGTGGGCCATGGCCCCTTACAAGGAACTATGGGATACTGTGAAAAGACCAAACCTAAAAATAATAGTTATAGAAGAAGGTAAAGATATCCAACTCAAAGGCACAGAAAACATATTCAACAAAATCATAGAAGAAAACTTTCCCAACCTAAAGAAAGACATACTAATAAAAATACAAGAAGCCTACAGAACACCAATAAACAGAACCAAAAATAAAAAGGTCACCTCATCACATAATAATCAAAACACCAAACATACACAACAAAGAGAAAATATTAAGAGCAGCAAAGGAAAAAGGTAAAGTAACCTATAAAGGCAAACATATCAGAATCACATCGGGACTTTTCCTTGGAAATTCTGAAAGCCAGAAGATCCTGGATAGATATTCTACCTACACTAAGAGACCATGGATGGCAGCCCAGACTACTATACCCAGCAAAGCTTTCAATCATTATAGATGGAGAAAACAAGATATTCCATGACAAAAGCAGATTCAAACAATACATATCAACCAATTCAGCCCTACAGAAGGTAATGGAAGGAAAACTCCAACCCAGGGAAGTTAACTACAATCAGAAAAATCAAAGAAGCCAATATACACTGGAGGAGCAGATGCCAGGAAATAATCAAAATGAGGGCTGAAATCAATAAAATGGAAACTAGGAGAACAATAAAAAAGAATAAATATAACAAAAAGTTGGTTCTTCCAGAAAATCAAGCAGATAGACAAAACTTTATCCAAACTTACCAAACAACAAAGACTGAACATTCAAATCAATAAAATTAGGAATGAAAAGGGGGACATAACAACAGACACAGAGGAAATCCCGAGAATCAAAAGATCATACTTTGAAAACCTATATTCCTCAAAATTTGAAAATCTAAAGGAAAGGCACAATTTTCTGGACAGATTTCACTTACCAAAATTAAATCAAGAATGGATAAGCAATTTAAATAGACCTATAATCTCTAATGAAATTGAAGCAGTCAGCAGAAGGCTACCAAGAAAAAAAAAAGAAAAAAAAAAGCCCAGGGCCAGATGGCTTCAGTGCAGAATTCTACCAGAAATTCAAAGTACAGCTAACACCAATTCTACTCAAAGTATTCCACACAATAGATGCAGAAGGGTCATTACCAAACTCTCTTTATGAGGCCACAATAACTTTGATATCCAAGCCACACAAAGACACAACTAAGAAAGAGAACTACATAACAATATCCCTCGTTAACATTGATGCAAAAATTCTCAAAAAAATATTGGCAAATAGAATCCAAGAATACATCAGAGAAATCATCCATCCAGATCAAGTAGGCTTCATCCCAGGGATGCAAGGATGGTTCAACATATGAAAATCCATCAATGTAATCAACCATATTAACAGACTGAGGAAAAAAATCACATGATCATATAATTAGATGCTGAAAAAACCTTTGACAAAATCCAACACCCCTTCATGATAAAGGTCCTGGAGAAATCAGGGATAACAGGAACACACCTCAACATAATAAAAGAAATATACAGCAAGCCAACAACCAACATCAAATTAAATGCTGAGAAACTCAATGCAATTCCTCTAAATCCAGGAACAAGTCAGGGCTGTCCACTCTCTCCATACCTCTTCAATATTGTCCTTGAACTTCTAGCTAGAGCAATAAGACAACAAAAGGAGATTAAGAGAATACAAATCAGAAAGGAAGAAGTCAAACTCTCACTAGTTGCAGATGATATGATAGTCTACATAAGTGACCCAAAAAACTCAACAAGGGAACTCCTACTGCTGATAAACACCTTCAGCAAAGTGGCAGGATACAAGATTAACTAAAAAAATCTGTAGCCATAGTATATACAAATGACACATTGGTGGAGAAAGAAATCAGAGAAGCATCACACTTTACAATTGCCACAAACAACATAAAATTCCTTAGAGTAACACTAACCAAAAAAGTGAAAGACCTGTATCATAAGAATTTTGAGTCTGTAAAGAAAGAAATTAAAGAAGATACCAGAAAATGGAAAGATATCCCATCTTGGATAGGCAGGATCAACATAATAAAAATGGCAATCTTACCAAAAGCAATCTACAGATTGAATGCAATCCCCATGAAAATCCCAACACAATTCTTCACTGACTTTGAAAAAATAATTCTCAACTTTATTTGGAAAACCAAAAGACCCAGGATAGCCAAAACAACCCTGTACAATAGGGGAACTGCTAGAGGCATCACCATCCCTAACTTTAAGCTCTATTACAGAGCTTTAGTCCTGAAAACAACTTGGTATTGGCACAAAAGTAGACATGTAGACAAATGGAATAGAATTGAAAACCCTGATATTAACCCACACACCAATGAATGCCTGATTTTTGACAAACAATCCAAATATATACACTGGAACAATGAGAACATCTTCAACAAATGGTGCTGGCATAACTTGATGCAAACATGTAGAAGACGACAGATAGACCCAAGCCTTTTACCCTGCACAAAACTTCTGAGCGAGGTAACTCAATCACAAAAAGACAAACATGATATGTACTCACTCACATGTGGACATGCTTTATGATACATAGTAATGACCATGCTTTATCTGAGCTGTTTTTAATGTTTTTAATGTTGCTCAGAATGGTTTCCTCCCAGATGATGACTGAGAAGCTAATTTAAAAAAAATGGTGCCAAGTACCACAAGAGTAACAGAACTGTGCTGTTTTCTGGGATTTTGTGATTTACTTTGTTGTAGTTGTTTTTGTTTGTTTGTTTGTTTGTTTTGTTTTTTGTTTCTTTTTTAAGTGTAGTGTGCTGGATGTCTCTATAATTTTGTTCAAATGACTGCAGAACCTGGAAAATGTGTTGCTGTTATTGATGTATAGCATATTGCCATTATTGCTCTTTTTATATATTGCTAATTGAAACTCAAATGTGATGAATCCAAGGTGTTTCAGTGAGTGCTCACCTGTGCATGCAAATTTGATTTCATCTTTAGTAAGTAATAAAGTTATATGCTTACCAAAAAAAAAAAAAGAAAAAGTTTCACACTGGAAGACAAATGTCACACAATTTCAATTTTATGTGTAACCTAGAAATGATGAACTTATGGGAACAGAGAGCAGAATTTTGGTTATTAGGCTTCAATTTGGGTCTTTTAACAATGGGAAAATGATTGGTTTAAGGATATAAAACTGCAGTTGGACAAGATGCATGGACTCTGTGTAGTCTTGAGGTCTACTGAAAGCATGATAAATATGGTTGATAACAATATGCTATATTTTAAAAGTTGTGAGATAGTATACTTTAAGTGTTCTCAAAACAAAATTGATGAATATGTGTGATATAACCTGTTACTTGGTTTAATTTAGCCTTGCCTTTGTGAATATACTGTATTGTGTATCATAATTGTGCATGACTATATATATGAGCTAAATAAATGAGTGGAAAAAAACAAATATGCCACTTGTAATTTTCTTATTTTTTCCATTTAAGCAAGTACTTTAAAAGGCTACACTTATTTTTTAATCCATGAGGTAATATTTAAATAGCTAATTAAAAGATCATTTCATGGTTTTTACTATATGCTTTTACTATCTGATTGTGAGTTTGCATTTATTAAAAGGCTGCTGGTTTAATATATTTCTACACAGGAAGAATGGAGCTCATTCATAAATCATTAGGCTTTGAAAAGCTGAGTGGAGGATTTGACATTCTTTTATGAGTCACTTCCCTTATTCTCTCTTGACTTATTAAGCACTCAAATTGGCCTCATGCCAGTCTGCAAGGAAAAGGGCTGAGTATGATCAGCCCTAGACTGGAACTATAATTTAATTATTAATAGTTCATATGTAAACTCTCCATCACTGAGTCAGGGAAAAAAGTGATGAGAAATGCATTTAGTGATATTGTAATGTATGCACAAGCCACTAAGAGAGACATAATGGTCCCTTGGAGAAGGGGAAAGGGACAACATCCCCTGAACAAATATGGAGCATGGAAGGAGGGGGCAGTGAGCTAGGAGAATGAGAAGGGGAGAAGAAGTTGGTAAGGAGGACATGAGGGAGCAGAAAGGTTGAGTCAGGAGAATAGGAGAAAACAAGAAAGGAGATACAAAAATAGAGGGAGACATTTTAGATTTACAAAGAAATCAGGCACTAGGGAAATTTCTGGAGATCTACAAAGATAACACCAACTAACAGAGGAGACACTAGACTAAATGCCCTGCCATGATAATAAGAGTGATGACTAACTTACATGCCATCCTATAGCCTTCAGCAGATGGTGGAAGTAGAAGCAGACAGTCACAACTAATCACTTAACTGAATTGGAATCCAGTCACAGAGAAGGATGTGAGATGAGCAAAGGGGTCCAGACCAGCCTGATGAAACCCACAGAAACAGCTGACCTGAACAATGGGGAGCTCTTGGTCCCCAGACTGATAGCTGGGATGCCAGCGTGGGACTGATACAGACCCCAGGAACTTGGATTTCAGTGAGTAGACCCCAGAAATCTCCTGGACCTCCTGTAGTAGTTCAGTGTTTATCCTTAGCATAGGTTTGGACTTTGGGAGCCCATTCCACATAGAAGGATACTCCCTGAGCCAAGGCCACAGGGGTGGGCCTAGGCCCTATCCCAAAGGATACAATAGACACTGATGACACCCTATGGATGGCCTTACCTTCCTGGGGAGCAGAAAGGATATGAGATAGGTAGGGTTTTAGTTGGGGTGTATAAGGGATTAGGGAAGGGAGAGGGAACTGGGATTCACATGTAAAACGATCTTGTTTCTAATTCAAATAAAAAAGTCTGGAAAAAATTTAAGTCTAAAATAATTATGTAGATATTCTAGATGGAAATGTTTTATTTGGACTTTTAGATAATAATACAATCAAACTCCAAAATATATTTATTGTCTCTGCTACACTTCAATGTTTGGCAATAAGAGAAGTTGCAGCATACTACGAATTGTCATTTTGTGTAAACTCATTCATGGTCAAAGGAGACTCATGAAGCAGCCAATTGGAATAATATAATTTAGTGGTGATTTCATGACAACCATTTAAGGGGGACTCAGTGCAAGATGCTGTTTATAATTATAAGTTTATTAGATTAAATAAGAAAATCATCCACCTTTGGTAGGACTATCATTTTAAAATTATGTACTGAGTCTTTAGTAAAAACAAGTCCTTTCTAGATGGTTATCTAATTCATGGAAGATTTCAAGAGTTGCTACATTTTCTTGCATATGAGAATAAACAGAAAAATAGACAAAAGTATGTAGGTTACCTATGGTATACACTATGACATGCTCTGCCAACCAATGTTAACTGTACATATACAAAATAGGAAGATATCATTATATTATACTCAAAGTTTCTTCAATACATAGGAAGCAACACAATGTGTAAGAATACTATAGTTTATATTGATTGTATGTGCACTCAGCCACTGATACCCGAGCAGCCACATTTGTCAAGCTTCAGGCAGTTTAATTCTGCCTACTGATATGACCAAGTTCATACATGTCACACTGCAAATATAACAGAAAACATTTATTCTGTGTGTCAGTTTCTTTTGTTTCTTTATGAGTATGAATTATACAAGTATTTAAATATCACTTCTAGTACACCATTCTTGTGTTAGGTTGCCTGATTCTAGATACTTTTTTTTTAAAAAAAGTAAACATTGTTATTTGGCGTTGGTTTTTCTACTTTCATTAATTTTTAAAATTTATTTTACATATCTACCACAGTTTGCCCTGCCTCCACTAATCATGATTCCCTCACTCCACTTCCTTTCTACTCCCTCATCAACTCCTCAGAAAGGGTAAGGGCTCCCATGGGAGTCAACAAAGCAATGGATAATAAGTTGAAGAAGGATCAAGGCTGAGATAGGCATCCCACCATAGGGAATAGGTTATTAAAAGCCAGCTCATGCAGTGGAGACAGAGTCTGGTACTGCTGCTAGCAGCCCAATAAACAGATCAAGATACACAGGAGTCCCCCACATGCAGAGGGCTGAGGTCACTCCTATGCAGTCTCCCTAGCTGTCAGTCTAGATTTCCTGAACCCTGATTTCCAAAGTGGCTATAAAAGGATGCACTCCATTTAGCAGTGGATAAGTGTTCCCATCCTCTACATCCTCACAAACAGAAGCTGTTATCAGTGTTTTTATATTAGCCATTTCTACAGGTGTAAGATTGTATCTCAGAGTTGTTTTTATTTGCATTTATATGGTGACTAAGGATGTTTAACATTTCCTTAATAGTCTTTCAGCCTTTTGAAATTTTTTTATTGAGAAATCTCTGTTTAGATCTGTACTCCATTTTTGGTATTTTGATATCTATTTTCTTGAACATTATATATATATATATATATATATATATATATATATATATGAGTTCAGCACTACGTAAGATATGGTGTTGGTTGAAGACTGAAGATACGTTCCCATTCTGTTTGCTGCTATATTGTTTTGCTTACTGTGTCCTTTGCCTTACGGAAGCTTTTCATTTTCAGGGGGTCCCATTTATTAATTTTCTATTTCAGTGTCTGTGCTACGGGTGTTATATTCAGGAAGTAGTCTCCTATGCCAATGTGTTCAAAGGTACTTCCCACTTTCTCTTCTGTCAGCTTCAGTGTAACTAGCTTTATGTTGATGTCTTGATCCACTAGGGCCTGAGTTTTGATCAAGAAGAAAGATATGTGTATATTTTCATTCATTTACATGTGGACATTCAGTTATTCCAGCACCAATTGTTAAAAAATGGTTACTATTTTTCCATTGTGCCATTTTGGTTTCTTTGTAAAAAAATGAGGTGTTCATAGATGAATAGATTTATGTCAGGGTTTTGTCAAGTCGGCTTTTTCCCAGAAATGCAGGGATGGGTCAGTATATGAAAATTTGTTAATGTAATCCATTATATAAACAATGTGAAAATGAAAAAAAAAAAACCACAAGATAATCTCATGAAATGCTGAAAAAAGTCTGACAAAATTCAACAACCCTTCATGGTAAACCTGTTGAAGAGATCAGGTATAGAAGGAATATACCTAAACATAATAAATAATAGCATATTACAGCAAGCTGACAGTCAATATCAAATTAAATGAGAAAAACTCAAAGTGATTTCACTAGAATCAGGAAAATTTAAAACATCTCCATATCTATTCAATATGGTATTCAAAGTTCAATCTAGAGCAATAACACAACAAAAGGAGATCAAGGGGATACAAATCAGAAAGGAAACATTAGAAATTTCCCTGTTTGCAGATGATATGGTAGTATACATAAGCAACCTAAAAATTCTACCAGGGAACTCTCACAGCTGATAAACACCTTCACCAATGTGGCAGGATACAGATTAAATCAAAACATTCAGTAGCCCTCCTATATACAGATGATAATTGTGCTGAGAAAAATCAGAGAAACAACACCCTTTACAATAGCCACAGATACTACAAAGTATTTTTGGATAAATTTAACCAAACAACTGAAAGGCCCATATGACAAGAACTTCAAGTCTTTGAAGAGAGAAATTGAAGAAGATATCAGAAAATAGAAAGATCCCCCATGCTTTTAGATAGGTAGGTTTTTCTTTTAACTGATACTTGACTGAAAATGTACATTGTGCAAAAATTTTAAAATATTATTTAAAATGTGTTCTAAGTTTCCAATGAACATACTATGTAACTAATTACCTAAGAGTAAATTTGACTAAAATAATTTTTAAATGAATTTTACTGTAACCTGAGTCCCATATGATCAGAAGATTTCCCCATGTATTTTCTCTTATACAGATACCAATTAAATTGTATTGTTCTCTTCCAAAACTTCATGATAAACTTGTTTTAGCTTTCACCATAGTTATACACAAAGACTATGTGCTTGAGTTGAGTATTACAGTAGGTTGAGTGTCCCCCCAATATTATATGTGCTAACCGCATTAGCTAGTAGTGTTACTATTAAGATGTACTGGAATCTTTATAAAATGCATTATTATAGAAATAATTTAGATCAATAGAAGTGTGTTTTGGAAGTGTTACATTGGACCTCCCAATGGTCTTCTCAGTCTTTCTTTTGCTGTCTGCTTCCATAAAAGTATAAATCAGTTTGTTTTGACAATAAAAATCAGTTTTCTATGATATGATACACTCCGCAATGGTACAAGATCAGTGATTGTTTAATCTCACTATAAAAACTCCAGAAATGTTATCCAAATAATTTTTACTTTGTAGGTTAACTCTTCAGATGTTTTTGTATCAAAAAAATTGACGTAGAATAGTACAGATGCTTTGTACATTTCACGGGAATTTAGACAACTGAATATCTTTTGGAAGGGTACACAATTTGAAATACAAAAAGGGCCAATTTCTGACCAGTTTGCCTAGACTAGGTTGATATATAATTGGAGTTTGGGGTATTAAATAACTTAAAACTTGTAGGAAGAACATTCTTGAACCAGATTCTACTAGGACACTGCTTTAAGGCAATCCTGAATCCATAGCTGACACCATTAGTATCAAATAGTAAGAAAAAGTAATTACCTTATAGAATTGTGGTAAGCAAACAGTAATTGATGTTGTCAAAAATATAATACACATTTGTTGTACTAATTTGAATTTGAATGAAACTTAAATGTCACATTTAAAGACCTAATTATTAGTGCAGTAAAATTGGGAATTCATTGAAACTCTGAGAAGTGGATCCTAGTTTGAGGTTCCTGTTTCACTGACAAAGTTTTCATGGTTGAATAATTTTTTATACCCTGTGCTTCATATTATAACTCATTATCCCATTTGCTGAAGGAATCAGAGAAAAGGAGCCAATTTCTCACTGACTAAAACCAAAAATTGTGAGCTAACTTGAGCTTTATCTGTATAATCATTTAATCTTGAGTATCCATTACAGTGACAATGTACCATAGAAAATTTGAACCAAGAAGTAAAGTTGATTCTGTGTATTTTCTTGGTATTTTTTAAAATGCCTTTGACATTGGTTCAAGGGACTTTTTGGGAATATTTGGAGAAGATGGGGAAAGTTAATATTCAAAACTCTGTAATACTGGTAGACATGAGACATTAAAGAATATGTTGATGCTTTTAGTATGAAAACTAGAACTTTATTGACCATTGGAGGACTAGAGGTCATTTTTGTTCACCATGTGAAAAGAATATTTTTATCCACAGTCAGAAAATTTATAAGAAGTTGAAATTAAAAATACCTAATTTTTTATCTGATATAAATTTCAAAGTCATAACACCCCAAGATTTTAGGCAAATTTGACAGGAAAGTTAAGAGTAAAATGTGAAAATATCTGGATAATATTATAATGGTTCATAATTTAATTGAACTTGAAACTTGGAGAAATCATTGAACTTCAACTTTTGAGCAATACTGCCACAGATAACACTTATGGACACTTGAGAAACAAGTGGATGAAATTAGAATTATGAGGTGACCATGACATTATAAGAGCCCAGCAGTTCAATACTATATCTTGGATATGGAATACTTCACAAAAGCTTGGCCCATATGCTTTGGTATAATTTGGAAATGGTAGAAACTTTGAGAGAGAGAATAGAATGACATATTTGAAACATCAAGAATGAGTAGTCTAAGGGAAATCCTAGATCCTCAAGCTTTTCGTTTTTTGTATCATAGACACTGGGATGAAATTCTCAATGAAAACATAAAAGAAATAAAAAAAATAGCACACACAAAGAAACAAACTTTGGCCTTAGGCAATGTGTTTGAAGAATTTGAGGTTTATCATAAGCCGTTTGAGATGTGTTAGTATGATATTTTTACAAATTTATTTCTCTTCTTATGACTTTAATTGGTCAAAAATTTAATAAAAAAAGAGTAGCTATTTATTATGAATAAACCACTGTATTCTTAAAGATACAGCCTGAGGAGAAAGATATCTAGCACTTCATTCACTTATACAGCAGAGGAAGAAAAAGAGGAAGTAACACAAATGTTTACAGGATTGTTTCTGGCATTGAGTGATTGTTCTTTAGTCAAAGATAGTCACACCTTTGAACAAGAACTTTTAATTTTCTCTGAACTTGACAAAACCTTAGACCGGTTGCTTTCTAATCATAAACAACAATTTCCATGTACTTTTAATGATTTAGAGAGCTTGCCTCTAATTCTAATTATTTCTTTTGCCTCTTTGAGATGTACATTATCCATAACCTAGAAAAGTTTTTCCAAAGGTGCTGAGAGCTATCTTTTTGAAACTTAAACTTGAAGAAATGCAAGATAATACCTCCATCCTCTCTGCATGAGGATAAGAAGAGATCGTGTAGTAAAAAATTAGGTAAGGTGCCTGCCCATTCTGGGAACTCTTGCCCTGGGGTCTGCAGGCAGGTGGACTCGGCCCCTGAGGACCAAGCTACCCTGACACTGATGAGATCTCTGGGCTATCCCTGCCCCCTCACAGTGCAGAGTGCAGACGGCAGAGGTGAGCTGCTTTGGCCCCAGACTTGGGCCCAAATTCTGACTGCCCTCTCTGGGAAATCCTGCCCTTGTTGCTGCTGGCAGAATGACTAGGCACCTAAGGACCAAGAAACCCAGAGTCTCCAGTCATCTCTGCACTAGTCCTGCTCTCACCCAACTGGAGACTGAGTGTCTCAAACCTGCCTGAACTGCCTGCACCCAACTTGAGACCCATCAGAATATTGGAGCCAATTGCACCCAACTGAAGAGAACCTAGGACCTATACAAACAAGGAAAGGAAGAGACACCACCTGCATCCACTGGAAGAAGAGATGGGAAAACGACAATATAAGAACACATATAAAAATAGGAAAACCAATATGACAAACACCAGAATCTAGGGACTTTTACCAGCAAGCCCTGAACAACCCAACACAGATAAAGCAGAAGAGAACAACCTTAAAAACAACTTCATGCAGATGATAGAGACCCTAAGAGAGGAAATCAGAAAATCCTTCATAGAAATGCAAGAAAAAACAAACCAAAAGATGCAAGAAATCAGACCCATGCTGGTATTCCAACTATCAGTCTGGGGAGCAAGAGTTCCCCGATGTTCAGGTCAGCTGTTACTGTGGGTTTCACCAACCTGGCCTGGACCCCTGTGCTCTTCACTCATCATTCTCTGAATCTGGGATCCAGTTCAGTTCAGGGATTAGTTGTGGGTGTCTGCTTCTACTTCCACCAGCTGCTGGATGAAGCCTATAGGATGGCATATAAGTTAGTCATCAATCTCATTATCAGGGGAGGGCATTTAATGTATCCTCTCCTCTGTTGCTTAGATTGTTAGCTGGTGTTATCTTTGTAGATCTCCAGACATTTCCCTAGTGCCTGATTTCTCTGTAAACCAAAAATGTCTCCCTCTATTATAATATCTCTATTCTTCACCTGAGTCAAACTTCCTGCTCCCTCATGTACTCTGCATTTCTACTCTTCTCCCCTTCTCTTTCTCCTAGGAACATGGTTTTCTTAGAGGGAACCTTGGGAATCTACCTGACCTCCTGTAGAAGTTCATTACTTATCCCTAGCATAGGTGTGGACTTTGGGAGCCCATTCCATATAGAGGAATACTCCCTGAGCCAACACACATGGCGATGGGCCTAGGCCCTATCCCAAAAAGATACAATAGACTTAGATGACACCCTATGGAAGGAGTCACCATTCATGGGGAGCAGAAAGCATGTGTGATAGGGTTTTAATTGGGGTGGTAGGGGAGGACAGGTGGGAGAAGGGAACTGGGATCGTCATGTAAATCAATCCTTTTTCTAATTCAAATAAAAAGAGCTGGAAAAAAATTGCAAGAAATCAAGGTAAGCCAAAGAAATACAATTAAACAACTGAAGAAAACAGTTCAGGACCTGAAATCTGAAATAGAGACAATAAAGAAAACACAAATTGAGGGATTGCTGGAAATGGAAAAGCTGAACAAACAATCAGGAACCACAGATGCAGGCATAACCAACAGAATAAAAGAGATGCAAGACAGAAACTGAGATGCTGAAGATAAACTAGAGGAAATAAATTCATTAAGCAAAGAAAATTTTAAGTCCAAAAAACCCTTAACACAAAATATCCAGGAAATATGGGACACCGTGAAAAGACCAAACCTAGGATAATAGGTATAGGAGAAGGTGAAGAAACCCAATTCAAAGGTGCAGAAAACATATTCAACAAAATTGTAGAAGAAAACTTTCCCAAATTAAGGAAAACCATGCCAATGAAAGTACAGAACACCAAATAGAGTGGGCAGCAAGAGAAAGTCCCCAAGTCACATAATAATCCAAACACCAGACATACAGAATAAAGAAAGAATATTAAGAGCAGCAAAGGAAAAAGGTCAAGTAACATATAAGGCAAACCTATCAGAATTACACTGGACTTCTCCATAGAAACTCTGAAAGGCAGAAGGACCTGGATAGATATTCTACCAAATCTAAGAGATCACAGATGCCAGCCCAGATTACTATACCCAGCAAAGCATTCAATCACTATAAATGAAGAAAACAAGGTTTTCCATGCAAAACCAGATTGAAACAATATGTAACCACTAATCCTGCCCTACAGAAAGTAATGAAATGAATACTCCAACCTAAGGAAATTAACTACACTCACAAAAACATGCACAATAGATAATCCCACTTTACGAAAACCCAAAAGAAAAAGCAGGGAAAATCCACATACAACACCACTGCCAACAACAAATGAAAAAAAAAAGAATAAGCACTTAATGGTCCTTAATTGCCCTCAATATTAATGGTCTTAATGTGTATAAAAAGACATATCCTAACAGATTGGCTACAAAGACAGAATTTGTCCTTCTCATGCATACAAGAAACTCACCTAGAATTCAAAGAGAGATATTACCTCAGAGTAAAGGGTTGGGATAACATATTCCAATCAAATGGGCCCAAGAAACAAGTTTGGGTAGTTATCCTAGTATCTAACAAATTAGACTTCAAACTAAAATTCAATCAAAAGAGATGAAGCAGGTAATTTCATATTCATCACAGGAAAAATCCATCAGGAAGAAGTCTCAATTCTAAACATCTATGCACCAAATTCCAAGGCACCAATATTCGTAAAAGAAACATTAAAACTCAAATCACAAATAAGCCCTCCCACAGTTATAATGGGAGACTTCAACACCCCACTCTCACCACTGGATAGGAACACTGGACAGAAAGTTAACAAAGAGAAATAGGAACTAACAGAAGTAATAACACAATGGGGATTTACAGACATCTATAGAACTTTCCATCCAAACACAAAGAATATACCTTTTCAGCATCACATGGAACCTTCTTAAGAATCGACCACATACTCGGCAACATAGCAAACCTCAACAGATACAAAAACATTGGGATAATCCTGTGTCTTATCATACCACCATGCTTTAAATTTAGAATTCAAAAACAGCACAAATTGCTTAAACCTTACCAACTCATGGAAATTGAACAATCAACCCAAGAACACATCAGAGAAATCATCTACCATGATAAAGCAGGCTTCATCCCAGGAATGCAATGATGGTTCCACATAAGAAAATCCATCAATGTAATGGACCATATAAACAGATTGAGGAAAAAAAAGCAACATGATCATCTCACTAGATGCTGAAAAAGCCTTTGACAAAATCCAACACCCCTTCATGATAAAGGTCTTGGAGAAATCATGGATAACATCAACCATCTCAACATAATAAAAGCAATATACACCAAGCCAACAGCCAACATCAAATTAAATGGAGAGAAACTGAATGCAATTGCTCTAAAATTAGGGACAAGTTAAGGTTGTACACTCTCTCCTTAGCTCTTCAATATTGTCCTTGAAGTTCTACCTAGAGCAATAAGACAACAAAACAACCCTGTACAATAAAGGAACTTCTGGAGGCATCACCTTGCCTGAGTTCAAGATCTATTACAGAACTATAGTCCTAAAAAAATCTTGGTATTGGCACAAAATTAGACAGGTAGATCAATGGAATAGAGTTGAAAACCCTGATATTGACCCACACACCTGATGTTTGATAAAGAAGCTAAACCTATACAATGGTTAAAGAAAGCATCTTCAACAAACGGTGCTGGCATAACTGGATGCTGGCATGTAGAATACTTCAGATATATCCATGTCTATCACCTTGCACAAAACTTAAGTCCAAATGGATGAAAGACTTCAACACAAACCCAACCATACTGAACATATTAGAAGAAAAGGTAGGAAATACCATTGAATGAATTGGTACAGGAAACTGCTTCCTGAACATAATACCAGTAGCAATCACTGAGATCATCAACAATTAATAAATGGGACCTCCTTAAACTGAGAAGCTTCTGCAAGGCAAAGGACACTTTCAACAAGACGAAACAAGAGCCCACAGATTGGGAAAAGATATTCAGCAACCCCACATCCAACAGAGAGCTGATCTCTAAAATTTACAAAGAACTCAAGAAGCTACTCTCCAAAACACCAAATAATCCAATGAAAAGTGTGGTACAGAACTTAATAGACAATTCTCAATAGAGGAATCTAAAATGGCTGAAAGAAAGGGATCAACATCCTTAGCCATCAAGGAAATGCAAATCAAAACAACTCTAAGATATCACATCACACCTGTCAGAAGGCTAAAATCAAAAATACCAATGACAGTTTTTGCTGGAGATGATGTGGAGAAAGGGAACACTAATCCACTGAAGGTGGGAGTGTCAACTCATACATCCCCTTTTTAATCTGTATGCCAATTCCTCAGGAAAGTGGGAATCATTCTACCATAAGATCCAGCAATTCTACTCTTAATCATATAACCAAAAGAAGCAAATTCATACAAGGACATCCATTCAATGATGTTTGTAGGGGATGCTATAGCCATGCCTGCTTAGGGGTTCACTACAGATGTGCCTGACCATGCCTGTGAGGGCATGGTAAGGTTGACATAGAGTGAGGGGCATTCAGGTGGCAGGTTTTGATTTCGGGTTCACCTTTCTGCTCTCTGTACAGACTGCTGCCTGCCAGCTGTCTAGGTCATTCTGTAAATAAGGCTTTTTCCCTATTAAAATCCCTTATATTTCTACCTGACTCCATATTGGTATTTTTCCCCATTAGATGTTCATTGCAGCATTATTTGTAATAGCCAGAACCTGGAAACAACGTAGATACCCCTCAACTAAAGAATGGATAGAGAAAATGTGGTACATTTACACAATGGAGTACTACTCAATAACAACAACAACAAACCCCCAGAAAACAATGGAATCTTGAAATTCGCTGGCAAATTGATTGAACTTGAAGAAATCTTTCTGAGAGTAATCCAGTCACAAAAAAGACAAACATGATATGTACTCACTCATATGTGGATTTTAGACATAAAGTAAAGGGTTACCAGCCTACAATCCACACCACCAGAGAAGCTGATAAACCTTAGAGAGACATACATGGTCCCCTGGAGAAGCAGAAATATACAAGACCTTCTGAGCAAGTTTGGAGCATAGGGGTGGAGGGGAGAAGGAACTAGGAAAATGGGAAGGGGAGAAGAGGAGGGGTGAGGAAGACATGATGGGGCAGGGAGGTTGAGTTGAGGTAATAACAGATGATAGCACGATAAGAGATAATATAATAGAGGGAGACTGAAAAATAATGAGAAATCAGGCACTAAGGAAATGTCTGGAGGGCTACAAAATGACAGCAACTAACAATCTAAGCAACAAAGGAGAGGCTACCTTAAAAGCCCTCTCCTGATGAGATTGATGTGGAATTCATATTACATTGTAAAGCCCTTATCCAACTGCTGGTGGAAATAGAAGCAAATACTGACAGCTAAACCTTGAACTGAACTGGAATCCAGTTGGAGAGAAGGAGGAGTGATGAGCAAAGGTGTCCATACCAGGCTGGTGAAACCCACGGATACATCTGACCTGAACAAGGGAGAGATTTTGGTCCCCAGAATGATAACTGGTAAACCAGCATGGGACTGATCCAGACCCCCTGAATGTGGGTTTCAGTGAGGAGACCTTGGAAATCTATGGGAGCTCTTATAGTGGATCAGTACATTTCGAGCATAAGCATGGAATTTGGCAGCCCATCCCACATGGAGGGATACTTGCTGAGCCTAGACAAAAGGGTAGTGACCTAGGCCTTATCCCAAAGAATAAGACAGATTTTGAAGCCCTCCTGTGGATGGCCTCCATCTCCCTTGGGAACAGAAAGTGTATGGGATAGGTAAGGTGTTAGTTTCAGGGCAGGGAGGTGGGGATGGAAAGAGACATGGGATTGACATGTAAAATAATTTTCTTTCTAATTAAAATAAAACAAATATTTCATGAAAAAAAAGAATTCCTGTGTGGCATTTTTCTATCTAACCATAGTTGAGATGTTTATTTAAAAATCAAGGGCAATAAGAGTTTAACAACAATAACCAATAATAAAAAATATTATATCATGTACAACAGCCAAACAAAATTAGCTACGAAAAAGAGCCTAGTCATCTGAACCTTTTCTGGTATGCACTAAAATGAGTGCCCCTTTATCCTTGAGGTCTAGAACAAGACCTTTTCAGTTAGCTGACTTATTATAATTCTTTAATTCTATAATTTCTTTATAGAATTGTAATGTAAAGAATTTCTTTAATTATATAATTTCTTTAATTCTATAATATATGATTAAATTTGTATTATCTTTAAGGTTGTTTATAATAAATGTAGTATAAGAAGTATAAATGGGGAGAAGAAAATAAAACTATTATAAGAACTATTGATTTAGACAATGAATTGTACTCTAATACATATAGTGTGTTGAATAATACTGAAGAAATAGGTTTGAGAGTATATTTGAATATTTGTTTATTATTTATTTTAAAGCCCTGTGAAAATTTTCCTTCACTCCTCTCATCCAAGACCTGCCACCTCTTCTCTGCATCCAATCTTCCTCTGTTTCTATTTAGAAATGGACAGTCCTCCCTAGGATATCGAAAAAACCTAGCATATCAAGTTTTAGTAAGAATAAGCACCTTGCCTTGTATTAAGGCTGGGCAAGGTAAACTGTATAAACAATAGTGTCCCAAAACCTATCAAAGATTCACAGACCGTCTCTCCTTTCACTGACTGGAGTCCCACAAGAATTCCAAGCTATACAAGTGTCACATGTATGTGAGCTGAGGTTAGCTGATCTGTGGGCTTTCTTGTGATGTCCTTGACGCCTCTGTTTCTACAATATTTTCTTCCTTGTTTAATCCAGATTCCCTAAGGTTGGCCTAATATTTGACTGTGGTTCTTTGCATCTATTTCCTTTAGTTGCTGGGTGAATCCTCTCTAATGACTATTAGGCTATGCACCAATCTGTGAGTATAACAGAATACAGCAAGGCATCATCACATTGGTATGTTTTCTGCATCATACATATTCTTTCCTGAATGTCTGGACTATCCAGCCTTTGGGTCCTGGTACTCCAGGCAATGTAAGGGGTGAGCTCCTTCACAGGGCATGGGTCTCAGGCTAGATTGGTCACTCACATAATCTCTATGTCACCCTTTTCTCAGCACATCCCATAGGCTGCACAGACTGTAGGCATGTAGTTATGTGACAGGTTGGTGTCCCAAACCCTCAAGTGGTAGTCTTTCCTGGACATAGTTGGTGGCAATTTCAGACTTCATAGTCACAATTACTAGAAATCTTAGTGGGGGTTAGCCTTGTAGATTCCTGAGAGTTTTCTGTTGTATCCAGTTCCTATCTGACCCTGAAATGACTACCTTTCCAATTGTCTCTTTCAGTACCACCCCACTCCCAACTGAGCCCTCAAATTCTCTTCCTTTCCCTCCCAAGTCCACTCACAAAATCTCTTCTATTTCTCCTTCCCAGGGAGATCCCAATGTCCTCATTGAGCCCTCCCTGTTACCTAGCTTCTCTGGATCTGTGGACTGTAGTAGCATGGTTATCATTTACCTTACAGCTAATACCCACTTCTAAGTGTGTACATAACATATTTGTCTTTCTTGGTCTGGGTTACCTCACTCAGCGTGATTTTTCTTTTCTAGTTCAACCAATTTGCCTTCAAGCCAGAAATTTGAAGTTCTAATGTTCCATTGCCCATTTTAATTCTGAGATCTTTGTTTACTTTTCAACAGTTTATAGCTTTTTAAGATTAGCTTTGGAAATCGTAACTTCTTAAAATAAATTTTCATTTATATTAAAAACAATCTTATTTTACATACAAATCCTAGTTCCCTCTCCCTCCCATCTTCCTATGTCATGAACCAAACCCCCATCCAATCCCCAGGAAGTATGAAGCCTCCCAAGAGGGACCATCAAAGTCTGACACATAATTTGAGCCTCTGGAAGTAAAAATTATGACATTTAGGACTACACTTGCAATGAGGGTATGGATTTGTAGTTATGACTATATAAATGATACCTTTATTAAATGATGTAAAAGAATCATTAGTCAATAATTTGAATTATAATATTTTAGTTATTCTTGACTCACCTTAAATATGAACAACAATTTCCTACATATAATGAATCCATAATATTTTTCTCATAGCTTTTTAAGGGCATGGGATATATTACTTCCCCTACAAATTCATTTATGCTGTTTCATTTTTATGTTTGGTAAGGCAATTTTGACAACACAAACCAGAAAATTATAAAGAAATTGTATTTCTTTGATTAGTGCAAATATTTTAAATTTATTTTGAAATAGTTTTTTTTTTTATTTCTGATTGTGGTAATTTCCTGGCTTGGAAATGTCACTGAGTGTACATTCCCGATAGCCCAAGGATAGTGGCAACTTTACATTATGGGATTTAAAGATTTAAATTACAGCCCCGATTTATAAATTAAAGAACAATTTTTAACTTATTTCATGATAAACTATGTGTTAATGTTCAAATATAATTCCTAAATTTCCCTTTGAAAAGACTAAGGGAAATTTTACCCATAGCAACTGAATAGAACATCTTTTATTAAACACATATAAATAATTACATGGTGAAAGATTTCACTCCTCAGGGGAAGATGGCACATGGCTAATGGTTACCACAGGAGCATGTGCTGCCATCAAGACATCATCCTAAAACTCAGTCCTGCTTTCTTCAGCTTTTACCCTTCTCAAATTTTAGAGAATCATATCCTCTGAATTTCAGATTTTGATTGAGTGTGTGTAACTGTGATTTTAATGTGCTGGTGTATAAGTTAATGGTCTCACATACTACCCTGACCCTGTATAGGGGTCCAGTGAGAAATATCTGACAGCATAGTTCTTCCTCATAACTTTTGAAAAGAACCTTTTGGGGTATTTGTAAAATAATTGTTCCAGTATTTTGATATGTTGATTATATTTTTTTCTCCGTGACCTGAAGGATTATAAAAGTTAATGAGAAATGTTCATTCTGTTAAAAAAAAAATACTTTCAATTTAAAATGTTAAGAAACTGGAATTCCAAAAAAAAAAAAAAGAAGAATAACTGGAATTCATCTGAGATGATGAAATGATTGCTATCAAATGCAATAAAGTACATACAGTATGGTAAATCTATTTCAATGTACAGGAGATAAGAGATATAAATTCTAAATTGTTGTTGATGTAGTACATGAAACATAATATACTCGTAGTTTTCAAGTAAGATCAAATGTTTATAATATCTCTTCTCTTCATTCTTCAATTAAAATGATTTAGAGTTTGGTATTATTAGAAAGATAGTCTCAAAGTTTCAATGGAGTTTTACTTATTGCAGATTCCAAACTTTATGTATAAATTATTATGTGTTTAATATATTTCAAGAGATTTCATTTTGCAAAAGCAAATAGACAATCACAATATTACAAGCAAATTTCTTACATGTTTTGTAAATATGGCATACTTCTTAAATGAGTTTTGGAAATGTGATAAAATGATAACTTCTAAAGTTATTTTTCCTCATTCATTTTGATAAATCAATAACATAACTTTAGTAGTTGAAAGCATAATCCAATTAAAATAAACTGCTTAAAAATGCAGTTCAGGAAAATACTAACATATTTTATTTCTCTCTTTCAAAGGGAAATATTTGTAAGAGTAAAGCAGGTATTTTAAATTATGTCACCATGTATATTATTTCTCAGTCATAACAGATCTTTTGATGATATCTGCATACCTATATGTATGTATAGATATATGTATTCATATAATTTCAGAGTATACACTACCACTTTGCTGGACCAGGATATATAAATCCTTCATCATTCATAAAATTACTACCACCCTTCATCAAAGATGCCTCTCTTTACAGCAAAGGAAGACCATCATAGAAAGTCTCACCTGTACACAACAGAAACATCAGAAGATCATGGATAGCTTCCCTAATGGATATATGTATATGTATCCAGGCTCCTTCAATTTTGGTTCAGAAATCATTGAGTCAAAACAGATGGAAACATTGTTAGAGCAAGATTCCCAGGAAATACTTTCATTCTAAAACTGGGTACACAAGCATGACTGGGATAAAGGCAATATCAGTGAGCATATTAACATAGAAGTGGGAAATTTCGGCAAATTGTCATCCATCAGCAAATACCTATATTGTTGTCGTTCTTGAATAAATCAAAAATATAATTTGAGTTGGCATCTGAATTAAATTTGTTTTCTTTGATAATTAACATTGAGCTTGTCAGATCAAATTGTTTTGTGTTTTGTTATCAAATTAAAATATTGAAATACTGCTTCTTAAAATTGTTCATGCTGTAGACATTGAGAAAATAACAAAATACTTATGTGTTCATAAATATTTAATAATGATCTGCTATAGTTTCTTATTTCCCAACATATCTACTACATTATATATTTTGCTGTGAGAGTTCTGTTGCCTACTCTATTGTTTACTGTTGCACAATATTAGGTTCTTGAAGTAGAGACAGTGGTGAGAAATGGGAGAATTATCAGAAGAACTGAATTATTTGATAGAGATTCACGCAGGTTAATCAACAGATGAAATATGCTCAATACCTTAAAATTTTCACAGTTCTTAAGTGGGAAGTCATTGAAATTTGTTTTTCCTATTTTTTGATAAGTATTATATAAACAATTAATCATATATGCATGGTACAGAACACTGAAGATGCAAATTATCTCTTCCCTCCTTGATCTATCTTGTTCCCCAAGCTTGTTGCAGATTGTTGCTTGCTCAACATCTATGCAATGAACACTTTAGAATTTACTTCTAAGTTACAGCAACAAAATCATATGGTGGTTTATACCAACCTTTCAAAAAGGCATTTTATCATCTTTCTTTTTTCTGGATTATTGTCCTTTTCATTCTGTAATCATTAAAGCCTAGAATAGACTCAACTCCTTACCATGTTTACTTCAAGAGGTTATAGGAACTGTTTTACTATTCTTTGAAATCATTAGTATAATGATGTTATTTCTTTTTCAGATTTGTTGACCTCATCATAACTAGCTACATTATTATTATACTTTACCTTACCTAAGAAATAAGAGTGTTTCTTAGCAGATACTTCACAAAGTCATTTTATTTTTTTGGTGGTTCATTTATAGTTTCCTGTCCTAGTATTTTGACATAGAAACAATTCAATATATTTCACTGGATGAATAAATATAAATATTCATTGAAATATGCTGACTTAGTAAACTGAAAGTTTTGAGATCAAAAATCCATGACCATACTAGCCCCAGGGAGTTGGCTAGATTTCCTGTACCAAGCATGATTCCCACTTGTCAAAGAAGTGTCAAGTCAAAATAGAGAGCTTTTAGTCACCACTAAGTTATTCTTGCTGTTATTGTACCCTTATTTCTAGCCCCACCATTTACATCTATTACACAACTCCTTCAAATAAGGCTGAGTGCTTACAGCAGAGGAGCCAAAAAAACAGGAAGTCTTCTCTGAAGTTAGTTGTGTCTCCTGGAAATTTCAGTGAAGCTATACATGTGATGTCTCAACAACACAGCTGCCTAAAGGAAACCCAAACCAGGATGACACCAACATACATGTTGACATAGAAGAGGTAAATCTCAAAGGGATTCACCCTAGACAAAAACCTGCAATCAATTAAGGAGTGAAGGAGAAGCAGTGTAGGGAGCCGTTCCTGCATTCTCCATTACAATGATGGTGCCTGCAGGCACCGAATGTAAATTATTTCGCAGGCGCTGGGTAATTTCCATTCCTTTGATCTCTGCCTATCCCATGGCTCATTTGGCCTGAGGAGCTGAAGCCAATCATAGGGTAACACATCCCAGGCGGGGCTGCCAGCCTTTATTAAGGGATGGGATTCTTGGCTTGGGGTCTCCGCTCTGGTAAGCTTATGCTCTCCCCTCAAGATGCATTAAAGCTTTCCTGCAGAAGGATCCGAGTGTCCTGTGTGATTCTTGCCGGCGAGAACATAGCGCGCGGGACATCTGGTGCCGAAACCCGGGAAGCTTAATTTGTTAACATGACCGGCACTGCGGAGACCCCTCTAACGGGGCGGATTCAGAACTGCAGGGTGGTAAATTCGGAGAGGTATGTCTTTTCTGGACTTTGGCTTGGGAATGTTGCTATTTTGGGAGGTTAGTGTAGAGGCTTCTGTGCTTTTACTAGGAGCTATTTTGACCTTTCTCACTGTTGTAGCAATCTTAAAGAAGTCCAGAATTACATGTCAGAAACCTAATGTAGTGAGAGATGGGGCGCGCCCAACAATAAAATATAAGGAAAAAGGACCTCCCGGGATGTCTACTGACAAGGGAGTGTGTATAAGAAGAGAAACAGCAACAAATAAGGAAAAAGGACCTCCCGGGATGTCTAATGACAAGGGAGTGAATAATTTGTTAGATGATTCTGTAAATAAATTTAAAGCTTTAAATCTTGATAGCTCTGATGACTCTAAAAGCTCAAGAGATAAAGTTTTAGAGGAAACAGCTCAACTAGGTAAAAAGGAAACAAAAAAGGAGGGAGAGAAAATAGGGGATAACCGATCACACCCCGGTAAATTTAAGAGACCTGTTAATCCAGCGGGTGTACTTCCATCAACACCCCCATTATTTGGTACCGACTCCTTCTTACCATTAGAGGAGCGGAGGAAATTACAGATGGCTTTCCCAGTCTTTGATAGGGGAAAAGGCCTTACATGTTATTCAACACTTCTTGGAGGCCTGAAATGCCTATGGCTTTAAAGCCTCATAAACATTGACGCTCGGGGCCATACTGTGGCCAAGCATCTCACCTCAAAACCTAAAAGGCCAAAGGAAATGGTAAAATGGTAAAAGATATCTTAACTGATCTTTGGAGAGGCCCGGATCCTATTCTCATAAGATCCAGGGGAGCTATTGTGTTTTTTTCACAGGATGAAGAGAATCCCCTGTGGATCCCAGAAAGACTCACCCGAAGAGCCCCTTCGGACCTTCAAAAGTCGGAACTCCACCCTCTCCCCGGGAGTTGAGAGCCGCTATTGTTATCCAGATTAACTCCTGTCCTTGACGGAGAGATTGTCATCGCTTAAGGGGTGGGGGTGGGATTGTTTGGTGCAGCCGTTTGCTGCGGATTGGTGTTACTTCTCTGGCTGGTCTGTAAGCTCAAGGCTCAAACTAAAGAGAGACAAGATGGTTATCGCCCAAGCGCTTTAATTTTAAAACAAGGGGCTTCCACTGATATTTGGCTAACTATGCTTAAGCAATAGGCCACCGGCCAGACAGCTCTTGCACACCCGGAGCCTAGGCTCATTGCACAGGGTAGAGTGTCTGGTTTGAGCAGCCCATGAGGGATGTTGAGCAAGGCATCGCACAGAGAAGTTGCCCAGTATGCAGGCTACTCCGGGAGGCATGTTGTCCTGCATAAGGGTTGCCTGCCTGAGCCTCCCTTTCCCAGAAAAATGGCAGAGGACAGGTCGAGAGCGCTTCGGGTCAAGCTAACAGCCTAGTCGCGACTCTTGTACACAGTCTTATTGTATGATTTGGGAAGGTACAACCTCTGCCTCTATCCCTCAACATATGGGTGACCTATTTGCTTGTAAAAATATAAAGCCTTATCATTAATTAATAAAAAAAGGGGGATATGTAGGGAGCCGTTCCTGCATTCTCCATTACAATGATGGTGCCTGCAGGAACGGCTCCCTACAAAGCAGTCCTCATTAGGAAAGAATCCTCCAAAAAGTTATTCAATTCCTGAAATCACATGTATTCAAGTAACATTACATGGACTGAGCAGGTTGCATTTATATATTTAGGAACAATATATATATATATATATATATATATATATATATTATAGTATATGTGTGTGCGTGTGTGCATGTGTTATGTGATACAGATATTATATAATATACATAAATTAAAATAATTCAAAAATAGGCTTTTGAGAAAGAGTGAGAAAGAGTTGTGGGGTAAATGAAAGGGGCTGGAGAGAGGAACAAAATTGGAAAATGAAATGAAATTACTGAATAAATGATGAATTAGTTTTATTTTTATAACACAACAGTTCTCACAGATCAGAACTTAAAGAAGAAGATTTTCTTGATAAATACACTATAGAAAACTGGTGTATCTCTTTCTTGTTGCTGTCTCCTTGTGGAGCATCCAAAGCATGGGGGTTAGCAAACCAAAATGGCTGCATCACTGGTTTCAAATTTTGAACATCTCAAGTAGCAGGTACAATCTTTGGCAATAAGTGGTTCCACTGTGCTGCTGAAACAGATTATTCATCAAAGTGGCTTCCTCTTTTTTTTCCATTTGCCTTTTGTCAGCAATTGGCAAAGTTGCACACAGTACGAACATTCTGAAAGAAGAGGGAAAATAATGAGAAATAATTAGAGATGGCTTGTCGCCAATGTAAGTCTACTTGTGGAGAGGAAAAGCTGTGGGAAAATATTAGACAGCCAAGTCCTTGCCCAAAATATTAATGAGTACTGCTGGGGAGGGTCAGTAGTATTAGGCAGTAAAGTCATAAATACTTTCTGAATTACCATTAACTAATGACTGGCACATATTTCCCAGAAGCTTTAATGAAGTGGGTTGGTAGCTGAAGAATTGACATATGGAACTGAGAACCATGAACTCACTTTTTCTTTCCCTTTGACAATTCCCTCATTAATGCACAGCCAGGAAACCTGGAAAATGTGTGCCTTCACTGAGCTGGAGAGAGATGACAGCACCATGAGCTGCTTGCTATGTCTCTTTGTTCTTTATATTAAATTGGTGGAAGGGACGGAGAGAAGTGGGTTCTTTTTCCCATGTCCCATGTTCTGAAGGAATTATTGGACATCTGTTCACCTATTGTTGGATTTGAAAGGTTCCTTCTCATGTTGGAAAGCAGAACCTCAGTAAACTATCACATCAGTAAAAGGAAAGTTAGATGGTAAGCCAGTATCTTCTGTGGGTAAAAGATAGCTAGTGACCAGTGAGGCAGTAAGGCAATCACACCAAAAGCATATTTCAGTGAGGAATTTTTGCTTAATGAATAATATTTTTTCCAATTTGAATTGCCATTTCATATCAGGAAGTCATATATGGGTAGGGCTACCAAATGCAGTTCTATTTCAGAAAATATATAAACTGTAATTTTGTGAGCAAACTAAGCCTAAGCTAACTGAAATATTAATTATCAAATTAATCACAAAATCCTCAAACTGTTGTTTTATATGCTATAATTCATATATTTTCAATTTACTACTTTGTCTGATTTTCTCAGAATATATAAAATTGTGAATGACAGCAATAATTGTCTTTTGTATCTTCAAAATGCTTTAAAAGCATTCTCCAGTATGAACACTAACTCAAATTACATAGCCCAGTTGTGCATTACTCTATTCAGAATGCCTCCTCAAACTTCCTTAGTAAGAAATGCTCATTATATTCCAGGAAAGATTATTCAATTGGTGAGTTTTTTCAACAATGTCACTACCTGGGTCATCAGCACAATCAAAAGCAATTTGTAATTATCATCTCAAATGGTCTGAAAAATGAAGGGAACATGTAAATGAGAATGACTCCCAAAGGACCTGGGCACACCACTAAATGGCCTTCCTAATCAATTCCGAATATTTAAGCAAATATAAATTAATTCACAACTTATTTCTTTCAAATCAATTGTATAATAATTAAGACCATAGATAGTGAATAATTTGAGTCACCCACACACTTTCTCATATGCATACACAAATGCATTATATATACACATACACACAAATTCACCCAGAGACAAACAATACCCCATGAAACACACACACACACAGGAGAGAGAGAGAGAGAGAGAGAGAGAGAGAGAGAGAGAGACTGAGAGAGAGAGAGACAAAGACACATACCCAGACACACAGAGACACAAACAAACAGTAACTGTCTCTTCCCCTCGATCCTGGATGTGAAATGAGGGAGAACAACACATACAGAAAGCCTTGACAATGTGTTACCTTAAATTTTAATAGAATAATGCACTCAAGCATTCTATGCTTCCTGATGGGGTTATAATGAGGGAAATAAAAAAATTAAAGATAAAAACAGCAGGTAAGAAGATGAACAAATTATGTAAGTAAAAATTTTGTGTTTTTAAATTGTTTGTCTTTTTTTTCCATATAGCTAATTGCACCTTCAACTCACTAACACATCCTGATTTTAATATCATGCTTGTTTTAATTAGGCAATTACCATAATTGATTAAATAAGAGGCTATCATAAAAAGCAATGGCAGTTTTCTTATTATTTCAACAAATGCTGGAAAACTGTTAATTTCAGTGGTGTTTTAGTAAAGTGAAAACAGAAAGCTGATGTTAGTCAAAGTATCTTGAGTCAGGATTCATGGTAGAATTCCATATTTCAGTTCTGCAGTATAATTTGATTAATAAATAGGTATTACACTGAATTTTCTGACATACTAATTTTCTACATGTATTGATACAATACACAGGATCACAAAGTAACATGTTGAATGCATTTTTCTCATTTAATTCTTGATTACCACTCTAATCCATCTAACTACTTATATATTAAGGTCCTAATGGCCAGGTTGCTCTCTGTTTTTTTTTTTTAATTATTTCATAGGAATCATGAAAATTATGTTTCATATGTCATCTATATAACAGAACTTAGAAAGAAATGTCTTAGCTATTGATTAAAGGCTCAGTTTTACAACTGTGGAAAGACAGAGTTTGTGAGACCTAATGTATTAAAGTTAGATGTTACATTATTAACACATATCTGTACTCAAATATATGAATAAATGTGTTATATACATATGTGTTAAAATTATTAGCATAGGTTTCCAGCCCTTCAGCCTTGCTCAGGGTAACCTGAGCCATGTTGCTGCTCATGGCAGATCCCAGTTCAGTGGGATCCTGGACATCCAGAATCTACCAGATCCCAGGTGCCAGTACATTTTCCATCCACTGGATTAGGTAGGCTTGGGGCTGTTTCTGGCCCTTCTTCCACTGCCTTTCCCAAGGACTCCCGAGGCTGGGGAGCTCCTCATAGTGGATGCCAATTAGGCAGGATCAAACACACTTGGAGACTGCCAAGACCTTGGTACCACTCCTGCCTCCATCCATGGGAAAAGGAGAGACATCAGAGTATTGGATATGTTTGCATCTACCAGAAGGGAACCTTGGTCCTGTCCACCAGGAGAAGAAAAGACTCTGTCTATATGCACCCGCACCAGAAGAAAGGATGGGCACAGGACAATATGAAAACCTATTCAACAACAGAAAAATCAATATACCAGTGGAGTCTAGGGACCCTACACCAGCAAGACCTGAACATCAAAATGCTGATGATGCAGAAGAGAATGACCTTAAAACTATCTACGTGGAAATTATAGAACTCAAAGAGGATATGAAACATAAGAAAAAAAACTAGAAATCAACAAATCTCTTAAAGAAAGCCAAGAAAATACCACCAAACAGCTGAAGGAAACAATTCAGACAGTTCAAGACCTGAAAACTGAAATAGAGACAAGAAAGAAAACACAAACTGACGGAATGCTGGAAATAGAAAGACTGGGTAAATGATCAGAAACTACAGATGCACGCATAACCAACAGAGTACAAGAGATGGAAAAGAGAATCTCTGGAGTTTAAGATACGCTAAGAGAAATAGACTCATCGACCAAAGAAAATCTTAAATCAAACAAATCCCTAACACAAAATATCCAGGAAATATGGAACAGTATGAAAAGAACAACCTAAGAATAATAGGTATAGAAGAAGGTAAAGAAACCCAACACAAAGGTGCAGAAAACATATTCAATAAAATCATAGAAGAAAACTTTCCCAACCTAAAGAAAGACATGACAATTAATGTACTAGAAGCCTACAGAATAACAAATAGAGTGGACCACAATGTTTCCTCACCAAATAATAATTGAAACCCCAAACATACCGAATAAAGAGAAAATATTAAGAGCAAGGAAGGGAAAAGTCCAAGTAACATATAAAGGCAAACCTATCAGAATTACACCTGACTTTTCCATGGAAACTCTGAAAGCCAGAAGGTCCTGGATAGATAATGCTCCTACACTAAGAGAGCACGATGTCAGCCCGGACTACTATACCAGCAAAGCTTTTAATCCCTATAGATGAAGAAAACACGATATTCCCTGACAAAACCAGATTCAAACAATACATATCCACCAATCCAGCCCTAGATAAAGTTCTGGAAGAAAAATTCCAACCCAAGGAAGTTAACTACAACCAGAAATAAACATAGGCAATAGATAATCCCACTTTACCAACAGCCAGAAAACAAATGGGGTGGAAATCCATACACAAATCCTCCACCACCACCAAATCCAAAACAAACAAGAATAAACAATCAGTGGTCATTAATATCCTTCAGCATTAATAGTCTTAACTCACCTATAAAAAGACAATCCCTCCTTCTGTTGCATAGAAGAAATATTCCTCAACTACAAACACAGATGGTACCTTAGAATAAAGGGGTGGGAACAGATTTTCCAATCAAATGGACCCTAGAAACAAGCAGGGGTAGCAATCCTAATATGTAATAAATTAGAATTTAAACTAAAATCAACAAAAAGAGATGAAGGTGGCAGTTCTTACTCATCACAAGAAAAAACATCTTGATCCAGTCTCAATTCTGAACATCTATGCCCCAAATTAAAGGCATCCACATTCATAAGAGAAACATTACTAAAACTCAAATTACACATAAAACCTCACACACTTATAGTGGGAGACTTCAACACCCCACTCTAACCACTAGACAGGAACACCAGACAGAAACTTAACAAAGAAACAAAGGAACAAACAGAAGTTATAGCACAATTGGTTTTAACAGACATCTACAGAACATTTCATCCAAACACAAATGAATATAACTACTTCTCAGCACCACATGGGACATTCTCTAAAATCCACAGACTGGGAAATATAGCAAACCTCAACAGAAACAAAATAAATAAAACAACCCCCTGTATTATATCTGACCACCATGCTTTAAAATTAGAATTCAACTACAACACAATAGCAGAAAACCTACAAACTCATAGAAACTGATAATGCTCAATAGCACCATCCCTGGGTCAAGCAATACATAAAAAAAGAAATTAAATATTTTCTAGAATTCAATAGATATGTGGACACAAAATAGCCAAATTCATGAGACACTTTGAAAGCAATGCTAAGAGGAAACTTTACACAACTAAGTGCCCACATGAAGAAACTGGAGATTAGTCGTAGTAGAAAGTTAACAGCACAACTGAAAGGTCTAGATCACAAGGAAGCCAACACACCCCAGAGGAGTAGACACCAAGAAATAATCAAATTGATGGCTGAAACCACTAAAGTGGAAAATAGGAAGACAATACAAAGAATCAATATAATGAAGAGTTGGTTCTTCAAGAAAATCAACAAGATAAACAAACATTTATCCAATCTTACCAAACAGCAATGAGTGAACATGCAAACTAAAAAAAATCAGAAATGAAAAGGGGACATAACTACACATACTGAGGAATTCCAGAGAATCATTAGGTCATACTTTGACCTAATTCCTGTATTTCTAAAATTCAAAAATCTAGAGGATATGGACAATTTTCTGGATAGATATCAATTACCAAAATTGAATCAAGAACAGATAAGCAACTTAAATAAAGCTATAACCCCTAATGAGATAAAAGTAGTCATCAAAAGTCTCCCAATGAAAAAAAAAAGGCCAGGGCCAGATGGCTTCAGTGTAGAATTGTACCAGAAATTTAAGGAATAGATAATACCAATTCTCCTCAAAGTATTCTACACAGTAGAAGCAGAGGTGTCATTGCCAAGCTCTTTCTACAAGGCTTCAATGTCATTGGTACACAAGCTACACAAACACACAACTAAGAAAGAGAACTATAGATCAATATCCCTCATGAACATTGATGAAAAATCTTCAATAAAATGGTGGCAAATTGAATCAAAGTAGACATCAGAGAAATAATCCACCATCATCAAGTAGGCTTCATCCCATCGATGTAAGGATGGTTTCAACATACAAAAATCCATCAATGTAATCCACCATATAAACAGAATGAGAAAGAAAAAAATACATGATTATCTCTCTTGATGTTAAAAATACTTTGACAAAATTCAACACCCCTTCATGATATAGGTCTTGGAGAAATCACGGATAACAGGAACCACCTCAACATAATAAAAGCAATATTCAGCAAGCCAACAGTCAACCTCAAATTAAATGGAGAGAAACTAAATGCAATTCCTCTAAAATTAGGGACAAGGCAAGGCTGTCCACTCTCTCCTTAGCTCTTCAATATTGTCCTTTAAGTTCTACCTTGAGCAATAAGAAAATGAATGAAGATCAAAGGGACACATATTTGAAAGGAAGAACTCAAGCTTTCAGTATTTGCTGATGATATGATAGTCTACATAAGTGACCAGAAAAACTCTACCAGGGAACTCCTACAGTTGATAAACACCTTTAGCAAAGTGGCAGAATATAAGATTAACTCAAAAATTCAATAGCCTCATTATATACTGATGATAAATACACTGAGAAATAAATCAGGGAAACATCACTCTATAAAATTGCCACAAACATAAAATACCTTGGAGTAACATGAACCAAAAAAAGAACTGTAGGGTAAGAATTTTGAGTCTTTACAGAAGAAAATTAATGAAGATACCAGAAAATGGAAGGATCTCCCATATTTTTGGATAGGTATAATCAACATAGTAAAAATGGCAATCTTGCCAAAAGCAATCTACAGATTCAATGCAATCCCAATCTAAATGCCAGAACAATTCTTCACAGACCTTGAAAGAACAATTTTCAACTTCTGATTGCAAAAGAAAAGACCCAAGATAGCCAAAACAACCCTGTACAATAAAGGATCTTCTGGAGGTAACAACATCCCTTCCTTCCAGCTCTATTATAGAGCTGTAGTCCTGAAAACTCCTTGGTATTGGCACAAAAATTTACAGAAAGACAAAGAAAATCAAATTCAAATCCCTGATATTAACCCACACACCTACGAACACCTGAGTTTTGACAAAGAATCTAAAGTTCTACAATGGAATAAAGAAGTATCTTCTGCAAATGGTTCTGGCATAAGTGACTGGTGGCATGTAGAAGATTACAGATAGATCCATGTCTATTACCATGTTCAAAACTTAAGTCCAAATGGATCAAAAACGTCAACATAAAACTAGCCACACTGAACTTATTAGAAGAGAAATGAATTTGAATGAATTGATACAGGAGATATGAATGAATTTGAATGAATTTGAATGAATTGATTCAGGAGACCATTTCATGAACATTACACTAGTAGTACAGACACTGAGATAGAAAATTAATAAAACTGAGAAATTTCTGTAATGCAAAGAACACAGTGAACAATACAAAACAGAGGCCCACATCTTGGGAAAAGATATTCACCAACCCCACATCCGACAGAGGGCTGATCTCCAAAATTTACAAAGAACACAAGAAGCTAGTTTCCAAAACCCCAAATAATACAATTTAAAAAATGGTATAGAGAATAAATACAGAATTCTAATACAGGAAACTAAAATGGCTGAAAGACCCATAAGAAGGCGCTCAACATCCTTAGCCATCAGGGAAATGCAAATCAAAACAACTCTGAGAAATCATCTTACTTTTTTCAGAATGGTTAAAATAAAAAACACCAATGAGAGTTTAAGCTGGCAAGCATGTGGAGAAAGGGGAAGACTCCTCCACTCTTGGTGGGAGTGCCAACTAGGACAGCCACTTTGGAAATCAGTATGGTGGTTCCTCAGGAAAATGGGAAACAGTCTACCACAAGATCCAGTAATTCTATTCTTAGGCCTATACACAAAAGGAGCGCATTCAATCATACTGCCAGAGAAGCTAGGACACAAGGAGGAGCCTAAGCAAGACATACATGGTCTCCCAGTAAAGGGGAAAGGGACATGATACCCTGAGCAATTTGGGAGCATGAAGGTAGGGGAGAGATAGCTAGGAGAATGAGAAGGGGAGAGGAGGACATGAGGAAGCAGGAAGGTTTAGTTGGTGGAAGAATAGAGGAGATCAAGATGAGAGATACTGTAATAGAGGGAGGCATTTTAGGTTTGGAAAGAAATCAGGCACTAGATAAATGTCTGGTGCTCTACCATGATGACACGAACTAACAATGTAAGCAACAGAGGAGAGGCTACCTTTAATGTCCATGCTGATAATGAGATTTATGTCTTATAGGCAATCCTAGAGCATTCATCTAGTACCTGAGGGAAGCAGAAGCAGATACCCACAGCTAAACACTGAACTGAAACGAAATCCATTTGCAGAGAAGTGATGAGCAAATGGGTCCAGTCCAGGCTGGAGAAACCCACAGAAACAGCTGACCTGAACAAGGGAGATCTCTTGTTCCCCAGACTCCATTAACGTGGTGCCTGTTAGGAGACCTCAGAAATCTATGTTCCCTGTGGTAGATCAGTAATTATCCCTAACATAGGAATGGGATTTGGCAGACTATCCCACAATGAGGGATACTCCTTGATCCTAGACACATGAGGATGGGCCTAGGCCCGATCCCAAAGGTTGACAGACTCTGAGGCCCCCCCTGTGGAAGGCCTCAGGATCCCTGTGGATCAGAAATAGTATAGGGTAGGGTGTCGGTGGGCAGGGGAGAAGAGGAGGGACAGGGAATTGGGAGTAACATATAAAACAAGGTTTTTTAATTTAAATAAAAAAGTGGAAGAGGAAATAAAAAAAAGAAACCTTGTCTCAAAAAATCACAAAAATAGTTATGCTAATCATTTTTAAATATTTTATTTGATTTAGAACAAGATTATTTTATAGGTCAATCCCAGTTCACTCTCCATCCCCTCCTCACCTACCCTACCTTAAAGGCATTTATCCTCCTTTCTCCCCTCTTCTCTTGTCCTCATTTTCCTAGCTCCCTCTCCCCTTATTCCATGCTCCCAATTAGCTCAGGAGATCTTATCCCTATCCCCTTCTCTGGGGGACCATCTATGTGTTTCTTAGAGTCCTCCTTGTTTCCTAGATTCTCTGATTGTGTGGATTTAATGCTAGCAATCATTTCCTCTATTTCTAAAGTTCATTAATGCTAGCAATCATTTCCTCTATTTCTAAAGTCCATATATGAGGGAATCCATACCATGTTTGTCTTTTTGTGATTAGGTTACATCATTGAGAATGGTTTCTTCTAGTTCCATCCATTTTCCTGCAAATTTCAAGATTCTGTTGCTTTTTTCCCAATGAGTAGTACTCCATTCTGCAAATGTATGACATTTTCTCCATTCATTCTTCAGTTGAGGTGCATCTAGGTTGTTTCTACTTTCTGGCTATTACAAATAATGCTGTGATGAAAATGTTTGAACAGACGTCATTATTGTATGAATGTGCTTCCTTTGGCTATATTCCTAAGAGTAGAATTGACTTTATCTTGAGGTAGACTAATTCTCATTTTCCTGATGAATCTCCATACTGATTTCCAAAGAGGCTATATGAGTTGGCACCCCAACCAACAGTGGAGGAGTTTTCCCTTTCTCCACCTCCTCTCCAGCATAAAAATGTCATTGGCATATTTTATTTTAGCCATTCTGAAAAGAGTAAGATGATATCTCAGAGTTGTTTTGATTTGCATTTCCCTGATGGCTAAGAATGTTGAACACTGTCTTAAATGTCTACCAGCCATTTTAAATTCTTCCATTGAAAATTCTCTATTTAGTTCTGTATCCTGCTTTTTTATTGAATTATTTGTTGTTTTAGAAACTAGCTTCTTAAGTTCTTTATAAATTTTTGAGATAAGCCCTCTATCAGATGTGGGGTTGGTGAATATCTTTTCCCAGTCTGGGGGCTGTTTTGTCTTGTTGACTGTTTCTTTGCCTTACATAAGTATCTCAGTTTCGGGAATTCCCCTGTATTAATTGTGGATCTCAGTGTCTGTGCTTCTGGTGTTAAGATTAGGAAATTATCTCTTGTACAAATTCATTCAAGGGTACCTCCCAAATTCTCTTCTGAGAGGTTCAATGTGCCTAGATATATTTTGATGTCGCTGATCCATTTTGACTTAAGTTTTGTACATGGTGACAGATATGGATCTATCTGTAGTCTCCTACATGTAAACATTCAGTTATTCCAGCATCATTTGTTGAAGATGCTTTCTTTTTTCCACTGTTGAACTTTAGATTCTTTGTCAAAAATCAGGTGTCAGTAGGTGTGTGGGTTAATATCAGGGCTTTCAATTCGATTTCATTTGTCTACCTGTCTAATTTTGTGTCAATACCAAGGTGATTTTAAGAAGAGCTAGAAATCAAGGATGCTCATGCCTCCAGAATTTCCTTTACTTTACAGGAGCATTTTGGCTAACCTGGGTCTTTTTTTTCTCCATATAAAGTTGAGTATTGTTCTTTCAAGGTCTGTGAAGAATTGTGCCAGGATTGTGATGGGAATTGCATTGGATCTATAGATTGCTTTTGGCAAGATTGCTATTTTAATATGTTCATTGTAACTATCCAAGAGCATGGGAGATTTTTCCATTTCCTGGTGTTTTCTTTAATTTTTCTTTAAATGCTCAAAGTTCTTGCTAGACATGTCTTTCACTTGTTTGGTTAGTGTTACCCCAAGATATTTTATGTTGTTTTTGGCTATTGTAAAGGTTGATGTTTCTCTAATTTTTTTTCTCTGCCCTCTTATTGTCTGTATATAGTTGGGCTAATGATTTTTTGAGTTATTCTCGTATCCTCCCACTTTGCTGAAGGTGTTTTTCAGCCATAGGCTTTCCCTGGTAGAGTTCTTTGGGTCTCTCATGTAAACTATCATATCATCTGCAAATAGTGAAAGTTTGACTTCTTCCTTTCCAATTTGTATACCCTTTTTGCCATTTGTTATCTTACTGCTCTAGCTAGAACTTCAAGTGTAATATTGATGAGATATGGAGACAGTGGACAGCATTGCCTTGTTCCTGATTTTAGAGGAATCACCTTGAGTTTCTCTCCATTTTGTTTGATGTTGGCTGTTGGCTTACTGTATTGTGTTTTGTTTTTGTTTTTTTTTTAAAATTCAGTATGTTCCTGTTTTCCCTAATTTCTCTAAGACCTTTATGATGAAGGGGTGTTGGACTTTTCAAAGGTTTTTTTTTAGCATCTAGTGAAATGATCATGTGGTTTTTATTTTTCAGTTTGTTTATATGCTGGATTACATTGATGGATTTTTATAAGTTGAAACAAACCTGCATCCCTGGGATGAAGCCTACTTAATCGTGGCCGTTGATTTTTCTGATGTGTTGTTGGATTCTGATTGCCAGTATTTTATTGAGTATTTTTGCATCAAAATTCATGAGGGATATTGGTCTATAGTTCTGTTTCTTAGTTATGTCTTCATGTGGTTTGGGTACCAATGTAATTATAATCTCATAAAAATAGTTTGGCAATGAACCTTCTGCTTATTGTGTGTGGAACAATTTGAGGTGTATTGGTGTTAGCTTTTCTTTGAATTTCTGGTAGAATTCTGCACTGAAGCCATCTGGCCATGAGCTTTCTTTGGTTCAGAGAAATTTGATGACTGCTCCTTTCATTATTGTTTATATATGTTTACATTGCTTATCTCTTTGTGATTCAATTTTGGTAAGTGATGTCTATGCAGAAAATTTTCCATTTCCTTTAAATTTTTGAATTTTATGGAGTATGGTTTTTCAAAATATGACCTGAAGATTATTTGGATTTCCTCAGTCTCTGTTGTTTTGTCCCCCTTTTCATTTCTGATTTTTTTTCTTTTACTTTGCATGTTCTTCTCTGCCTTTTGGTTAGTTTGGATAGAGTTTTGTCTATCTTGTTTATCTTCCAAAACAACCAACTAGTTGTTACATTCTTTGTATTGTTTTCTTTATTTTGATTTTATTGATTTCTTCCCTCAGTTTGATTACTTTCTGGCATCTAATCCTCCAGGGTGAGTTTGCTTGTATCTATTCTAGAGCTATCAATTGTGCTGTTAATTCTCTAGTGTGACTATTCTCCAATTTCTTCATTTGAGCACTTAGTGCCATGAACTTTTCTCTTATTACCGCTTTCAAAGATTTCCATAAGTTTGGTTATGTTGTGTCTTTATTTTCCTTGAATTCTAGGAAGTCTTTAATTTCTTTATTTCTGCCTTGACCCAGAAATGGTGCAATTGTCATTGTTCAAATCCCATGAGTTTGTAGGTGTTCTTCAGTTAGTGTTGTTGAATTCTAACTTCAAAGCATGTTGGTCTGATAAGATACAGGGGATTATTTCAATTTTTAATATATATTGAGGTTTGCTATGTTGCTAAGAATGTGGTTGATTTTAGATAAGATTCCTTGTGGTGCTGAAAAGAAGGTATATTTTTTTGTGTTTGATTGGAATCGAATGTTCTATAGATGTCTGTTAATCCCAATTGTGTAATAGTTTCTGTTAGTTCTTTTGTCTCTTTTTTAAATTTCTGTCTGTCTGTCCTTTTTTGTGGTGAGAATGGGGTGTTGAAGTCTCCCACTATAACTATGTGAGGACTTATGTTTGATTTGAGTTTTAGTAATGTTACAAACAAGGGTGCCTTTGTATGTGAGGTATAAATGTTCAGAATTTAGATTTCTTCCTGATGGATTTTTCCTCTGATGAATATGAAATGACCTCCTTCATCTCTTTTAATTGATTTTAGTTTGAAGTTTAATTTCTTAGATTCTATACCATCTTATTTCTTGGGACCATTTGATTGGAAATTCTTATCCCAAACCCTTACTGTGAGGTAATAACTGTCTTTGAAGTTGAGATGTGTTTCTTGTATTCAACAGAAGGATGGATTATGTCTAGGTATACATTCTGTTAGCATGTGTCTTTTTATAGGAAAATTAAGAGCATTAATATAGAGGGCTATTAAGTGCCATTGAGTGTTAATTCTTTTTTGTTTTTGATTTGTTGTTGTTGTTGTTGGGATTGTGTGTCGATTTACCCTGCTTTTTCTTTTGGGTTTTGGTAAAGTGGGATTGTCTACTGCCTATGTTTTTGTCAGTGTAGTTAACTTCCTTAGGTTGGAGTTTTCCTTTCAGTACTTTCAGTAGGGCTGGAATAATGGATATGTATTATTTAAATCCAGTTTTGAGTTTAATATCTTGTTTTCTCCATCTATAGTGATTGAAAGCTTTGCTGTTTTTAGTAGTCTGGGCTGGCATCTGTGGTCTCTTGGTGTTTGTAGAATGTCTATCTAGGATCTTCTGGCTTTCAGTGTTTCCATGGAAAATTCAGGTGTAATTCCGAAAAGTTTGCCTTTATATGTTACGTGGCCTTTTTCCTTTGTTGCTCTTAATGCTCTTTCTTTGTTCTGTATATTGGTGTTTTAAATATTATGTGAAGAAGAGACTTTTTATGAGCTACTCTATTTGGTATTCTGTACGCTTCTTGTTCTTTCATTGGTATGTCTTTCTTTGGGTTGGGAAAATCTTCCTCTATGATTTTGTTGAATAAGTTTTTTGTGCCTTTGAGTTGGGTTTCTTCACCTTCTTCTATACCTATTATTCTTAGGTTTGTTTTTTTTTGGCATGGTGTTCCATATTTCCTGGATATTTTGTGTTAGGGATTTGTTGGACTTAAGGTTTTCTTTGGTCCATGAATATATTCCTCTTAGTGTACCTTCAAAGCCTGATATTCTTTCTTATATCTCTTGTATTCTGTTGGTTATGTTTGCATATGTAGTTCCTGTTTTGGTTTTTTTCTGTCTTTTGTTTTTTGTTTTTTGTTTTTTGTCCCCATTTCAACTTCATGCCTTGCAGTGTTTGAATTGTTTGTTGCAATTTTTGGCTTGTCATTTCTTCCATTTCTTTGAAGCATTCTCTCATTTCTTCTGTTAGGGTGTGTATTATCTTCATGAGGTTGTTTTTAATGTCATTCTCTTCTGTTTCATCTATGTTGGGATGCTCAGGTCTTGCTGATGTAGAATCCCTAGACTCCAGTGGTATCTTATTGAATTTTCTGTTTTTGAATGTGGTCTTATGTTGTTTGCTTCCCATGCCTTCTTCCAGTGGGTTCAAGTGACATCTCTTCCTCTCCTGGTGAGTATGGTTTCAAGGCTCTCTTTTGGTGTGTGCAAGAATGCCTAATAACCTGATGAGTCACACATTGGGTGCAGTTGAGTCTGAGACATTCCCTCTCCAGGTCGGTGGGAGAGGGACTAGCACATCCCTGTCAGCAGACTTGTGTTTGCTTGTTCTGCTGGGGGCGAGTCTATCTGCTTTCAGTCTCCAGGATGGCATTTCCCAGAATGACGGAGACAAAGTTTCTATATATTGTTTTGGAGCCAGTTCTGGAACTCACTCTGTGGACCCGGCTGGCCTCAAACTCACAGAGATCTCCCTGCCTCTGTCTCCCAAGTGCTGGGATTAAAGGTGTGTGCCACAAACACCCAGCTTTAGCATGACATTTACTATTAAAATGATGTAAAATATTAACAAACAGATAAATACTGCATCATGTATGATAAAAGACTGAAGATCTACCTTTGCTATGTAACTCAGATTTCTTGCATTTTTATGATTTAATCATCTGTATAATAAGCATACACTGCATTTTCATCATAAATTTTGCACACAATATTATTGCTTCCATCTCTTGGCTTTGTACAAGCAACTCTTTAAAAGTCCACTTTGAACTTTTATATCAGCAGAAATATATGGCAATTGTTCCTTTAATATTATGATCAAACTTCATAGTTCCTTAAAGCCATCACACTGTTGTGAAACCCTAAGAGATTAGAGTTCTTCCTTATCCTTACAAACACATGTTATTTTGTTGTTTTTGATAGTAACCACAATACTGTATTTATGCATATTTGTTCTTATTACTGTTTCTCTGTTAATTAGTGATTCTGAGTGTCTTTCTTATGCTTGAAACTGATGTATTTAACCTCTAGTCACTTTGCTGGCCTCCAGAAAACATGTATTTTGGAACTAAAATGTTATATATATATATATGGATTTATTTTTCTGATTTATATAAATTAATCCTTGGGGAAAATGTAATATACTTCCCAATTTTAAATTGTATATTCTAAAATAGGTTATAGTAATATTTGATTGCATATAATTGCTGACAATACTTATTTTAACTTTATTAATAAAAATCTAAACAAATAATTGAAAACATGAGTATAGATTGAAGGATATACAGTCAGAAAAATTTAGATACATTCTTTTACATTTATTATTGCAAATGTTAAAATTAGTGAAACAATTTTCTTGTTTTAAAAAGTTCATACATTTTTTTGAGACTTGTGTTGTTAGGTTTTCTTAATTTAAACTAGTGCCTAATGAGGACAGCAGCTCGAGAGACAGAGGCAGGTATCATAGGATTATGGGGTGAAAAAATTACCAAATTAATTTCATTCACTTTTTCTGTAAGGAGTGCATATCTTTAGCTAAATATTATTCTTTTTGTTATAGTTGCACATCCATAATTCCTATTGCCACTATCTGAAAGGTAATGTGTTAGCTACTTGACTTTACTCTAACACAAAAAAATAGAAGAAAACATCTGTTTTGTTGTAGAAATTGGGGATACTGTCCTCCTTATGGTCAGATCATGATAGCAGAAGCATGATATGGCTAGTCACCTCATGTGTGTGGTAAGCAACAGAGAGTGATAAATGTTAACATGATACCCCCATGTACTGAATGGTACAATCCTGCTCTGTCTCTGATCATCCACCTCCAAATTCTCATTTCCTATTCTAGACATGACCGAGTAAGCATTTGCTTGGTCTCCCTTTCATCAATGATAAAGAATTCATAAGCAGATTCATGAAAATTTCCTTTATGGCAGAATCAGATTAATATGAGGTTCCCTAGTCAGCATTCTCAATAGTTCAATCACACATATTTGAATATGTCTGAGAGTTTGTTTTTCTTGGGTTTTAATTCAAGTCCCACTAATTACTCATTGTGTGATGTGACCTCTAACCATTTAATTAACCTCCACTGTTGTGGTTTTGAAACCATAAAATCATGATGCTACCTATCTTACTGATAGTTATGAGCTTAATATGTTGTAGAAATAAAACACAAGGAAAATACCATTTAGAAAATGAAAAGAATTGTTACTATTTTCAAAACCTCACCCATCCTCCATTTGCCTTCATTCATAATGAATTACAGTAACTTGTATGAAATCTCTCTATATAGATGAAAATATGGTCAGCAGAACATTTGCTCAGACATTAAATTTCCTTAACATATGAATTTTATAGAGAATCAGCAAAAACTAAAACATTAAGACTAAAAAATATCAGAATCATTAATATAAACGCTTGCTACATCCTAGTTTATAACATTATGTAACAAATATATTAATCAACTTCTCCAGCTTTTATTAGCTCTTTGTCTTTCCTTTAAATTATTTCCAAACTATAGGTAAAAATGTCATCCTACCTCTAGCATAATTTGAGGATGAAATGTTAAGAAAAGTAAAAAGTAAAAAAAAAGTGTAAAAAAAAAAGTAAAAAGTAAAATTAACCTTTATAAGTGGAATGTGGGGAGCCCCCATGGAGGGCTCTACCCTCTATGGGGAGTGGAGGGAAGAAGGCGATGGTGGGGGATGGGGGGAGAGGGAGAAGGGATTGACATGTGAAATCATAATTTGTAAAAATTAAATAAAAAATTTAAAAAAATTCGGCAACTCCAAAAACAAAACAAAACAAAACAAAACAAAAAAAGAACATTCATAGATGCCAACTTGCTGCTGTGTATTTTTTCTCAATGGAAGCCTGGGGGTGCTTTTCTTGATCCTGTATCAGATATATTTCTAAATTACAAATATTCAAACTCTCACATAACTATGTTAAAAGATAGCTGATTTCCTTGCTGAAATGTAAATAAACCTCCTTTTGTTAGGTTTTACTAGGAATTTTTAAAATTTTAAATTAGAAACAAGCTTGTTTTACATGTCAATCCCAGTTCACTCTCCCTCCCCTCTTCCCCATCACCCAACTGACCCCCTATCCCATCCCTCTTCTGATCCCCATGGATTTTAAGGCCTTTCATTGGTATCATCAAAGTCTTTCACATCATTAGGTACTCTCTCAGAACATAGACTGAGAGAGTATCCCTCTATATGGAATGGGTTCCCTAATTCCATGTGTGTACTAGGTATAAATATTAATGTAGACTTTCCCCAATTAGAAAGTAGGATTTTGATATGGTTAACAGCTCAGAACTCTAGATACCCAGGCAAGATGATTTTCTAATATTTTTCCTATGTACTCTCTGGTACAGATTTCTTTCAATCACTATGCTATCACCACACTTAAAGCTTTGTTTGGGGGAAGAAGTTTGCTGCTTTCTGAATTCGTTTTCATATAGTCCTGCTATTCACACAGTTTCCATCAGTCATTTGGCTGTGGATAAGAGATTTTCATTCTGACCATAAAACAACTAATGATTGACACACTTTGTCAGATGGCATAGTCTTTGGAATGACACTGCTAAGTATTTAATAAGGGACCTCACACATTATTTGATCATATGAAATTCAAAGACTAAGGGGTAATTATTCCAGGTAAAGTTTGCAGAGTAAGAAATGCAATTTTTACAATGAGATGGAATTATGCTGATTTGGAATGGCTGGAGTCAACTTCACATATACAGAGTTCTGAAGTGAACCTTAAGACTAATGGTGTTTACTAACATAGGAGAGCAATGAATGCTAAGGAAAAGCCAAGATCCTAAATATTTATTTAAAATAAATAACATATCACATGGTCTTGGCAAATTAGTATTTGTAATGTTCCAATATTTGGAACACGATTCTTCCTAATTTTCATAGGAATGTTGGAAAAATGTGTCTTTTTCATTTCTGTACTCAATGTGTCTAGCCAGATCTCATAAAATTCTGCCTCTTGACAGTCTTCTGAAAAGGTTTTCTTCAATGTTATTACTTCCCATCTTGTGTCTACTCACTTTAGTTTTAAATCTCTTCTTCCTTTACTAGATATTTTTACTTTTTATGAACTCATGGCTAAAAACAAGAGTTACAAAAATAACTCTAATGTATCACCAAGATGACTCTCCCATTAGCAGTTTGCTCCATCCTAACTTTCTCCCTCTTCAGGATGTAGATTCTGGGCTTGTTCAATCCTTAATAAAGCAATGGTTCAATCATGTCTTTTTGATGAGTCCCCTTTTGTAAATATAAAATCAGAAGTACTCCACACAGATTCAAGAAAGTTCCTTTGTCACAAAAGACTATAAATGACTTGTGGCTTTATTACTCATTTTATAATCTTGGAAAAGGCAGTGCAGCCTCCAGTGGCCACTTAGCAATATCTCGACTTGATTCAATCTCTGAAATCCAGATCCAGGTAGGTTATTAACATTTCACACTTTAAATGAGAATGTAGTGATACACTTCAAGCTTGACGAATTTTTGCCATAATCAATCATTTTTAATCCACCCAAGAAGCAATGTATGCATTTTATTTAGTTTATATAAATAAGAACCATGCTCTGTATGACACAAGTTATTATCTCAAAAGTGAATAGGAACCAAACACATTTTAATTAATGTCTTCATTAGCTTTTTAAGAGAAGAAGAAAACAAAACAGTGGTATAAAATGATATAAGCAATTGGCAAATTGTACACCTGCAGCATATGCCTGACCTTGTTATTTATATTAACTGTCTTCTAACATGTGTCATATTTCAATCATACGATCTTGGAATAGGAGTCCATTCTGTATGCTGAAACCAAGCACATTAGTTATATGTGATGAAGTTATCTTTTAATTCTTCTATAATGAAAGAAAGTTTTAAAAAAGAGTAGAAAGGATGAACAAAGTTGGTATTTGTAAATACACACAATTTACCAGAAATACAGGTCTTTCTTTTTTTAAAAAAAAAATAATAAATTTACTTTTTCACGGGATTTTAGTCTATGGATATTTGTATTATAATATTTAATTCTTTTTAATTGGCATTAGTAAATTTAAAGTTTTCATTGAAAAAGAAAGTAATTTCAGCATTCTAAATTTTCTTTGACATACATGATAGATAATTGTACTTAATATTCCATTAGTGAAATTACATGTATTAACATGAACAGTGCTTCAGAAAATGATAAAGACAAGCTGAAACAACTATTTCCCAGTTACTCACTAACTGAACATCATCTTAGACATCCCAGTGAATTAGTAATGTGCTGGCCTGTGATCTGTGCTTGCACAAGATTTCCCTTTTTGCCAAAATGATAGAATAAGACCATTCTTATTTAGATTTCTATTTTTATTTCTTTCTATATGTCCATGCAAGTGAATTTCTGAGACATGTCAATTGGCTCATTAAGTAAAAAGCAGATAACACATCAATTGTTTAAGGAAAAATAAGACACATTTCAGGAATAAATATTTGAAGATGGTAAATAACTTTAACTATCAGTGTGTGAAAGCCATCATTGAGCTAAAGAACCTCATGTTATCCGGGTAATTTTCTTATATAATAATCATTTTATATGGCTTTATGATCTTTTATTTTAACTTACTGATTCATTTGCAAGAATACATTTTGGGTTATGCTCTTTTTCACTTAATATTCCAATCATAATCCAAAAGGAAATATGCCAAATGCATCTGCTATTCCTTCTGAAAATGTCCTTTGTTTGTGATGTGCAATTTCTGGTTTTGCAGCTGTGAAGGTGGATTAATATGGATAATGCTTGTTATGGCTCCACGCTTCATGTTGCTTACCTATCTTGCAGATGTATTCTGAGGATTAATGCCTATTTAAAGTATCTTACTATTGCACTTTCCATTAGAGAGAATAGCTCATACACATTACAAAAATCACCCAGTGGAAATAAAATTATACATACTCTTTGAATCCTCAAAACTTGCAGTAGGCTAAATTTTAATGAGACAAACATTTTTATAGCTATGCTACAGTGTTCTTACTGATCAAAAGGAAATGCTCAAATGCTATTAAGGGGAGAATTTAAGGAAAAATGTAGAAAGAGTTTAATAATTATGAGTGTTAGTCAAATGGCATTTAATGAATACAGCATTATCTGCATTAGGATTGTATAGTCAGTCAACCTTACAAATGCAGATTTTTTAAGGCCCATGTTGCTAATTTCCCCAGATAATTCTGCATTAAATTATGAAGAACAAATTTAATAGATCATAAAACTATACTAGTAGATAAACACTATGACTTTTGGCCCCCAAATCACCACCTAGTGACTATTAAAAATAAATGAGTCTCATATGTGCAAAGTGAATGTCTTGAGCAAACACATAATATACTACACAGCACATTTTCTCAATTCCCTGCTACTTTAAGAATAAAATTATCTTATTATTATTATTTATCAGAGTCATATGCTTGTGACCAGGTTTACCTTGCCATTTTCATGCTGATATCTAAACTTAGCTTCAAAGATATTTTGTTAGCAATCTTAATCATTTTGGAAACCACTTTATCATATGCCACCTTGAAAATGGATACTTTGACAGGCAAATAATAATGTATATAATATTATTTAATTTTGATAGAAGATGATGTTATTGCTAAACTAACATGGATATAAAAGCTTGCACTTCTTCCTAAGTAAACAGAATATACATACATAAGATCTTTCAAGTCTGCTATGCCTACTGTCACCTGATATATATAGTTTCTGCCCCCAAAAGAATTTGGAAAGATATGTTGAGTTACCCTCTGACTATCACTTTGATCTTTTCACTACTTGTATATAAATATAATTAATTACATTAAAAATCTCCGTTATAACAAAACATTTATCAATTTATTCACAGCATTAGAATAAAATATGACCTCAAAGATTTTGAGTTTGTTTGGACTGAATGTCTCAGTCAAGATTTAGTAGAAAACACAGTCTGAGACATAGTAAATGTGATTAATAAGTTTATTGCATCATGTTTCATGAAAATAACAATGAAAAAAATGAACTTTCTTTATAAGGTGGCTTTTTGTTAAAAAAAAAAAAGCAGTGTAGGTGTCATGTCTGGCAGGATATATCTATGATAGCACTGCATTCTAATTCCTTCTGGAAGAACTTTTGGAGATAGGAAGAGAAATAAATGAATATGAGAAATTTTTCATCCCTTGCTCCTCAGTGAATGCACTTGATCCCATGGAATGTTAAATCTTCACCTGTTGCAGAGGGTCAGCCTTTTAGTTAGTGATGAACATTCTAGGTCCACAATGCTGAGTGTAGAACAGAACCAGAGGTAATAGAATCACCCCAGCATTCTTACACTTGGTTGAATAGATAGGAGCTTTGCTGTGAGTACAAGTAATGAATCTCAATCCTAGCAAATTGTAGCCACACTGAATAGATCTTTCCCTGCTTTCCAAACAAACAGGCAAATGAACAGCAACAATAAAAAAGAAGAAACAATGCATATATTAAGTTCAACGGAAGCCATAGAAGATGAAGATTAGACATGGAATGTCCATTGGATAGAATGAATGTGGTACAGGTGCAATTCGTGTCAAAGATACTGGGCTGAAGAATGATTTTTTGGATGCCAGTGACAGAAGCTGATGAAAATAATAGTTTATAAATTATGATATACAATCTTTGATTCTCAAAGGCACAGTAGTGAACATTTAATCTAGCTATGTAACAATAGCTAAAATTATATGCAATCAAATATTAGTCAAACTGTTAAAGGAAGAATAATTATTATCTTTCCTGGTATTGTGTTCAACTTGAGAACAGCAATATCAGTGTGCATGTTCT